>NC_037331.1:116227608-116527608 GCF_002263795.3 Bos taurus | reverse complement strand
CATGGAAAAAGCAAGACAGTTCCAGAAAAACATCTATTTCTGCTTTATTGACTATGCCAAAGCCTTTGACTGTGTGGATCACAATAAACTGTGGGAAATTCTTCAAGAGCCGGGAATACCAGACCACCTGACCTGCCTCTTGAGAAACCTATATGCAGGTCAGGAAGCAACAGTTAGAACTGGACATGGAACAACAGACTGGTTCCAAATAGGAAAAGGAGAACATCAAGGCTGGATATTGTCACCCTGCTTATTTAACTTATATGCAGAGTACATCATGAGAAACGCCGGGCTGGAAGAAGCACAAGCTGGAATCAAGATTGCCGGGAGAAATATCAATAAGCTCAGATATGCAGATGACACCACCCTTATGGCAGAAAGTGAAGAGGAACTAAAAAGCCTCTTGATGAAAGTGAAAGAGGGGAGTGAAAAAGTTGGCTTAAAGCTCAACATTCAGAAAACGAAGATCATGGCATCTGGTCCCATCACGTCATGGGAAATAGATGGGGAAACAGTGGAAACAATGTCAGACTTTATATTTTGGGGCTCCAAAATCAGTGCAGATGGTGATTGCAGCCATGAAATTGAAAGATGCTTACTCCTTGGAAGGAAAGTTATGACCAACCTAGATAGCATATTCAAAAGCAGAGATATTACTTTGCCAACAAAGGTCCGTCTAGTCAAGGCTATGGTTTTTCCAGTAGTTATGTATGGATGTGAGAGTTGGACTATAAAGAAAATTGAGCGCTGAAGAATTGATGCTTTTGAACTGTGATGTTGGAGAAGACTCTTGAGAGTCCCTTGGACTGCAAGGAGATCCAACCAGTCCATCCTAAAGGAGATCAGTCCTGGGTGTTCATTGGAAGGACTGATGTTGAAGCTGAAACTCCAATCCTTTGGCCGCCTGATGCGAAGAGCTGACTCATTTGAAAAGATCCTGATGCTGGGAAAGATTGAGGGCAGGAGGAGAAGGGGACGACAGAGGATGAGATGGTTGGATGGCTTCACTGCCTCGATGGACATGGGTTTGGGTGGATTCCAGGAGTTGGTGATGGACAGGGAGGCCTGGCCTGCTGCGGCTCATGGGTTTGCAAAGAGTTGGACACGGATGAGCGACTGAACCAAACTGAACTGAATGACAAAAAGGTATACTGAGTCAATCTCCTTTCCTACTGGATACAGTTTTCTATGTGAGGAAATCACTGGCCAATGACAAGAAGTGATCAGATCTCACTGATTGAGTAGCTTTTCATTTCACCTGAGTTAACAGAGGAAATAAACCATTCTCACTAAGAATGTGAATAGCGTGTATCTTGCAGTAGTGCATTCCTTACACTATCATAGTGTGCATGATCTCTCACAGACCCAAAGTGGACATTTCTCAAATACTGTTCAGATTAAATTCAGAGTCAACATCCAAAACTAGAACAATTTCATACTCAAGATCAATCTTTCTCAAGACAGAGAATAATTAAATTGATGGTATGGTCTTCATCAGCTCAAACAATGGATATCTTTTAAATCTTGTTTCTAATAAAAATAATCTCAGATTTGAAATTTTGTTTTATTCAGAAGTTTATATGAAAAAAACAACTAAAATAGTGTACAGAGACTTAAAAAAAACACAACTAAGACTTTTAGTTTGCATCAATTTTTTTTTGCATCAACTTCTTGAGTGGCCAGGAGCATAACTAATTTACTTGCAAAAATGCAATTGAATCAATTGTAATGATGTTCAGTAGTAGAACAGTGATGTCCAGTAGACCTTTCCCTGGCTCAAGCACACTCACAGTATGGTGTCCAAGTCTGGGCTGAACATCGTTAGAGATAATGATGGACAGAGTACGCCATAGAGAGGACCAAAGACAGAGACGCTGCAAAACGTCACATGAAGCGAGGCTACGGGAAGAGCTCAGCCCCAAAAATCAAATACGCAGAGTCTCTGTCTATTTGAAGTATCACATGCAAGAGAGAGAAGACTTCTGCAGAGCTCCAGAAGGCAGAGTTGTAATCAAAAGGGAATTTCACCCAGACAAAATTATGTCAAACAAACAAACAAACAAAACTTCAGAATTTCTAACCATTTGCATTGCTTCATGACAGAACAGGCTATTTCACCAGAAAGTGAGGAGGGTGGATGAACAGCCCACAAGGATGCAGGAGGGCCAGCCCAGGAAAGAAGGTGGAGAGGAGAGATCTTGAAAACTTCGAACACGGGGTACCTTCAATGGACACACAGGGCATGGGAAAGAAAGATGCTGAGACGGCTTGGCAGTGGGAAAATGAAAGACGGTCAGGACAGTTCAGAAAAAGGACAAAGGCTCTGCTCCTTCATGCTCACTGGGCTAAAAAAGATTTTGCAGAGAAAACCAACTCCATATATATTATTAGATGGAAGAATGCACAATAATATAACCAAACAGGTGTTGATAGCAGAGTCTACTTAAGTGAAGTGATTCTGGATCACTGATGCCATTTCTTAAGTACAGATGCATCACACTTTCAGGCAACACTCTTACATTTAAAAAGCAGCATCATTTCACCCTCAGAAAAGCAGACCATCCTTCAGTTCAGTTCAGTCACTCAGTCATGTCCGACTCTTTGCAACCGCAGCACGCCAGGCCTCCCTGTCCATCACCAACTCCCGGAGTTCACTCAAACGTCCATTGAGTCAGTGATGCCATCCAGCCATCTCATCCTCTGTCGTCCTCTTTTCCACCTCCCCGCAATCCCTCCCAGCATCAGAGTCTTTTCCAATGAGTCAAATTGGAAAAGTTGGCCACCTCGCACGGGGTGGCCAAAGTACTTGAGCCTCAGCTTTAGCATCATTCCCTCCAGGCTGATCTCCTTCAGAATGGACTGGTTGGATCTCCTTGCAGTCCAAGGGACTCTCAGGAGTCTTCTCCAACATCACAGTTCAAAAGCATCAATTCTTCGGCACTCAGCTTTCTTCACAGTCCAACTCTCACATCCATACACGACCACTGGAAAAACCATAGCCTTGACTGGACAGACCTTTGTTGGCAAAGTAATGTCTCTGCTTTTGAATATGCTATCTAGGTTGGTCATAACTTTCCTTCCAAGGAGTAAGTGTCTTTCAATTCCATGGCTGCAGTCACCATCTGCAGTGATTTTGGAGCCCAAAAAAATAAAGTCTGACACTGTTTCCACTGTTTCCCCATCTATTTCCCATGAAGACTGTCCTTTCTAAATTCCAAATTTTATTGTCAAAAGTAACGTTTTAAACTACACAAACAATATCACTACAATAACCATAGGAAACAAAGAGGAAAAACACATGAGCAACTTGCTAGCCCAAAAGAACGAAAGTTTCCATTTCTCCGTCTTCCTCTCCAGTACTGATGTGTGTGCATATTTAACTCGTACACGGATACTTAATAATAACCAGAACATAGATCTGGTTTTTGAGTTAGAATGCAGATTAACAGTGAACATCCAACCTGAGCATCTGATTTGGCATCCCAAATTCAGACTTCCTCATCTTAACTTGTAGGAAGTGAATTATCAAAAATTTGAGCAAAATTGTTCCCGTTTCTCAAGAAGGGCAACTTTCCCCTGCAATGTTGAGCTTCAGCAGTGCATTTCTCAACATCATTGCGTAATTTTTGCCTAGAATGATGAGAATGAGGCTGTTATGTATTCCCTGTTCTGCTTGGTACCACATGCATACCTTGGAGATCCAATAAAATTTACAATTAAACACTGGCCTGAGAAGGTGAACAAATCTCCCATCCATCCATCCATCCATCCAATATTTATCCAAGGCTTACTCTGCCAAGCCCTGTTCTGTGAACCTGTTATGCATTGTTAGCAACCCAAGTCGAACAGCCTTCATGTTTTTCCATATTCCTTCCTTGTATCTTAGTGTAGGGACGGGGAACAAACAATAGACAGACGAGCACACCAAGAAAGCTGCCTCCCCTCTGTCTTCACCTGCAGACATGGAGGAAAGGCCATATGAGGACAGAGAGAAGGCGGCTGTCTGCAACCCAAGGAGACGGCCTTCACCAGAGCCAGCAGCTGGCAACCGTGACCCTGGACTTCCAGTCCTGGGAGCTGTGAGAGAAATCTGTGTTTAAGCCACCCGGTCTGTGGCAGTGTGTTATAGCTGCTCCAGACAGAGTCAGACACGGGCTGACACCTGAGGGCAAGCAATTCAGGGAGAGGAAGAGGCAGTGTGTGCTCTGGAGTGGAGGGTGGCAGAGAGACAGGGCCGGGGCGGGGCATGGAGATGTGAGTGGGGTGACCACGCTGAGCAAGGAGGGTGGGTGTGGGCAGCCAGGAAAGCAGGGTCTGGACGCCACAGCCCAGGTTTTGGCTTTTCCTCTAAGGGCTAGGCATGTGAGCACCACAGGGCGTGAACCAGACTCCCACAGGAAGACCCCAGCGGAGCTGCTACATGGAGGGCAAAGAACAAGGAAACAAGGAGGCGTGATGGGACCCACTAGGAGGGGTGATGGGACCCACTAGGAGGGGTGATGGGACCCACTAGGAGGGGTGATGGAGGTTTGTGCCAGGCAGCAGTGGCGGAGGTTGTGAGAAGGGGTTAACCCTGGGCACGTGATAGAAAATGCCAGTCAACAGGCTATTCGGAGCAGAGGACACATTTATATGCCCCTCCTACACTTGGAGCCCTCTCTGAGGAGTCTGGGTTCTGTGCTCAAGCGATGTGCACTTCACTACAAAGACAGTCCCCTCTCCTTCCCTCCACCTCTGAGCTAAGCCTCCCACTCTCTGCTCACAACTTACTGCTCCTGGAGCCACCTCCTGCCCTGTCCCCATCCCCACCCCACCCGTACCCTCTGCACCTTTGCATACATGTTTGATTTCCGTTTCCTGCCATTCCTCTCCAGCCTCATTTCAACAGGCAAATCCCTTCGCATTCTTCAGCTGTCAGCTAAAATATCATCTCTGACATTTCAGGAAGCTTTGCCTGGTTTCACTGGCAGAGTCCATTATTCTTTTCAATTGGACACAAACGAAACACTTTGTAAATGCTCTTCTGTAACATTACTGCACTCCTAAATGGTGCGTTCCATGCCTGGGTCATCTGCAGGCTGCAAGCCACTTAAGGAAGTTATCCTGATGTTCATGATCACGATGCCTGGTACACAGCCTAGGACACCACAGTGCCCGGGGACTGTGGGTGGAATGGCTGAGTGAATCTACAGATGCCTTTAAGAGAAGGAACTTTGTTATTTGCCTGCACATCTGTCAGAGGCGCAATTGTTGACTGATGCAGAAAGTAAAGCATTAATATAAGTCTGATTGCATGAACTATGCCATAAATAGCAATCGGTCCTAAAAGACTAATGCAAACTGACATCTAAGGCTGCCAATTCCCTTGTACCTAGTGAGGTAACTGTTGTTCATACTTATTTTTAGCTCAGACAGAAAGAAAACAAAGAACTGAAACCAAACTAAACCCTTTCCTGGGTCATTTGGTTGTTTTAAATATAAAATTCATCTTTCCAGAGTGCTATTATCTTAGCAGTTCCTAATCAGAGCTTGATATTTTCTTTGCCAAGGTCACAACATTAGTTACAGACCCCACGATGTCCTGTGAACTGATTCAGAAAAGACTCTGTTGGATGCTGACTCCCCTGCAGGGACCACCTGTGCACTTAAGCCAGGTCTGCTAGAGAGGCCCTCTCCTCTCTCTGCGAAAATCTGACATCTCTTTATTTTACTTATTTTGACCATGCTGAGCAGCATGTAGAATCTTAGAGATCTGCGCAGGGATTGAAGCTGTGCCCTCTGCTTTGGGACGGCAGAGTTTTAAACCACTGGACGGCCAGGGAAGTCCCAGTCTACAGCATCTTTTCTCGTCCTGAGCTCCATATACCTTCATCACACCTCACGCCTTCTGATGAGGAGCAGAGAATCAAATGAAAACTCAGGGGTGATTATTTAAAAAAGAGACACTGAGACTGCAAAGGTGGAGAAAAGAGAGGAAGGCTGGGGATGAGGAATCTAGAGGATAAACGCACACGTGTCTGAAAGCCCGTTACTGTTTACAGACACTACAGAAACCTGAATCACCATTGTGTTACTACTGACTGTGATCCAAACGATGTCCGGGCAACACCTGACATGCGACATGGGGAAACTCAAAAGCTCACAAAACTTCCTGTCCTGGATAAAGACAGTAAAGGGTGCAGAGACCACGTTTCCTTCATCCACTCTCTTCACACCGGAAGCTCCAATGAGGGGAAATGAGCACTTTAACTTCTGTTGGGTCCCCGGAGTAGGGTGGTGTAGGTCGCAGCTGAGACTCCACCACGTGATGCAGCACTAACCACCTCGCCTCAGGTACTGTGTGCGCTGTGGCTAAAGGGACACGGGGCAGCCAGCAGGAGACTGGAAGGACTTCCCCGGTGGCCCAGAGCTTAAGACTTCACCTTCCTGTGCAGGGAGTGTGGGTTCAATCCCTGGTCAGGGACTGAGATCCCACATGCCTGCCAGCCAGAAAACCAACACATGAAACAGAAGCAATCCTGTAGCAAAACTCAATAAAGACTTTAGAAATGGAAAGAAAAAGAAATGGTCCATATTAAAAAATATTTAAAAAACAAGAGATGAGGCTGGAGGCTGACTTCTGCAGGGCACTAGGGGTTGTGCTAAAGACGCTCCCCATCCCAGGAGACGCGAGCACAGGAGATGCAAGAGCAGGAACGACGGGGGTGCTGGGAGGCGGGCAGGTCCACGGCGACGGCCGAGGTCCAGGCCTCGCCGGCTGCGACGGGGCCAGCTGGCCGTTGCACGTTTTATTTCCCTCTGCTGAAGGCAGAGAGGTCAACCAGATGGCCCTCTCACCAGGGAAGCCGGAGGTGAATTCAATTATTTTTCTCAGAATTATCCATCTCTGAGCTAATCAATCTCGTCTTCTATCATCCAGCAGCTTTCAGAAGAAAACTAAGGCTATGAGAGTGGTTCTGGCTCTCAAAGTGGAAATCAGAGCTGGGGTGTCACTAGATCCAGGTTTGGGTTGCTGATAGTTTAAATGCCCCCAGAGGGTAGATGTGAACGGGCAGCCCCTTGGAGACCGGGCATCCTTCACAAGGGGCGCTCTCCACTCCCTGGAACGCCCCTCCCGTGAAGCTCGCGTGAGTCCTCTGAGTCCTCTGGGTGTTCCTGCCAGCTGTGAGTGTGAGGGATGGGTGAGTGCTGTGGCCACGAGACACTGATCAACGCTGATGGCGCTAGTGACTCTCAACTGACTGCAGGGCTGGAGGGGGCTGGCGGCCGTTCCTGAGAGACAGACACATCCAGTGACGTGTGAGCAGCGGGCAGGGCTCGTGCTGGAGGGCGAGTCTCACCCTTCAAAGGCTTCTGCTGACCTCACTAACTTGAGGTTACATTTGGTTGATGGGGCCCTTCTTCCTAGGACTGATGGTTCCTTATGAATCGTCGTCGTCTTAGTGACAGAGAGGAGCTGTTATGCCCCAGCTATCTGACCCACAGTCAGGTGGCCCCCCTTCCGCTCGCTCTCTCTTCACTGTCTTCATGGACACCCCAATCCTTAGGTTGTTCTGCGTCCTCCACCACGTTCTTTGCGAGCCTTACTGACTGAGCTGGGATCCACTCTCCTTTCCTCCTATGAACGTGGAAATTCTGAAGTTGACTATTTGACATAACATGACTTTAACATAACATTGCTGTCTGAGGGCACAGCCCTTTAAAATCAAATCCACCACTATTAGAGCAGCTGTCATCCTCCGCCTGGGCTTCCCTGGTGGCTCAGTCGGTAAAGAATCCACCTGCAATGCAGGAGACCTGGGTTTGATCCCTGGGTCGGGAAGATCCCCTGGAGGAGGGCATGACAACCCACTCCAGTATTCTTGCCTGGAGAATCCCATGGACAGAGGAGCCTGGAGGGCTACAGTCTGTGGGGTCGCAAAGAGTCGGACACGACTGAGCGACGAAGTGTGCATGCACGCTCCTGCTACCTGCTACCTGCAGCTCAGCAGCACTGTTTGCAGAGCAAGCCCCTGTCCTATAAGTTCTCCCAGATGAAGAAGAAAAAACAGGCAAAATATTGACTGTAATTATCTGTCTTTAAAAATTTCTTCTTCATTATTTTTACCCACAAATTCAACAACAGAGCTGAAATAATTTTATGCTCTTTAGTTTAACTGACAGTGTCTGACAGCTTCTTTATGAAATTAATTCAAAACGTTAAGATATTCCTGTTGCAGTGAAAAGGAAAAAAAAAGAGGACTGAGTTTTTCTTTTTCCCTTCTCTGAGAACAAAGACAAAGAAAACAGTGAGCAGGCCTGAACATCCCTAGTTTTTAAAGCCTCGTGGACCACAGCCCACCAGGCTCCTCTGTCCATGGGATTCTCCAGGCAAGAATACTGGAGTGGGCTGCCATTCCCTTCTCCAGAGGATCTTCCCAATCTAGGGATCAAACCCAGGTCTATTGCATTGCAGGAGGCTTCTTTGCCATCTGAGCCACCAGGGAAGTCCTTTTTTTTTTTTTTTAAACTTTAATTGCTCCTAATTCTGCATGTCTGTTACTAAATCTGCTTTCCTGGCCCCCAACTCTGCAGGAGCTACAATTCACATTTTCTCCTTTGACTCTGTGCTAAATACATCCTCTATCTGGTGTTTACCCTGACGACACGCTTCCCCTTGCGGTTACACACCAGAAAGAAGGTCGCAGAGCCACCAAACTAGCAGACTCCAAGACGGGGATACCGATGCCAGTGTGTGACTGTCTTTCAAACAAGGCAAGAGGAAGAAATCAAGGTCCCACCACCTTTGTTCCTCATCACCGACTCCTGACTGCGAGCCCTGCCGTATACGAGCCCCTAGGTTCCTCATGGGCTGGGGGCACAGTTCTTGAGACATAAGCCCACTGAGTTCCCCTCTCAGCCGCTGAGAGTAAAAGCCACCTTTCTATTTCCTCCAAACTCTCCGTTTTTTTCATTCGGCTTTGGTGGGCAGAGAAGGCCGAGATTTTGGCTGGCAACTTTCTAAACTTCACAGCTTAGTCTGAGTTGGACCTGTTTTGATAGACTTTGAAAGGCATCATGTTGCTCCATAAATCACAAAAGTAAGCGCACTATGATCCGATCAAGGTCAGAAGAAATTTCGCAATATATCATGCCCAAGAGAAACCTCTTTCAGTAAAAAATATGGCTATGAAATTAAGTTGCAGAATTTAAAATTGAGCATTTGTATCTCACGTTGCTGTGTATGATAATGATGTCTTAAAAGCATCTTTAGATAATGTCTGCTTTGCCCTGACTCACTGAAACCCACAGGCAATTTTGAGACAAGTTTCCTACACTGGGCAGCCTTTAAGCAAACTCAACACCTCACTTCCTGATGTCAAAAATTCCTGCAGGCCGTCATTCACTATTAAATAACAAACAAGTCTCAAAGACAAGAATCACCAGCAGTTTAATGACAGAGATTAAAATAATTTAGCTTAATTTTTCAAAAGGGCTTGCCCCCTAATACAGTCTTCTATTAAGGTACATGGACTCCTTTTGAGAAATTATCCCAACTGCCCGCCTCCCCCACCCATGGTGCTCCCTCAACCACTCTGCACCCCACCATGCCCCGCCCCAGCCTCAAGTGACTGGCCCAACCTGGGTCAGAATTCTGCCGCAGGATTTTAGGGATGGACTTAAAGTACTGTAACAGGGAAGAATCTCTGCATTCTCTTACAAGTTCATCACTGAAAGGATGTTGCCTGTAAGCTTAAATTCTACATAATGGCCCATCTCTGGGAACCTTGCCTTGCAGGTAATGAGCAAGATGCTCAAATACCTCTGTTTAGCTCACAGGAAACATCCTTACCAGCCCACCTGTGGATGACCACAGAAAGGAAGAGATTAACACATCCCCTCAGGAGGCTGACCAGAACCAGGAAATGTCTGACTTTACTCCGTCCCCTTTCAGTGTGGAAGAATCCTGAATTCTGTCTCAGGCACGATGGTTCTTTGGAACACTAGTTCCCCATCTTCTTGATCAACCGATTTTCCAAATAAAGTTGGAATCCGCCTGCCATGCAGGAGACCCCGGTTCGATTCCTGGGTAGGGAATATCCGATGGAGAAGGGATAGGCCACCCACTCCAGTATTCTTGGCTTCTCCTTATGACTCAGCTGGTAAAGAATCCGCCTGCAATGCCGGAGCCCTGGGTTCGATCCCTGGGTTGGGAAGATCCCCTGGAGAAGGGAAAGGCTACCCACTTCCGTATTCTGGCCTGGAGAATTCCATGGACTGTATAGTCCATGGGGTTGCAAAGAGTCAGACGTGACTGATCGACTTTCACTTTCACGCCTTTCCCCAGCAACTGGCTTCCCAAATTACTGACCTGTCCTGCGGCAAGCACTACGGGCTTGGACTCTGTAACAATATTCCAATTTATTCTTGCCTTTGTCATGAAACACAAGAACGGAGGAGGCATGGGGGTGGCGAGTGCCTACTCCCATTTGGCATATGGACTCTGAAGGAAACAGAAGCAGGCTGGCAGAACACGAGGAATGCATTAGACCAAGACAAAGAGACAAGGAACCGAGAGAGAGAGCAGTCCCTACCGGTTTTGAATTTCTCGACCTAATTTTTCTCCTGAGGCCTGAATAAATTTTTCCCTTAGACTTATCAGTACACTCCTATTTCTCCATGAAATATTTTATTTCCTATTTTACTTATGTAGCTTGAGCTGATTCCTGAAACTTGGGGACAAAGAAGCTGACACGTGTCACATAGAGACACCCGGCCCAGCAGCCCACCATCCCGTCGGCACTGTGTTTTCAGAAAACATTCTGTGCTCATGACCCGAGTCACAGCTCCTCTGTGTGGAGTACCTTATGGCCAAACCCACACTTGAAAATGAGGTGAAATTTTTAACTACATGCTTGATGTATAATATCAAGCATTGATATTGCTAATTGGATGTGTAACTTTCTTTGAAAAGACCAGCTCTTCCATAAGTATGCATAGTTATTTTTTCCAGGGAAAGGCTGAGTGAAATTCAGCAGTTACCTTCACAGATCCAAGAACCCACACTTGGTATTATCAGTGCTGGAGTGTGCCCCCTCCGAGACAGGAGGTGAGTAATTCAAGTTGAAGCAAATGCAGCCAAGACAGCTGGCACGGCAGTGATCCTGAGTGTCTCGGGAGGGTGGGCTTTCCCAGGTATTCACTGTCCTGTCCTTGTTGTTCCAACTCATTGGAAAGGACCCTGATGCTGGGAAAGGCTGAAGGCAAGAGAAGCAGGGGGCAACAGAGGATGAGACAGTTAGATATTATCACTGGCTCAGTGGACATGAACTTGGGCAAACTCCAGGAGACAGTGGAGGTCAGGGAAGCCTGGTGTGCTGCCGCCCATGGGGTTGCAAAGAGTAGCACACAGTTTAAAGACTGAACACCAACAACTGGCTTAGAACGGCTCTTTCCAGTAGCTCCATGTGTAACAGCTATTTTTATAATCAAGAGTGGTCTATAAATTACGGATGCAGAAAACAAACTTATGGTTACCAAGGGTAAGAGGAGGGAGGGATAAGTTGGCAGACTGGGATTGATATACACATCCTCCTCTACATAAAATAGGTAACTAATGAGGACCCAGTGTATAGCACAGGGAACTCTATCCACTCAATGCTTTGTAGGATTGGGGAAAAAACACCTAAAAAGGAGTAGGTACATGTCTGTGCATAACTGCTTCACTTGGCTGTACACCTGAAAACCAGCACAACATTATAAAGCAACTGCACTTCAATTAAGAAAAAGAGAGTGGTCTATGCCAACGCTGTCATGTAATTCAGTCTAACAGAAAGGCATACAGCGTCAGAGAAATTATCAACCACAGGAATACAATTGATGAACCATGTAATTCCATCTGCCCCCTTCATCATCTTTGCTGTGAAACTAACGTGTCTACAGGTCTGTGTGTTTGGGATGAGGACACCTCTGGGGTGGGGGAGATGATTATTTTGCCAGCCACGGGGTGTACTCCATGTAATGAAATGTTATACCTCAATGGAAATACCAAGCTTCTACTACATGCAGTGTCCTAAGGAAGATCACAAATAGAGCTGGGAGTGAAATGAAAAAGACACCAAGGAATATACACTGAATAATTTCATTCCCTCGTGGCTCAGCACTGAATAATCTGCCTGCCACTGAGGGAGATGCAGGTTTGGTCTCTGGGTTGGGAGCAGCCCCTGGAGTAGGAAATGGCAACCCACTCCAGTATTCTTGCCTGGGAAATCCATGGACAGAGGAGCCTGGTGGGCTACAGTCCATGGGGTCGCAAAGAGTCAGACATGACTGAGCACTGTTCACTCTCTCAGTCCTGCCGGACTCTCTGTGACCCCATGGACTGCAGCAAGCCAGGCTTCCCTGTTCTTCACCACCTTCTGGAGCTTGCTCAAACTCACATCTACCAAGTCGGTGATGCCATCAAACCATCTTGTCCTCTGTTGTCCCCTTCTCCTGCCATCAGTCTTTCCCAGCATCAGGGTCTTTTCTAATGAGTCAGTTATTCACATCAGGTGACCAAAGTACTGGAGTTTCAGCTTCAGCATCAGTCCTTCCAATGAATATTCAGGATTGACTTCCTTTAGGATTGACTGGTTTGATCTCCCTGCAGTCCAAGGGACTCTCAAGAGTCTTCTCCAGCACCACAGTTCAAAAGCATCAATGGGATTGCAAAGAGTCAGACACAACTTAGCAACTCCACAGCAAAAACAGTTCAATAGTGGGCAAAACTACACCCTGAGCATAGCATGCACACCTGAGTCTACAAGGACAACCAAGAAAGGACTTTCCATAAAACTGAGGATGCTGGGTAATTCAGTGGCAGAGCAGAGTCACAGTTGGAGAGGGGAAGATGAAAGGCAGAAGTTCTGGGAGGCCTGGCAGGACTCTCCTCTGACCCAGATGGAGGTTACAGGGCTGTTTCAGGGCACACTTGTCTGTTGAGCCATATGCTTCACGTTATCCAGTTTTACTTCACAGTATTTCACAGTGCAAAGGTGAACTGTGCACAGCGTGCAACAGCCTTGGGACTGGCCACGCAAAGTAAGGAGATGCTCCCCGGAGCTCACACCTGGTAGGAAGGGACATCAGGCCAAGGAAATGACCCTGGGGACACAGACGACGGACAGAAAGCCAAGGGCTATGAGTGGCCTAATGACGGGAGGCAGGGCCAGGCGGCAGGCAAGGGCTCTCCGAGGAAGAGACATTTGAGAGCTGAAGGGTGTGCAGGGCGGAGCCAGGTGGGCGCCTGGGAAGGCTGCCCGCGTGGGGAAAGCTCAGCGCAGAGTGTGGGCCTGTGCCCAGCGTGGCTCAGCCACTGGCCGCGCGGTGTCCAGGACGAAGCTGAAGGGAAGGTGAGGACAAAACGTGGCCTGCTTTGCAGACGACGCCGTGTATTCTGGGTTGAATCCAAAATGCATTGAGAAGTCAGAGAAGGATTCTATAAGCCACTTGTGATAACTTCTGGGGTTCTCTGGTGGAAAAGAATCCGCCTGCAATGCGGGAGACCTGAGTTCGATCTTCCCAAGGGGAAGATCCCTTGGAGAAGGGAAAGGCTACCCACTCCAATATTCTGGCCTGGAGAATTCCACAGACTGTACAGAAGTAGAAGAATAATAGAACTATAGAAGAATAACTTCTGGAAGAAGGTAGGCATTAATTACCTATTTCATTTATTTATTGACATCAGAAAAAGTACACCAAGAAGGACCAGGACTGGGTACTTCCATGGTGCCTTAAAACATATCAAATACCAGGCCAAGCTGGAAACAAATACCCCCAAAAGGAAAATACCCACATAACAACTACTACAATTATTGAGAGAAAATAAACCACACGAACTCGACTGTGGGACCTCTCATTACAGGGCTCTAGTCTATTGTCTAAATGTATTTTCTTTCTAATATTTATTCACGATGAACACCACTGCCATAAATTTTCTTTTATGTACCACGGACCATTTACTGTAAGTAGAAGGTAGCAATGCATTACAGAATCAGCAGGGCGTGCATCTCAGGATGGTAAGCACAGCTTTCTAATCCTTGTATTTTTCACATTCGGGAGGACAACAAACGACTTTTAAGATGGCCAGAACACGTTTTAAGTAACATCTAGTGACTGACACACGTCCATCAATACCCATCACGTCGGCCTGTTGCAGGCATCCCCTATTTCTGCCCGGCCGGCTCATTTCCTTACACTTCGATCTGGGTGAGTCCTTCATAAACAGCACAACAAAGGCAGTAAGTGGCCAATAACTGCCCGAGGAACCTGAGTGACCAAAGCAGAGAGCGCTGCTCGCATGGTCCTCGGTCACTGAGCTGGAGACGGGGCTCAGAAGGGAAATCCCCAGCAGTGAAGTTAGTGGAGCAGGGGCTGCCCTCCACAGTCCACGGGAGGGAGTCCAGGATCCCTCAGGGGGTGGCGGGACCCCTCCTCTTCCCGCCTCTGCTCCTCCCACAAGGCCCCACCACCACAACCTCCCTCACACAGTCAAGGCCCCCTGAATCCAGCATGGATTGATTTTTTTTGTTTCTCCAAAAAAATTTAACAGTTTATTCAAACGGAAAGGACATTGAAAGTTCTTCAAATACTTCTACATAAAAGTGTATCATCTATTGACACATACTTCAGTAGATGTGACTCTTTTTTCCACTCAGATGCTAATCTTATTTTGTCCAAACTTTGAACTTGTTGTTTTGAATTGGGGTATAGCCCATTAGCAATGCTGTGGTGGTTTCAGGCGAACAGCGACGGGACTCAGCCATACACACACATGCATCCCCCAGGGGCCTCCCTGGTGGCTCAGACGGTAAAGGATGCACCAGCAATGTGGGAGACCTGGGTTCAATCCCTGGGTCAGGAGGATCCCCTGGAGGAGGGCATGGCAACCCACTCCAGGATTCTTGCCTGGAGAATCATGCACGGACAGAGGAGCCTGGCGGGCTGCAGTCCACGTGGTTGCCGAGTCGGATTTAACTGAGGGACTGAGCACAAAACTCACCCAGGCCCCCCTCCCACCCAGCCTGCCACACAACATTGAGCCGAGTGCCATGTGCTGTACAGTAGGCCCTTGAAAATGGTCAGAAGACCTGACCAGACAGTTCTCCAAACAGGACATTCAGAAGGCTAACAGCCATATGAAAACATGTTCAACATTGCTAGTTATTAGAGAAACACAAATCAAAATACGAGATATCACATCAGTCGGAATGGCTAACATCAAAAAAATCCACGAACAACAAATGATGAAGAGGGCGTGGAGAGAAGGGAACCCTCCTACACTCTTGGTGGGAATGTAAATTGGTACAGCCACTCTGGCCAACGGTAAGGAAATTCCTTGAAAGACTAAAAATAGAGCTACCATAGGACCCTGCAGCTCCACTCCTGGGCCTATATCCAGAGGAAAACATGCTACAAAAGGATGTATGCGCGCCAGCGTTCACTGCAGTGCTGTTTACAATAGTCCAGGCATGGACACAGCCTCTGTCCATTGACAGAGGAGTGGATAAACAAGGCGTATGGCATCCCTCATATGTGGAATCTAAAAAGAAATTATGCAAATCAACTTACTTACAAAACAGAAAGAGACTCACAGACTTAGAAAATAAACTTATGTTTACCAGGGGGGAAGGGACAGTTAGGGACTTTGGGACGGCCAGGTACACACTGCTATATTTAGAATGATTTTCCTTTCTATAATTGAAGTATAGCTGACGTACAATATTCTGTTAGTTTCAGATGTACAGCAGAGTGATTCAGTTACACACACACATAGAGCCCTGCTTTTTCAGAGTCTGTTCCCCTCATGCTGGTGCTTAGTCACTCAGTCGTGCCTGACTCTTTTCGAGCCAATGGACTGCAGCCCGCCAGGCCCCTCTGTCTGTGGGGATTCACCAGGCAACAATACTGGAGTGGCTTGCCATTCCCTCCTCCAGGGGATCTTCCCGACCCAGGGATCGAACCCAGGTGGAGTCTTTACCGTCTGAGCCACCAGGGAAGCCAGAGAATACTGGAGTGGGTAGCCTATCCCTTCTCCAGGGTATCTTCCCAACCCAGGAATTGAACCTGGGTCTCCTGCATTGCAGGCGGATTCTTTACTAGCTGAGCTACCAGGGAAACCCTTTTCCCTCATAGGTTATTGCAAAATATTGAGTATAGATCCCTGTGCTGTACAGTAGGACCTTGTTGGTTACCTATTTTTATATATAGTAGCATGTATTTAGTAGTCCTGAATATTCATTGGAAGGACTGATGCTGAAGCTGAAGCTCCAATACTTTAGCCACCTGATGTGAAGAACTGACTCGTTGGAAAAGACCCCGATCCTGGCAAAGATTGAAGGCAGGAGGAGAAGGGGATGACAGAGGATGAGATGGTTGGCTGGCATCACTGATTCAATGGACATGAGTTTGAGCAAGCTCTGGGAGTTGGTGATGGACAGGGAAGGCTGGTGTGCTGCGGTCCATGGGGTTGCAAAGAGTTGAACACGACTGAGAGACTGAACTGAACAGAACTGAGTGTGAATCTGTTAATCCCAAACTCCTAATTTATCCCTCCCGCCTTCCCCTTTGGTGACCATAAATTTGTTTTCTTGTCTATGGGTCTCTTTCTGTTTTGTAAGTAAGTCTATTTGCACTGAATCCAGGATTTCAGTGGCATTCTCTGCCTCTGGCACAGCCATGAGCACGAAAGCAACCAACAAGAAGATTCAGAGTCCAGGAAGCGCGGTTCAGACGAGCTGGAGAGAAGCAGACACCCAGAGGGGATCCGCTGGGCTCACAGAGCAGATGAAGCGCCGTGATTAGAAAACAGGAATCGTCTCAGTAACACTCAGCCCAGCACAGGGAGCAGCTCAAGCAAAAGGTCAAGAAGAAATATGAAGCAAAACACTTAAAATGCACTGAAGAGAAAAACAGAAGAAAACCTCAGGCCCTGGGAGGGGGAGAAGCACCTGATGACACCAAAGATGGAAGAACCAGCTGGAAGGGGCCAGTCTGGATCCCTGGGTGGGGCGAACAGGAGATGCACCTAGCGACCTGTGGATGCCCCTGCCTCGGGGAGCAAAATCATGCCTCTGCAAGAGTAACACAGGGGGAGACCCAGGTTATGGCGGTTGTTTCTGTTTGCTGGCTTTTTGTTCGTTTGCTTTTAATGAAGAGGAAAAGTTAAAATCTTACATCACCTCCTGCTCCTTCTGCCTCTGGAACTCAGCTTGCCCCTTGCAAGAAGGTCTGGATCACGTAGGTCACACAGTCTCAGAAAGTGGGGACTTACGATACTAGGAACTGGAGCTTCTCTCACTCACCTTGTCCTGCTCTTTGCAATCGCCCAGCCCCTGGAAACCAGCTTAGTCATGCCTGTCCACGTAAAGGTCAGGCATCCCCTCCCCGTCTCGACCCCTGTTCCCTGCGTGGCCGCAAAACCCCTTAGTTTGAACCAGCCTATTGGCAGCCAGTGTTACCTATAAGGTCTATGAAAGCCCTTTGTTCGGGCTTAGAGCTCACAGTGTTGACGTCTCTGGCCCCCCTGGCGTAAGAAACCTGAATTCTCCAGCCCTCTGAGTGTGGCGCTTGGTTTCTCAATGACTGCTTTCTGCAACATTTCAGCAGCTATTTACATGCTGCATTCCCAAATAATTTCTACCTGAAAATATTAAAACAAATTCTACACTTGAAGTGACAAAATTTTAGAAACCTCAAGCTACACGCATCAAGAACAACCCAGGTGAGCTTATAATTTAAACCAAATTCACATTGTTCATTTTTACTTTAATTTGATCAATCCGTTTCAAGTCATTTTTTTATGAATCAATTTTTTTTAAAGACTGCGCTTAAACGTTAAGGATACCATTATTGTTGTTATAGGTAAAACTGATGTTTTCAAAAATAACCACAATTTCTGACATATTCAGGAGACCCACAAGGCCTGGGTTTACCCATGACATATACAATGTGAAAGGAAAGCCAGAAATATTTGTTTTACTTTGGATGTTATGTAACAGATGAAGAGACCTTTCGGGGAGCTTTCAGGGAAACAAACAGTGAATGTTTTGCTGGAAAACTGGATCCACAAGGAAATGTCAAGATAATTAGTCTACTTATCTGAAGAAAAACTGGCCCAGGCCAGAACTTAATTAGTCTCCATATATAGCCATCCAAAGATGTTTGGACAAAAGAAATAATAATGATTTAGTCTGGAGGACAGAAACAAGTTGACATGATGAGAAAGACTATTTGAAACAACTGAGTGTATTTCTCAAAGTGCTGCTGCAGAACAGCTTAGTGGCCCTGGATTGATGTCAATACGCAGATTCCCGGGCCCTCTGAACCCTCTTGAACTGGAAGTCTCTGGGGGCTGGAGCAGAGAGCAGTTGTTTTACTATCCACACAGGTGATGTTTATAACGACAAAGGTATGATAACCAGTATTCACAAGAGCTTCACATCAAATGAATTAGTTTAGCAAGGTAAACTAGTTTAGCAAGTTTCCCCAAAACTGATCTAAGCATTCCTCAAAATTGGTATAAGAAAATTGGTTCCGGCTGCTGTCAGAAGACAGGGAGCAGATTTTTAACCATTCAGCTCGGGGTCTCCAGTCCCACTGGAGACAAGGCTACTTCATCTCCAATGTGCTTTACTCTTCTTGCTTCCAAAGGACGAGTTCAAGCGCCCTTTGGTCCCTTCCCAACTTCATTCTGCCCCCTTCTGCACCCTGCTCCCTGTCTCGGGAGGCTACCCTCCGGCCCTGCAAGCTTCATCCCTGCCCATCTGTGCTCATGGCTTCAGATTGATCAACAGATTAAAAAAGAATGAAATAATGCCACTTGCACCAATAGGGATGGACCTACCATATTAAATGAAGTCAGATAAAGACAAATTTTTCCATGTGAAATAATTACGTGAAATCATTTATTACAAATCCTTTATATGTGCTGCTGCTGCTGCTGCTAAGTCGCTTCAGTCGTGTCCGACTCTGTGCAACCCCATAGATGGCAGCCCATCAGGCTCCCCCGTCCCTGGGATTCTCCAGGCAAGAACACTGGAGTGGGTTAACATCTCCTTCTCCAATGCATGAAAGTGAAAAGTGAAAGGGAAGTTGCTCACTCCTGTCCGACTCGTAGCGACCCCATGGACTGCAGCCTATGAGGCTCCTCCATCCATGGGATTTTCCAGGCAAAAGAGTACCGGAGTGGGTTGCCATTGCCTTTTTCCCTTTATATGTGAAATCGTTTTTCAAATGATAAAAATGAACTTATTTACGAAACAGAAGTAGACTCACAGACATAGAAAAAAAACGTATGAGCACCAAAGGCGGAAGGAGGAGAGGCATAAGTCAGGAGTTTGAAATTAATGTATATGCACCACTATACGTAAAACAGAAAACCAACAAGGGCGTACAGGGAACTATACTCGACGTTTGGTGATAACCTATCATGGAAGAGTCTGAAAAGGAACACATATATGACTGGACCACTCTGCTGTACACCTGAAACTAACATAGCACTGTGAATCAACTGTACTTACACAGAAACAAAACCAAATCCGCCAGGGGCTACCTGTCTGATCTCTCCCTGCTACGCCCAGGTTGCCTGGCAAGAGCAGTTTCCTCTCGTGACTACATCTCATGGGGGTAGCCCATGGGGGCCCACCCTTTGCCTCTCAGGCTTAGTTGAGGGTAGGTAGCAGTTTCAGGGGCTGCTCTTCCCTAGAGCTCACCTCTCTGGTCCCTTAACCCAGCCCATGCCTCTGCAAAGAGTCCCGAAACAGTGAGCTGTTCTAGACTTCCTGCATGACCCTGAACACCCTAGAAGTTGACCCTACCCACAGCGAGAAGCGGCAGTGTTTCTTTCTTGCTGCACTCAGCGAGCTCTCAGCCTCATCCTGGACTGAGTGGCCTCTTTTCCATTAAATGTGAAGTTCCTCCAGGGAACACCAGCCACAGTCCCCCATCCAGTGTTTCCTATACATCCTAAGTGAATATCTGCCTTCTGGATGGATTAGCCAGCTTCCCTGATTGGCTATTCCCTCCTTTGAATGCTCGGGGAAATAGGAACTACTTTACGGAGAGCACCTGTCTATTCTCACCTGTTTCTGTCCAGGGAACGGTGGGGAGGCCAAGGGTGTGGGCTGGATGAGTCCTGCTGTCCAGCCCGGACAGAGATCAGGTCACGGTCGCCCTGGGCCCAGCCTGCACCTGCAGGGCACAGGGCTGAGGGGGCTGGAGGCAGTCCTGGACCCCACTGGGCAGGCTCTGGGAGACGTGGAGGGTCCTGCCCTCGGGGGCTGTGTGTCTTCACCTCTCACGTGGTCACTGTTGCATGAGGCACGTGTGTCTTCTCTCCTACTGAGCGCTCCTGGAATCAGCCCGTTGGGGACAGGGCCTCATCAGGACCCGTCATCACAGGATACGGGCCTAGTGATGGTGATGTTCAACACAGAAAACTTATTTCCTGGATGGGAAAGACTTAACTCCACTTGGGAAAGAAGCATTCAAATGACCCTGGTGGGCCTTGGAAATGCAGACACGGCTGGACTCGGCTCCGCCTCTGCTAGCTGAGTGACTGTCTCAGTCGGCTAAGGTTGCTGTAACAAAGCAGCACAGGCTGTGTGGCTTACACAACAGAAGTGTATTCCTCATGGCTGGAGGCCGAGGTCCCACAGCAGGTGCCACCCGGCTGGGTTCTGGGTCAAGGCCCCCTTCCTCCTGTCCACAGGCAGGCATCATCTTGCTGTGTTCTCACACGCCCAGAAGGGAGCTGGCCAGCACCCTGGCCTCTTCCTGCAAGTCACTAACTCCCCACCAAAGGCCCTTTCTCCAGCTGCCGTCACTTGGGGTTAGATGTCAACATCCCCAGACAGCCTGCTCCTAACAGGGACCATGCATGGAGCTGGTGCTCCAGCATGATCAGCGGTAGGTTGGGGCCGACACACACCTTGGGCCATTGAAGTGTGGATGACCGCAACGTGTCCAGGAAGAGGCCTAGGGTGAAGCAGACCCCGAGAGCAGCACCTGTTCCAACGTGAACGGAACACTAACAGCCCCTCGTGTGGTATCCTTGTGGAAGCGACAGTGACCGTTCAGCCGGCGTTTCCACAGCCCTGGAGCCTCCTAGCTGACCTGCAGCACCAAGCCGGCCCCGGCCAGAGTGCTGTCTGCTCCCGAGAAACACTTCAAGTCTGAGGCCCCCAGCCGAGCCTGGCCTGCAGGAGAGGGGTGCAGCTCGCTGCCCTGAGCCTGACCACCACCCCGGGAAAAGAAACTTGCAGCATCCAAGCAGCTAGGAAGGAAGACGGAAGCCAGTGTCTGTTTGGTGATGGACGGTGGCTGAAGGTGCCTCCGCTCCAGAGCTGTCAGAAGGGGCGGCCTGTGTTCCAGAAGCCAGAGAGACAGCACCGCCCTGAACTCCCTTCTGTGCTGGGGCGGGGAGGGGTACAGTGACATGCCAGGTCAGCGGTCACAACCCACATCCCGGCTGAACTGTCGAAAGCAGGCCCTGCTGTGGTAAGGCTGGAGGAAGGCTCACACACACCTTCTCCAAAGGGCAGGAGCCTTGCTACACGGATGTCAATGCCCCTGTGCTCCCAGGGGCTGAGGGCTAGCTGCCTAGACAAATGATCCTTATGATAATACAGGTTAAGAACCCTAAGCTCAGAGAGGTTGAGGAACTTGCCCAAGGTCACACAGAGGTCGAGCAGCAGAATAGGACCCGAGGTCAGGTCCTCAATCTCAAGCTTTTCCAAAACTACTTCATGAATACAAAACAATACCAAATGCACTTATCCCTAAATTTAAGGACATTAATACAAAGACATTTAATGAACATATGTGTCTCTACACACTCCATTTAGGGGAAGGAGGTGGGAGAAAAAAACAGCAAGTGAAAATGGGTTATAACATAAAATTGCCTACAACATTAAACAGTAATGATCTTGATTGATCTTTTTATGTGCACATTTATTTTCAACAAAATAATATCTGATTAAAAGAGAGTGTTGGACTATGAATAAGGAGTGTCACTAGCGGAAGTGGTAATTTTGGGGTCAGAAAATGTCACGTTACTTTCTTCACAAACATATTCAGCTCCTCGTGTAGCAAACAAATGATTCTCTTAGAGTTTTGTGTTCAATGATCTATTCACATAAACTTTTTTTTTGAGTATTTAATGGCTCTATTTTAAAAAACGAAATGACCCACTGGCTGATACTTTCCCAAGAGTCACTTCTCAGTGGTTTTACAGGTCATTTCAGCACTTCCTCATGATGACCATGAAGCCAGAGCAGCGAGTCCTCAATCGAATGACACTTGCTTTGTCTGCAGTGATGGCTATCAGGGGCCCCACACTGCAGAAGCCTTCCAATCACATGTCCTGACCTTCCTTCTCCAGGAGACCTTCCTGACTCAGGGATCGAACCCATATCTCCTGCACTGCAGGCAGGTTCTTTACCACTGGGCCACCAGGGAAGCCCCCAAATACTTACATACGCGTGTCCACAACTGTGGTGCTGGAGAAAATCTTAAGAGGCCCTTGGACTACAAGCAGATCCAACCAGTCCATCCTAAAGGAAACCAACCCTGAATATTCATTGGACGAACTGATGCTGAAGCTGAAGCTTCAATACTTTGGCCACCTGATTTGAAGAACTGACTCATTGGAAAAGACCCCGATGCTGGGAAAGATTGAAGGCCGGAGGAGAAGGGGGTGACAGAGGATGAGATGGTTGGATGGCATCACCGACTCAAGGGACACCAATTTGAGCAAACTCCTGGAGATAGTGGAGGACAGAGGAGTTGGGCGTGCTGCAGTCCTTGGGGTCACAAAGAGTTAGACAAGATTTAGCAATTGAACAACAACCCCATCAGTGGGAAAATGGGTGATTGTTTTCTTCCCATAAAAAGGACACTGAAAACAAAAGACCATTAAGCAAACTCCATAAAGTCTCTATGGCCTCGGGCTAAGACATCATTCACCACATTTCTTTTACACTGCTATTTCCTCGATATAACTCTTATTTTTAATTTTTTTCTATCACTGCAGGTAGTTTTGTGAAATGGGAATCTTTCATCAGCAGCTTTGAATAACCTGACTAATTCGGTTCCCGGATTTTGGAAGAGAAAATAAACCCACATGCAACAGTTCTTTGCATTCTTGACTTTAAATAATATAACCAAAACCCTCAGCTGGGTTGCAAAATGCCACTAATTTAAAAGACTGATTAAGGTCAGGGGGCGCTTTCACAATTTTCCATTTCATGAATGTTTATTCAGATGCACTTCGCCAATAAAACTGTTCTCTGACAGCACAGTTCTGTTGCAGTCGTTTCCCCTGTATTCTCTATTCAGGTATTCAGAGATACCTACGTGCTGTACCGATACAGAATGACAGGTGACGAAGACCTCCCCTCAACCAGTCAGTAGGCAGGACCCTCTTCTCTACCTGCCCTCAACCTCGGTCTATAAGTCCATGGGATTTTCCAGGCAAGAATACTGGAGTGGGTAGCCATTTCCTTCTCCAGGGGATCTTCCCAACCCAGGGATCCAGGGGGTCGAACCTGGGTCTCCTGCACTGCAAGCAGATTCTTCACCATCTGAGCCACCAGGGAAGCCACTACAGAGGTGTGAGCAAACACTAGCAGAGTTTCTGACAGCTCAAGGTCACGTCACTAGGCTGACCCCAGTCCACACTGACAAGGACATTGTAAGGGGCATACCCTACAGTCCACTTTGCTCCTTTCTATCTCTGCTCTTCACCCCAGAAGCCTGATCTCGAGGGCCAGCCTGGACCTGGTTCCCTTGTGCTCTGGGTTTTAGTTGGGTCTGGCCAGTGGGAAGCTCTGTTGGGAGATCAGAATGTCAGGAGGAGAGGTCAGGGTATTTATGGGCACAGTTTGTGCCCAGCGGGCAGCCTTCTCACGGGCCTACCAACTTGCCGGGGTCCAGCAGCTACTCACTGGGCCAAAGGGTGACTGTGTCCTCCCACCCTTCCAGCCCCAGAATGTTTCACCATCTTCCGCCGCTTTCTCCTAGTCCTGCCCGCTGCTGTCTAACTTGTCACTTTGTTTCTCTCTTCACATGCTCCATCTGATCATGCCCTCTATTTCCTGGAGCTGTGACTCATACAACTAGTTACTTCAAATCATTAAATAAATGTTTCCTGAGTGCCTACTATACACCCTGGGCACTGGGGCCACTGTAATTGACAAGATACACACCAGCGCTGTAATTAAATGGTTGGTTTCATTTCCTCTCTAATGGTTTGTTTGATTGAACCAAATGCATTGGCCCAAAGCTTTGGGCACCGTTTGAATGTGCTGGTTGACAGCGCATACAGAACAAAGTCTTTAGACAACTTGATGAGTAGATAATTCAGTTCAATTCCCTCTTTTTACAAAGGTAGAAACTGACATTCAAAGACAGGAAATGATGTGTGAAGCTAAGAGAGAGACACAGCCCAGGGCGTCATCAGCTGCATGAGCTGTGAGGTTCTGTTCCTGCAGAACACTGGTTCCCAGGCTGAGCCTACAATTCTTCCAGTCCTGCTGAAAATCAGATCTTGTTATGTGCAGTTTCCCAGGTGGCTCGGGAGTAAAGAATTTGCCTGCAATGCAGGAGATCCATGTGGGATCTCTGGGTGCGGAAGATCCCCTAGAGAAGGAAATGACAACCCACTCCATTATTCTTGCCTAGGAAAATCAAAGGACAGAGGAGCCTGGAGGGCTAAAGTCCATGGGGTCACAAAGAGTCGAACGTGACTTAGAAATAACAAAAATGTCCACTTAAAGACGTGGAAACTGACGGTGAGAGACGTCAGGTAAGGTGCCTGACATTACCTGCTAAGTACCTGGGAGAGTCATTCTTCAAATACTGGGTGGTCTAGTTTCAGATGTCCTGAACTTTTACACAAACTGCTTCAGAATTCTGAGGCTCTACCTATACTTAAACAAAACGTGTGCATTTTTCACAGACTGTGGTTGCCTTTCTGCTTCTGGTTCTAACGACTTCCAAGAGAAGAAAAGGAAAGGAATACAAGCCCAGAGCAGCACCGGGGTGGGGGGGTCGTTGGGGAGACCACCAGCAGTACCTGTCCACCTGAGACCCTACGTGCAACTCTGGAAGCGGCAAGAACAATTCTCAGCTAGGACTTGGTTTTACCCCAGGCCACCTACTGAGCTGCCAAGAGATGCGTGAAAAATGCAAACACATCAGAATGAAGCTGGGAGCTATATATTTTTTAAAAAGTGAATCAAGCGTGAATGTAAGTCCTAGAAGGGTAACTATGTGTAAATAAAGGACATCCACTGTCTGAAATATAAATCTCAACCCTTCATTTAATACCAGCACATAGTCATTCTCACACGAATGGTGAGCAGGCATTTTGCAAAGGTTAACCTTCCAATCTATCGATCTAGACGAGCCCAACATCCCTTCAAGGAAACACTGACAAGGCACTGCATCTCATTTTTTTTTTTAAATACTATCAGGACAAAAGTCTCTGGATGGAAGCCATAAGCTTTTCTGAAGATTATTTTTTAATTTGTTGAAACTTTTATTCTCACGTTCCATTCCAGCAGTCACTGTTGCTTAATCACTCAGTCACGTCTGACTCTACGATCCCACGGACTGTAGCCCCCCAGGGTCCTCTGTTTGTGGTACTCTCCAGGCAAGAATACTGGAGTGTGTTGCTATGTCCTTCTCCAGGGGATCTTCCCGACCCAGGGATCGAACCCGCATTTCCTGTGTCTCCGACATTCCAGCAGTCACTGTTAACAACTATGCTAAAGCCTGATAAATGTTCATTGTTGCCTCCAACTACTGATGTAATTTTCATTAACTTACAACAACATGCCTAAAACACGGCAGACATGCCAACCTCAAGGAGCTGAATTCAGAGGCTCCGGCATGGTGTACCTCCCTGGTCAGAGGTGTTTGGACATCCCTGGCTTCAAACATAAGACACTCACTTTTCTAGCGCTTGCTTTTAATACATTGATAGAAAGCTGTGTGTCTTACTGATTCTCAAGGTCACATTCCTATGGGAGCTGTCTCTCAGTTATAAAGGCAATTAAAAATCACAGAAAAAATAACTTCTAATATAAAATTTCCCAAGAGAGGGAGGTAGAAGTGCTATAACCAGGTGGTAACGCATGAGAAGCAAGCAGCAGGGACAGGTGTGGTTTCCTTATGAAGTCACGGTCGTTTCTTAAATGCTATTGACAGCTTCGAGATAAAACTGTTTCAGGCCTGCCTGACACCATCTCTTCCAGCTTTCCCTCTTGGTACCATTTATTATTTCGTCATGTAGTGTTCTTTAATCCTTTCCATGCTCCTTTCACAAAATCTACTTTCTAAAAGAATCCAAGAAACCCATTCATTGAATTCATAAATGGGTTAAACATTTATTAAGCACCTGTTGTAAACAGGTTCCAATGGTAGCTGATTTAGGAGACAAGAAGATGAATAAAACACAGACTTTGTCAACCTAAATTTACAATCCAGCAAAAAGAACTAAGCAAACAGCAGCAACAGCAGCGTAAGATCCTCCAAACGCTAGATGCTACCGCAGGCGAGCTGGGGCTGCCTGTTCTGACCTGGATCTCCACTGGTGGCGGGGCTGGGAAGCCTTCGTGCAAACAGTGGGCATTTGGGCAGGGAGCTGGGAGGCGAGCAGATTTCTGCAGACTTTGCCACGGCATCTTAGCGAGGGAGACTGTCACTGCTACTGGCAAAGGCGTGCCCTGTTCACAACAGAGCACATGTTCTGCAATGACTGTGATGGTGGCCATAATTGGTGACCAAACAGGCTTCATGAACAAGGCTTTTGGTCACGGGAACTCCTGAAATCAGGAGTCTAAGGAAGAGGACTGATACTATTCCATCAGTGTGCTGGTAACAGCCCCCAGGCAGAGGGTGAGGAGTGAAGGACAAAGGCAGAGACAGCGTTCGTGCTGGCTGGAAGAGCTCGGGGGAGAGGTGATGAGGGTTCTGTCCCCGGGTTGGAAAGATCCCCTGGAGAAGGGAATGGCTGCCCACTCCAGTATCCTTGCCTGGAGAATTCCATGGACAGAACAGCCTGGCAGGCTACAGTCCCTGGGGTCGCAAAGAGTCAGACACAGCTGAGCATCTAACACTTTCACTTTCAAAGAGTTTATAAAGATGATTAGGTAGAGGGAGGCTTGATTGATTCAAACTACATATCTTATAAAGAAAAGTCACTGTTTTATTTTTAATCAAAGAAAAAGTTTCCTTCTTGTTTCTAATCAAATTATACCACATAACCAGCCAATGAAAGGCTTTCCTTTCCTGGGAAAGCAAACTCAGAAAAGGTTGAAAATCCTTTCTTTCTGATAGAAGAGTTCTTTCTTCTGTTTTTTTTTTTTTAGGTGTAGCTGAATTCTGTTAGTCTGAATAGTACCATTCCTGAGTGAAGTACATATTAGCCCGAATTACTGACTTAAAAGGCAGAAGCCAGTATTAATGATGGCAAATCAAATGGCGAAGTTTCAAAACAGCTCTCTGGCCAGTCGTGAGATGCTGAACCACCGTGGAGTCTGAAGAGCTCACGTCTCAGAATCATTCTGCTCTCAATGAAAATGATGGACACGATGGCTTAAAAATCTAGGCACTTTACAAACTGCATGCTTCATTGTTCTCACCGGTATCTTCTTAAGAAATTCTATACTACAGTAATGCTGAAAGAACACGTCTGCTGCGCATTGTGTGATTTTTAGATCATTACTTTTTCATGAGAAAGCAGGTTATTTTTATTTGGCTCACTAGCATGCATTATTGTTGGGGGGAAAAGAAAACTTGCTTTATACTTGTTTTGATTTTCACTTAATTTTCAATTATTTTAAATAATTGGTTATTGAATTTCTCAAGCAGTTGCAAGGAAAGCATTTGACTCACATAACCTTATTCATACTGCTGAAGTCCAATGATAAACAATGAAAAAATACTAAACAGAGAAGGGATTGCTTTCTGAAGCCCTTATTTATAAAACCCTGTGTGTATTTAACACAAAATGAATGCCCAGAACTAGAACTACTTGAAATGCGGCTTCAGGTGAATGGATTAAAATCATATCCTTTACTTTTTCTGTAGAAAATCAAAATGGATTATGAATAAAGGGTGGAGACGGTGAACAAAAATTACCATAAACCACTGACTATTAGCTACCTCACTGTCTTTGAATTTCAACCTCGCGATTCACCACATATTTCCTTACTATCAAAAAGGGTCCTGCAATATGCAACAGGCTCCATAGAAACAGATCTGTGATCTCTGAATACCTGAATAAAAATGAGGAGGTACAGAAGCATTAGACACACTGTTTAGGGAAATGAGCTCCCCGAGGAGAAGACGGTGCAGCTGGGTTTACTCAAACAACGGAGAAGAGGCTGGAGGGGAATATACCGATAGCGCAGGAGGCTGGATGAGGGGTGGGTAGCTGCTTTATTTATACCAAAGGCCAGTCTAGAGCAGTGCTTCTCAAACTCATATTTTCATGAGGGATATTAATATTCACAAGGAACATTTGTATTACTATTAACGAGGAATATTAATATTCGGGAGTCTGGGTGGGGTCAGAGAGTCTGAATTTAGACCCTCAGGTGATACTGATATTTCTCAGACTCCAGTTGGAATGTCCTAAAGCAGCGACCAGAAACTCAGATCGGGAAGGTGTTTGTCCTGAGGGTTTGTGAGACCCTGGACCACGTGACATAGGGTTTTAGGGCAAGCACATCAGGACCACCAAGTGGGCTGCCCCTGTGAGCGTGTGGGACGCTTCCTCGGCTCGGACAAGCACCTTGGGCGGGGCAGAAACCAGGAGAGCTTCAGGGAAAGCTCCAAGTGGGGAAGTCAGGTCACCCTGAGTAGGCAGCACTGAGCAAATGCAACTCAGAGATGCAGAGCTTCACAGATGTCTTACGTGAAAACTGCCTGGAGCTGCTGGAAGCTGAGAGAGAAAGATGTGCCGAGGTGACTGAAAATCCACGATGGGGGGCTGAATTGTGTCCCTTGGACCCACGTTGAAGCCCTAGCCCCCCGGGTGACTGCCTTCAAAGACACGGACTTTAGGGGTGTTAGTACATGTCCATCTTCGTGACATTTCTGCTGAACACTGAGTGTTCTCTTTATAAAGGTTATCTAGAAGCGGCTTCACAAAAGGTAGAGAACTGTTCAAGGATCTATCCAGTCCTAGAAGTGTCTGACTTGATAGGAATTTTCCCCAGGGTTGAGGCAGGAGACTTTCTCAGGTCAAAAGTACTTCAGGCAATTCTTGTAGATACATATTTCTTAATTCGTAAGAGCTAACTATAAAAGCTCGTATTTTCTAAGGGAATCAAATGTGCACTTATTTCTTAATAAAAGGAACTGTGATGGTGGGTTTTCACTGTTTAAACAATGTTTGTGAATACTTTCTAGGCTAGCAACTGTATCAGGCTCTAAGGAAAAACACCAAAATTAATTTTTCTTAAGGAAAGCAACAAAATATCTCACACTAAGGGACTTTAATGCTTATTAGCAGTAAAAATAAAAAATCCAAAGCAGAGATAATGCAGAACCCATTCTGCTGTTAAATCCGTTGATTAAAGACCCTTAAGTGAAAAGCAACATTTGGTTGTTTAATTACAGCCAGAACTGCCTCTTAAAGCTCTCTCTCCAGAGATCAACATACTAGGAAGACATAGTATTAATATCTTGCAATATTGATTAACCAAAGGTAAGTACCATCAAACAAATGTTCACAGAACAAAAAGAACTTAAGATTGTGTATGCTTCAGTGATGGAGGGAAAGCCTTTATATCCAATGAAATACTGAATCTGAAACATTGTAATCCAAATAGACATTTAAGCATCCCACTCCAGTACTCTTGCCTGGAAAATCCCATGGACACAGGAGCCTGGTAGGCTGAAGTCCATGGAGTTGCTAAGAGTCAGACACGACTGAGCAACTTCACTTTCACTTTTCACTTTCATGCACTGGAGACGGAAATGGCAACTCCAGTGTTCTTGCCTGGAGAATCCCAGGGACGGGGCAGCCTGGTGGGCTGCCGTCTATGGGGTCGCACAGAGTCGGACACGACTGAAGTGACTTAGCAGCAGCAGCACCTGTTTATTAGCAGAGTTAGAGGAAAATTCTGTAAATCTCATTATTGCTTTCTCCAGAATCCACTAGTCTTATCTGTCAGGAAGCGCACACATCTCAACTCAAGCCTTCAAGCCACAGCTTAAGCACATTTCCTCCCAAACTGTCATCACTAAGACGTGGTGTTAGGCAAATCTGAAATCGTGTGATCTTTGTTCACACATAACATTTCGGACAGTGCTTTATTATATTTTCTCTTTAAAGAGGCTCTCTCATCCTTATCAAGGGATGGATTTGCAGAGAGACAGGTCCTACTCATTAAATTCTAAGATTTTGAATTTATTTCACCTGAGTGATATAGCTTCCTGCCTTTGTTAGCATCACAAATGTGAACAGAGGATGAGGGTAGCTATGCTGAAATGTGATATTCTTACATGTTTTTCCTCTCTTCCCCAGCACAAGAAGAGCCTTTCATGATCAGTACCTTGGAGAGTGACATGCTTCCAACCCAGAGAAACAGTTTGTCAGGCACGAGTCAAGGTTATTAGAGGATGCTGTTAGAGAACCAGCTGGTGCCACAGGTCAAGAACCGAAACGTGGTACCATAGACTTTGGTTTCTAGATGTCATTTTATAAAAGGAAGCTGCATTCTTTGGGGAAGTGGCTGATTGTAGGGACAGTGCAAGGGAAATACACGATGAGCCTGGATTATCTCAAATCACCTGAATAGAAGTAAGTGCCCAAATGCCAAAAGTATGAAACACACCCAAGGAACACAGGGACCAAGATGAAAAAGCTCCCAGAGGCAAAGCTTGGACACTCTGAGCATCAACATAAACAACAACACTGAATTAGATTTCAATGAAAAGGATAAAATAAGCTGATATGAGTCCACATGGTGCTAGTTCTCTAAGGCTGCCATGACAAACGCCACAAACTGAGCGACCTGAATACCGGAAATTCACTTCCTCAGAGTTCTGGAGGCTGGAAGCCAAAGATCAAGGTGTCAGTGGGGTGGCTCCTTCTGAGGACTCTCTCCTTGGCTTATGGATGGTTGTCTTCACATGCTATCCCTCTATGCATATCTGTGTCCCAATCTCTGCTGATAGGTTGGATTAAGCGCCCCCACATATGACCTCCAATGGTTTCCTGGTGGCTCAGACTGCAAAGAATCTGCCTGCAATGCAGGAGACCTGGGTTGATCCCTGGGCTGGAAAGATCCCCTGGAGAAGCAAATGGCAACCCACTCCAGTATTCCCGCCTGCAGAATCCCATGGACAGAGGAGCCTGGCAGGCTATAGTCCATGGGGTCACAAAGAGTTGGACACGACTAAGTGACTAACCCATATGACGTTATTTGAACTTAATCACCTCTTTAAAGAGCCTGTCTCCAAATACAGTCATACGCTAAGGTCCAGGGTTAGGACCCCAACCTATAAATCTGGGAGGCACAATTCCACCTGTAACAGTATTGATATACATCAATGACTCAAGGTCAGGAAAAACAGGAAAGAAGTGGAAGCGGCCACAGATCAGAGGACACCGGGGAGACATCACCTGGAACAGAGAGGGCACCAGTGGAAAAGCTGAAGCCCAAGGACAGTCTGGAGTTGGGTTAATAGTTACCAATCTCACTTCTTCATTTTTGACTTGACGTGCATAGAAGAGTAAACTGTTACCAATGTGGACACCGGGGATAGCATACAAGAACTCTCCATACCAGGTCTGCAAAGTCTCTGAAAACCTAAAATTATACCCAAATGAAAAAAAGAAATTATAATAAAAAAGATCAAACAAGCCCAAGGCTGGCTCCAGCTCAGCGGTTCCTTCGACTGAATCCCGGTTCAAGCACCCTTTCCAGGGTGGTTCAACACCCACGGGCACTCCCCAGTCCTTTCAAAAAAAAAAAAAACCCAAACCACACAAACGGAGTACTAGGATTTGGCTCAAGGAAGTAAGAAACTGACCTCCTTTTCTAGCCTAAATGTAACAAAGCGGGTAGCTAGTAAAACTGCCTTCTAGCCCTCTTTACACTGAATACTATACCTTGCATTAAATGTACAGGAAAATCCTTCACTTTAAAAAAAAAATGTGCTGTGTCTCATTTTTATTGAAAGACAGAACAAAGAATATGACTTTCTTGACCCATCTTTTGTTAGAAGAGAAACCCCGGTCAATGCTACTACTATTTCTGCGGTCACTACTGGCCCTAAGAACAAGGACAATAACATCAACACTTCTTGAGCACTCACTATGTGTCAGGCTTGTTTGAAGCACTTTAAATACATGTACACATTGGATCTTCATGACCTGTGAGCTGGGTACCACTAATATCCCCAGTTCACAGAAGGGAATCAGAGACAGAAGTTAGGTATCTTGTGCCACGTTGCTCAGATACAGCGAGTAAGGTGCCCAACCAGCAGCAGATGCCAGACATTCCTTAAAGAGAACTGTCTCCAGCCTAGACAGTCACTGGCGCACCTGTGATGCCTCGCAGGTACTCACGGCCCTGCTGGACATAGTTCAGAAGTGAAGACTCCACATCTTCTTCCATCTCAAAGCCATAAATGTCACGTTCACAGGAAATTTCTCAATTTTTAAGTCGAAGTTCAAAAAAAGAAAACCAACCATGAAGCACCAGAGCAAAACGCCTCCCACGAGCCGCCTGACCGTGGCCTCTAGTTAGAGAAGCTGTGCCAAGAAAATGTGGAGACAGGAGAGTGACCATAAGCGAATACACTAAGCAGAACCTGGCAAAGTCATGGCGAGGAAATGCTAACTGCACGGACGGGCATCAAGGTAAACACCATCAGTGATTCTCAGTAGGCACTTGGCTGGACATTGAAACGATACAAAATGATGCAAAGACACGTTTAGTACGGGTCTTCTCCGTGAAGCTTTTTTCGATCAGATGGCAGTCAAGACATAACATGCATAAAATGATTCTCTAAAAAAAAATGATAAGAAGAAGACCAAATAAAAAGCAGTAGAAAAGAAGAGTCAGATGCCATTTGAAAAAGAGAACCCTCGGAGGAATCTCAGAGGATCTTAAATTGGAAATTTAAATGTGGGGAGAAATGCCAGTTGGAGGAGAAACCGTAACAACCACACGCCTGAGGTGGCGTCTGCTAAACAGTCTATCATCTGCTTGGAGTGAGCAGAGAAAATTAATGGTACGTATAATTCCAGATAAAGACTCGGGATTTGGGTTTCTCTCAAAGATGAAGGGCTGGGATGGGAAGAGCTGGTTTGTACCATGACCAGGAAAGGCAATGCTGGCTGGAGCTGTTAGTGCACGGTCGTGACAGTGATGAGCACTGCACGGAGGCATCTGCTGTTGTTCAGTTGCTCAGCCGTATCTGACTCTTTGCAACTCCATGGACTGCAGCACGCCGGGCTTCCCTGTCTTTCACCATATCCCAGAGCTTGCTCAAACTCATGTCCATGGAGTCGGTGATGCCATCCAACCATCTCATCCTCTGTCGTCCCCTTCTCCTCCTGCCGTCAATCTTTCCCAGCATCAGGGTCTTTCCTAATGAGCCTGCTCTTCCCTTCAGGTGGCCAAAGTACTGGAGCGTCAGTTTCAGCATCAGTCCTTCCAATGAATATTCAGGGTTGATTTCCTTTAGAATTGACTGGTTGGATCTCCTTGTAGTCCAAGGGACTCTCAAGAGTCTTCTCTAGCACCACAGTTCAAAAGCATCAATTCTTCAGTGTTCAGCCTTCTTTATGGTCCAACTCTCACATCCAAACATGACTACTGGAAAAACCATAGCTTTGACTTGATGGACCTTTGTCGGTAAAGTAATGTCTCTGCTTTTTAAAATGCAAGGAGGCAGTAATGTCTCTGCTTTTTAAAATGCATGGAGACATCATGTTTGCACAGTTCTTTCTTTTTCCAAAGAACAGATTTGTTCTCATCAACACTGATATCCATCTTGCTCTTTCTCTGACTGCCCTGAGCTCAACAGAACCAACTTGTGGAAGAGCAGCAGGGGAAGACAGTCCCCCGACTGACCCCCAGATCTGGGGTGGGACCTGAGAAATCACCTTTACAACAGACCCCAGGTGACGCCGACGGTGCTGGTCGGAAACCTACGCTGTGGAAACCAGTGGCCCAGAGGTCTAAGGCTGATCCATGACCCTCATGCAGCTGTCTGGTAGAACAGCTAGTGATCAATATCAAGCTAAAATGTATGACTGAGTCTGTGTGTGTCGTGTGTGTGTGTGTGTGTATGTGTGTGCGTGTGTCTGTGAGTCTGTCTGCTGAGTGTCTGTGTGTATGTCTATGTATGTGTATGAGTCTGTATATATTTATACGTCTCTGTATGTGTCTCTGTGTGTACATGTATGTCTGTGCGTGAATCTGTGTGTCTGAGTTTGTGTCTGTGCATATGTCTGTGTGTGTGTGTGTGTGAGTTTGTGTCTATGTGTGTGTGTGTGTGTGTATATGTGTGTCTCTGTGTCTGTGTGTTCATCTATGTGCGTGTCTGTATGAGTTTGTATCTATGCATATGTCTATGTATGTGTGTGTGTGAATCTCTGTGTGTCTGAGTTTGTATCTGCATATGTCTGTGTGTGTGAGTTCGTCAGTGTCTGTGTGTGTCTGTGTGTCTGTCAACAGTCCACTCTTCTTCCTCCCCACAGGTTCAGGGGCAGCAGCCAGCTCTCAGAGTTGTGAAACTGAAACAGCTGAAGAAAAGACTGGCCCACAACCACAACAGAACTGGAAAGTGTGTTTAATAAAAGAAAATGTTTCTCTGCCTTTACGACCTTGTGGAAATGACACTGTAGACGTACCTTTTCAAAATGTAAACATAAAGTATGACCAGTGAGCTTCTGGTTTCCTATTTCAGAAGTGGAGAACACTTAAGTCTTAAGCGTGTGACACTCAGCCGGAATCTTCTCCAAGGACTTCTCTGTGTTCTGCACACTTCACAGCAGACGCTCTGATTTTCCCTCTAGTCAGCATTAATATAAGATTCACTGCACCTGTTTCTTAGAAAACTCAATGTACCAGTAGCCATGTTAATTTCACATCATGTATCATATTGCAAATATGTCTTCCTTCTACACAGCAGTCTTCACCAAAGGCTTCCTTAATCTACTGAGTTCCTTTGCTCCAGGAATGTGAGTCCACTCACCAAGCACACATCTTCACATGACTTCCCAGAAGGTCTCCAGTAGGTAAAGGGAAAGCATTTGCATTTTAGAAAGCAGCAAAGGTGAAGCGAGTCGTGCAGAGCTTGGGTGTGTCCCCTGCGTCCTGCCTCCTGGGGCCTGTTCAGGCCCCCTGCTCTGTCCACTCTCAGCCTGCCCAGCTCGGCTTAGACTTCACGTGGTTAAACCGAGCCTGTAAAACCCAAGGGGGACCACATCCGCCTCACATCACCTGACCCCTTTCTCAGCTTAGAAAACGCTTCTGTGTTTTAAGAGATGAAAAACAAGGGGGAAAGGCATCTCCTAAAAGAGTAGCTTAAAGCTCAACATTCAGAAAACCAAGATCATGGCATCTGGTCCCATCACTTCATGGGAAGTGGAAACAGTGTCAGACTTTATTTTGGGGGGCTCCAAAATCACTGCAGATGGTGACTGCAGCCATGGAATTAAAAGACGCTTACTCCTTGGAAGGAAAGTTATGACCGACCTAGATAGCATATTCAAAAGCAGAGACATTACTTTGCCAACAAAGGTCCGTCTAGTCAAGGCTATGGTTTTTCCTGTGGTCATGTATGGATGTGAGAGTTGGACTGTGAAGAAGGCTGAGCACCGAAGAATTGATGCTTTTGAACTGTGGTGTTGGAGAAGACTCTTGAGAGTCCCTTGGACTGCAAGGAGATCCAACCAGTCCATTCTGAAGGAGATCAGCCCTAGGATTTCTTTGGAAAGAATGATGCTAAAGCTGAAACCCCAATACTTTGGCCACCTCATGCGAAGAGTTGACTCATTGGAAAAGACTCTGATGCTGGGAGCGATTGGGGGCAGGAGGAGAAGGGGACGACAGAGGATGAGATGGCTGGATGGCATCACCGATTCTATGCACATGAGTTTGGGTGAACTCCGAGAGTTGGTGATGGACAAGGAGGCCTGGTGTGCTGCAGTTCATGGGGCAGCAAAGAGTCAGACACGACTGAGTGACTGAACTGAACTGAAAAGAATAGATACTACTTTTGTATTAACAAAGAAAACATCTTCATTTTCATTTGTAGTCAGAAGCCAAAAAAGCAAGCAAGAACCTGTCACATCTGTTTCACAAGTGTAATTTAAAACAGAAAATCCTGGGACTTCCCTGGTCATCCAGGGGTTGGGAGTCTGCCTTCCAGTGCAGGGGACACAGGTTTGATCCCTGGTCGGGGAACTGGGATCCTACATGCCATGGGCAACGAAGCCCACACCTCAACTCCTGAGCACCCTGCCCCCACCACAGGCTCTAGAGCCCGCACCCTGCCGTGGAGAGCCCACGGGCACAACTGAGACCTCACACAGGCAAATAAGTAAATATCAAAACAAAAACGAAAACCTTACCAAGCCAAGGAGCCACGTTCCCAAAAGCAAGCTATGAGGGCGTCTCCTTAACACTGTCCACTTTTTCAGCGCAGCTGGGGGGAACCTGTGTATTTCAGTGTGTGTGTGACGTTGGGTGACCTACTGAGTTCTCCAATTCAGTCTCTGTGTCTATAAACTGGAGAACAATCGCTCCTACTTTATAGAGTTGGTTCTGAAAATTAAATGAGAACCTGTCTCTCTCACACACACACACACACACACACACATATAAATACAGCTGACCCCTGAAGAACACATAGGGGGTGGGGGTGCCAACCCTCCCCACCCAAAAGTCCAAGTGCAAGAGTAAGTCAGTTCTCCATATCCACACATTCAATCAGGTTTGGATCAGAAAGTACTCCTGTATGTATTTGGTGGAAAAAATTCACATAAGTGGACTCATGCAGTTCAAACTTTTGTTGTTCAAGGGTCCACTTACAAATACATGCATACATGTATGTGTGTGAATATATATATACACACACATGTACACACACACACACACACATATTTAAACACACGGACACCGTGCCTGGCACCTGAGTGCAAAATAAACATCTGCCGTTACTATTAAACTTATTTTTGAATATAATTTTAATGGATTTCCTTTTGAGTTTTTATTATCTAAAAAGTGCTATTATCTAAAAACTCTACTGGTGCATAGTTTTACCCTACATAATATTATTATTTACTTGGGATAAATTTCTGGATGTGGAATTTCTGGGTCTGGAATTTCTGAGCCTTTTTAAGGCAGTCTCCTGTCTGGAACACGTCCATCCAATCTGCACCCCCACCGAGTGCTGAGAGAAGGTGCCTGTTTTACTTTTATGGCATCAGTACTCAAATTGGAAATCATCTGTTTTTAAAACATTTACTAACTTTATAAGCCCAATATTTCCTTTCCACCTCTATCTGAATTTCCTTGATTACTGGTGTGCTGATGCTTCTGACTAACCATTCGCCACATTTTCTCTTTTGTCTGTTCATCTGTTTGTGTCCAGGCTCTTATATTTGGCTTTTGTAATTTTCTTTGTATTGATTTTTCTTCTTATGAGCATGCCTGTGGCTCAAAGACATGATCCTTTTTCCCATTTGCTGTTAACATTTCCCACAGCCCTGCTCTTTCTTTTCTGATTTCCTATATGGAACATTACAGAGTTCAAGCTTCTGCCTTTATGCAACAGGTATGGTCTTTGCCTTACAATTCCCTCCATTGATTTGAGCAGAGAGTCCCCAACTCAGTGTGCATGGCTTCTGGCCATCATTTATACAATATGATATGCGCCATTAATATCACCCATGTTACATCTTTGATTTCCTGTCTTGTGAGCATCAGTTACTGCCTTCTGGAGGGGAAGAGTGGAATTACCATTGGAAGTGACTTTAATTCCAGTTTCTGTCTGGATCTGATGAGAGAACCACTCATCAGTTCCAAGTCCAGTGAACTATGTTACGGATGAATGCTGTTATGACAAGAAAGAAAATATAAGTTCGTTTTATGATGCTCTTACTTAAGGCACAGATAGTACAGGTGTTTTCAGGTGTGTATCTGACGCAACGTCATAAACTCTGACAGTTGGCTATCAGGGTCACTGTTTTAGACACAGTAAAACTCCAGAACTCTGTGACTATGGGCAATCCCTAAACCCTCTGAACCAAAGAACCAGCGTTGTTATTTGAACAAGATTTACATGTCTCTAAAATTTCTGTTCTTTCCACGTCTGTCCTCTCAAGCTGCTCACTGAGCTTTGAGATAATCTGTTAGGCAGCAATGGGTGACAAATGCACAGTGGAGAACGTTTCCAGCATCTTATCAAACGGAGACTTTCAGTTTAGAACTGTCTTTTCTGGAAAAACAGTACGTTTTAGATTTCAACTCATCAGCCAAGGACAATTAGGGATTAAATGCGAAGACCTCAAGACTGGCTACTTTAATTAACCAAATGTACAAAGCTGCCTTGTGACAGTCTCACTGTATATGGATATGAAGTGTCGTTGTTCAGTCGCTAAGTCATGCTGATACTTTGTGACCCCATGGACTGCAACACGCCAGGCTTCCCTGTCCTTCACTATCTCCTGGAGTTTGCCTGAACTCATGTCCACTGAGTCAGCGATGCCATCCAACCATTTCATCCTCTGCCCAATACTAATTTTCAGTCTCATAATAATAGGATTTTTTGAGAGGGAGGGGATTGGTGTTTGTTTCTGTATTTTAAGTGATAGGTTGGGAATTAGTTGCGCATTTCTTTAGCATTCCAGCTTAATCTGCCTCTTTGTCTGTGAATACTAACAAAGTCTTTACTAACAAAGTCTTTACTAGGCTGCTTACATAAAAGCCCTCAGGGTGTTGGCAAGTAATGATTACTAAACATACATTAAGACTCTCAGAATATTAAAAAAGAGAATGCATGTATCCAGTCCATCCTAAAGGAGCTCAGTCCTGAATATTCATTGGAAGGACGGATGCTGAAGCTGAAACTCCAGTACTTTGGCCACCTGATGCGAAGATTTGATTCATTTGAAAAGACCCTGATGCTGGGAAAGATTGAAGGCAGGAGGAGAAGGGGACGACAGAGGACGGGATGGTTGAATGGCATCACTGACTTGATGGACATGAGTGTGAATAAGTTCTAGGAGTTGGTAATGGACAGGGAAGCTCAGCGTGCTGCAGTCCATGAGGTCACAAACGACTGAGTGACTGATCTGAACTGAATATAACTGAATCACTGCTGTACAGGAGCAATTAATGAAACACTAAAGATTTTCCTTTCTGGATGTGGCCATTTTTTTTAAAGTCTTATTGAATTTGATGGGTATCCTGGTGGGTTACAATACTGCTTATGTTTTATGGGGTTTTTGGTGTTTTGAGCCACAAGGCATGTGGGATCCTAGCTTCTCAAAGAGGGATTAAACCCACAGCCCCTGCAATAGAAGGTGAAGTCTTAACCACTGAACCACCAGGGAAGTCCCAACACTATAAATCAACTATACTTCAATTAAAAATATTGATAAATTAAGGCTCTCAGACTGTACTGAGAGCTTTATCCCTTTGCCACCTTCCCTCACGTCGGGGGCTGTGTGCCCTCCCCTGAGCACACTGTCTTGAGTTCACAGGAACTCAGGGCTGGCAGTCACTCCCCTCTCTGAGTTGCTTCCTGACCTTTAAATTGAACATGTGTGCCAGATGACATGTAGGTCTAAAATCCTTTCCAGCACCAACAGCCTACAAGTTGATGAAACCTGCTTTCTGCAGATGCCTGCAATGAAGGCATCCTCATCCTTTCGAGGAGTTTGGTGAGGGAAGGAATTCTCCTAGTGATGCATTCTTGGAGGACTCACAGATAAGCCCACAAAGAGTGAAGGCCTTCAGAGAAGCCTCTTCCCTACTTTGATTTTCTAAAACAGAGTCTACAGGATGTAAACTGAATATTTATGGGGCCACGCAGTTAAATCAATTAACACAAAGTAAAGCCCTGCTTTCTCCTACCACTTACCCAGCACCGGTCTCAATTTCCATGCATCAGGCCTATTGGGGCCCACAGCGAGCCCACTCGGTGGACATGCCGACCCCCAGCTCTCCACCTCTGCTGCCCACATCCTCAAACATGCAGTCCCAAGCACGGGCTGCTAATCAGCTCGGGAGGGCATCTCCTTCCAGCAGAGTTCTGTCAATATGTAGGAGCCAAGAGTTCAGGGAGCACTTTGCCATGAAGAAATGCTCAGGAGGGTACAGAAGGAAATAAATGAAGCTGGAAGAAATGGGAGGAACCAAAATCGAACCTCATCTCTGGAGCATCACACCTCACAGCAAATGCATCTCGATCAAACCGAAGCCCTGAGCTCCTACCTGTGCAATCTGAGGAGCTTTACTGTTAGGACTGTCCCTGCACCTCGGGGCTGAAGTGCTCACCTGCCCTGGAAGCGGGTTTGGCTGGACCGTTTCCCTGTCCTCGGCTGGCTCTGCCCGGCTCTGACTGTTTGCTTTCAGCCCTCTTCTCTTTCAAAGCTCTTTCCCTTACGGGATCTCATTCAGGCCCATGGCTTCAGCAGTTGCAAGAATCATTGGCCCAGCACGCTCCAAACTCATTCCAAACACACTCCCAAAGCTTGAATTTGCTCTTCAGCATCTATTCCAAGTGGCTGCCTTGCTTGTGCTTATTAACGCACTGCCTGGAGCCCTGCCCTCTTTCAAGACTCTTTCCCTCCACCTCCAGCAAGATGCCCAGCCATCAGAGCTGTGCCTCGATACTTCTCTTCATCAACCGCCCTCACTTTGCCTCAGCTGTGGAGACCCAGGGAGACCCAGATGGCATCTTCCCCAGTGAGGGCAGCAGGCTTTGATTCTTCCAGGGCAAGAACAGCAGGATCAGAAGTGCTCCCTGCACAGCCATGCCACTTGCTGGCCTCGTCTCCTGCCCATGACTTCCAGATAAATTTCAGCATTACTCTCAACTCCCTGCAAGCCCCCCGCCCTTGATATCTTTTGCTGGCAAGACCCTACACTAGAGCTGTATACACACCCTACACTCTCCCAAGCTGGACACCTGGGCCTGTCCAAACATGTCCGTGCTTCTCTGTGTGTTTGGCCTTGGCATTCTCTTTCCTGAAGAATCTTTCTTCTATATTTTTTTAATATTATAATGTGCATGCATACACATGTTCTCAGTCACTTTACTCGTGTCCGACTCTTTGCGACCCCACAGACTGTAGCCCACCAGGCTCCTCAGTCCATGGGATTCTCTGGGCAAGAATACTGGAGTGGGTTGCCATTCCCTCCTCCAGGGGATCTTCCTGACCCAGAATTCAAACCTGCGTCTCCTGTGTCTCCTGCATTGCAGGTGGATTCTTTAATCACTGAGCCACTGCAGAAGCCCCAATATTATGACATACATATATGCAATAACTTACTGAATTATATCTAACATCCAAGGGTGCGTTAAAATTCAGTCTCTTCCATGAAGACCCCCACCCTCCACCTGGATAGAAGCTACATCCTTCTTTACAGCACTGACAGTGTTCACCCCGAAGTCTGACAGAACGGAAGGCAGGCGGCACCCGGAGACGCCCACCCTCCACCCCCTGGGCCCCAGGAGCATCGGCCTGGCCCTCAGCACCTGTCACACGCTGCTGGGTTGTGTGTGTGTGCAAAGACAGACTCGCGTCCTCGTTTTCTATGACAGGATGAACACAGCTGTCTGCCCAGAGGAAGCCCTCCACTGAGACACTTGGAACGATCACTGCAGTATTTCGACTGCAACAGAAGTATCAACAACCGACACCTGGCACTGAGTCTGAGCCGTTCTGGGCTCTGATACCTGAACGGTTTCATTTTTCTGACAACTCTGGGAAGTTAATATGGAAGGTCTGATTATTCCCATTTTACAGAAATGATAGTGGAGACTTGAAAAACTACTTGACCATCAGTAGAACTGTAACAAAATAAGGAGAGTGACAGAGAAATAACTGAGCGTCCCAGGTGACACAGCAGTAAAGAATCTGTCTGCTAATGCAGGAGATGCAAGAGGCATGGGTTCGATCCCTGGGTTGGGGAGATCCCCTGGAGTACGAAATGACAAGTCGTTCCAGGATTCTTGCCTGGGAAATCCCATGGACAGAGGAGAATGGGGGGCCACAGTCCATGGGGTTGAAGACAGTTAGGACTGAGCAACTAAGCACTCACACAGAAAAGTAAATGAGCTGTCTCTCTCCAGTTCTGTCCTACCTCACAGTTGCATCTGAATAAGAACACTGTGTTCAAACTCAATCAATGACACAAGGAAAGCACAGTGGGCTTTGGTGCCTGAGAAGCAAACTTTCCTTAGGAGAGAGGAGTCTTCTTCCTATTCCTATAAAAAGAAAGGTGGTGATTCCATAGAGATTGCATGGCTGCTCTTGAATTTCCAGAATCCAAAGATTCATCGTCAATGGGGTCTTGTTCTCACCCACCAACCACACGTCTGAAAGCAAGGCCCCTGGCTGTGGTTTAAATATTCTGTTCACCGTTAATTCCTGAAGCTGCTATTGTTCACTTAACAAAGCCCTCAATTCAGCGTTGTTGGGAGACAAGACGTCTCCAGGATCCGGCTGAAAACTTTTACTCTGGAGAAACTATACCTCCTCTTCTAAAGAGAGTGTTTTTAAGTTTCTTCCCTAAGCAATCAAGTGTGCCGTGTAAAAATGACCTTCAGAGTCCTCAGTCTTACTGTTTTCAGGAAGGAAAACTTAGGAGACAGAAGTGATGAATGAACAAGGTCTTTAAGATGCAGCTCCCCCTTGAAAGAAAAAGCTAAGCCTCTGTGACGCCCGAATTTGATGCCCCAGTAGATGGATGCACGGAGTCGCCTAACTTTCTGCCTGCTGGGGGTGCTTCAATCTGCAAAGCAGAAGCGGCATAACCAGAAGTGGGAGAGAATGAGAAAAGCAGGCTGCCCATTCACTTGAGATGGAGAAAAAATTGTGATCATAGAATGGAAAAAGAAATACGATGGAGAGAGATACTTTCTCTGCAGGGTCATTTTGGTGCCTGCACACGAGGGTGATTAGACGGGTCATGAAAGCACTTGAAGTGCAAATCAAAAACAAGAGGTGCCACCCTGCCATCAACACACAAATGCATCTCTAGGAGCGGGCTGGCAGTGCGATGGTCTAGCATGCCAGTTCCAGAGTCAGATCCACCGGGAACTGAAACTGGGCTCTGCTACTAATTAGCTGAAAGATCTTAGGCAAGCTGTTTAAATGACACGCATCTCAGTTTTAAAATTGAGATAATAATGATTACTTTATGGAGGAATTGGGAAGATTAGTAAGTTACACACAAAACGTGACTTATGCCTTGCCTGGCAGGTCACAGGCACACAATGCCAGTCTCGATGTTGTTCAGTCGCTCAGTCATGTCCGACTCTTTGTGACCCCATGGACTGCACCTTACCAGGGTTCCATGTCCTTCTCTATCTCCAGAACCTTGCTCAAACTCATGTCCATTGAGTCGGTGATGCTATCCAACCACCTTATCCTCTGTCATCTCCTTCTCCTCCTGCCCTTAATCTTTCCCAGCATTAAGGTCTTTTGAAGGTTTTTTCCAGATCAGAGTCTTGATACATGGTCCTTATCACTCTTACAGCTTACACACATCCACGGAGATGCACCAGTTGTTACTAACAATGCTGCCGTGCCCAGAATTACCATCTGTTTCATAGCATCGCAACTGTTAGATATAAATCCAGAAATGTACATTCAGGGAAAGAGTAAGTTGAAATGAATACTGCTCACCCTCTCCAAATGTTCTATATCGAAAAACTGGCCCTAAAGCCCAAACGCACCAAGAGCCGGAAACGTTTGGGGACCTGGCAGGAGAAAGAGGGCTGTTTATTAGAAAAGATGCCTTCACCGCCTTCCTCCCCCCACACACAGCACAAAGAGGATGAACATATTGTACACCTGCCACCTAGCTTTTTCATCTGCATCTCAGAAGTGCTGGAAAATAAACAAATATATTAGAACTCATCCCAAACCCAGCACCATGAACATTTCCATCGAATGTGAGCAGCCTTCCCATCAGAAGAGAATTAATCTTGGTATTAGCAGCCTGCAGCCATGGCATATGATTCATTACAGGTCGTCTGCTGATAATTTCTCCTATGGAAATCAGATCGCACACAACAGCAGTAATATTTTACCCAAGAATGCAGGTGCAGCTTCGTGACAAAGACATTCCTTTTTAGGGGGGAAAAAACCATTATTTTCCATCAGTTTGTGGATTCTAGAATTCTCTCTCCTTTTTGAATGAAGTTTATGAATGAGGAATTAAAACTGAAATGTGGTTTTCATTCCTTTCTCAGCAGACTGCCCTCCCCATTATCATGTCCGTAAGATAAAGGCTGTGCTTGCCAGCATGCACGCTTCTCATCCTTTTGGGGACCACCGTACCACTGTTCAGTTGACGCCCACTGCTAGACAGACACGGAAAAAAAAGAAGTAGCTTCATTTTGTTCTAAAATAACTAGATTCTGAAAGTAGGCCCCTATCTCCTGCACATTTCATCATTTATGATAACATCCTGCCTCTACTAACAAGTGGAAACTGTGTCATGATGGCAAATCAAGGTCATGTGTGCTCCAGGCTCTTTATTAGATGTCAGTTATCCGTCACTATAGTCCATCAAAGACTTTTTTTATCCTGCTTTTTTTTAATGCATTTTTATCTCTGCTCCAGTATAAGCATCAGACAGCCTCCCTTTGTGCCCAGGCAGGTGCAAGCTGGCCCACTTTCCTTCCTGAAGTTAGAGGGAAACAGGAACACTCACATTCCTTTTCTCTCTGTCTCCTTCTTCCTTGCAGAACCTCCCTGGAGCGTCTGGGACAAGGCTCTCTTCCACGGCCCTAGCACAGTGGTCACCACAGCAAGCTGGGGGTTAGATGGCAGCTTAATTTCATGGCTGCAGTCACTGTCCGCAGTGATTTTGGAACCCAAAGACAGAAAATTTGTCTCTGTTTCCACTTTTCCCCGAGATTTGCCATGAGGTGATGGGACCGAATGCCATGATCTTAGCTTTCTGGATGTTGGGACGGCTGAATCCCAGCTCTGCCCTTGCTGGCTCGCCGCCTTGGGCACGTTACCGAGCCTCTCTCAATTCCTCGCTTGTAGAGGTGGGGGCACTAGTAACTCCCACACAGAAGGTGTTCTGAGTATTACGACCGTAATGCATGTGGATGGTTTAGCAGGGTGTCATGCATACAGTAAACCACTACACTTCTATTTGTGCTATTATTTCAGTGGCTGGAGAGTCAAATCAATTTTCTAAAAATTCAGGGAAGTGTATTCTCGTCTAAAGGTTATGAGACTTTTAAATAAGCAATCAGTGTACAACCTAAAGTTACTGGGTCCCAAATGGAGAAACAAAAATGTGTGTGGGCCAATTCCACGGCCTGCCCACAGCCAGCTTCCCACCCTAGCCCCAAGGACAAAATTATAAAAGGCTGGATGACAGTTACCAGCAACTCTTTATTGAATAAACATTCCCCCTGACTAACCTATAAGAGATTTTACTGAGTCATAAACAGTACTTAGTCCACATATCAACCTCCGTTTTCATTAAAATCTTCCAAGGCAAGGGTCATTATTGCACACTCTGCTTCCACCATAGGCTTTAAGCCCCAGCATGGATCATTTACTGACTACGCTAAAGCCTTTGACTGTGTGGATCACAACAAACAGTGGAAAATTCTTAAAGTGATGGGAATACCAGACCACCTGACCTGCCTCCTGAGAAATCTGTGTGCAGGTCAAGAAGAAACAGTTAAAACAAACACAGAACACACTGGTTCAAAATTGGGAAAGGAGTATGCCAAGGCTGCATATTGTCACTCTGTTTATTTAAGTTCTATGCAGAGTACCTCAGGCAAAATGCTATGCTGGATAAATCAGAAATTGGAATCAAGATTGCTGGGAGAAATATCAACTTCAGATATACAGATGTCACCACTCTAATGGCAGAAAGCAAGAAGAACTAAAGTACCTCTTGATGGGGGTGGAAGAGGGGAGTGAAAAAGCTGGCTTAAAACTCAGCATTCAGAAAGCTAAGATCATGGCATTTGGTCCCATCACTTCATGGCAAATATTGTTGAAAAAGTGGAAACAGAGACAAATTTTCTTTCTTTGGGCTCCAAAATCACTGTGGACAGTGACTGCAGCCATGAAATTAAAAGATGCTTGATCCTTGGAAGGAAAGCTATGACAAACCTAGACAGTGTATTAAAAAGCAGAGACATCGCGTTGCAAACAAAGGTATGTTTAGTTAAAGCTATGGTTTTTCCAGTGGTCACATTCGGATGGGAGAGTGGGACCACAAAGAAGGCTGAGTGCCGAAGAATTGATACTTTTGAATTATGGTGCTGGACAAGACTCTTGACAGCCCCTTGGACTACAAGGAGACCAAACCAGTCAATCTTAAAGGAAATCAACCCTGAACATTAATTGGAAGGACTGATGCTGAAGCTGAAGCTCCAATACTTTGGCCCCCTGATGTGAAGAGCCAACTCACTGGAAAAGACCATGATGCTGGGAAAGACTGACGGCAAGAGGAGAAGGGGACACAGATGGTTGGATGGCCTCACCGACTCAATGGACATGAGTTTGCGCGAACTCTGGGGACAGTGAAGGATGGGGAACCTGGCGTGCTGCAGTCCATGGAGTCACAAAGAGTCAGATACAACTTAGTGACTTAACAACAACGTGGATCATTCAGATTGCAATTTGTTTCCTGGTAAAGGTTCTCTCATTGGGACATTTAAAACTTTATATCAAGACTGAAAATGTCCCATCTAGATCCCTCAGCTGTTTAGTCTTTTGGCTCCTCAAGAGTCTAGACTGTTCTCCACTTTGTGTATTTCTAAACAAATCCAGTCTACATACTAGGAGACTATCCAAGATGACCCATATTTGAGAGAAGAAAAACATTTGCATTTTAAATGCATATTGAAAGTATTAAAATGATTCTAACTTAGGGTTAGCACTTCAGATTTATTTTCTTCTGATGAAGAGCGGAAGGCAACACCTTCACCTCCTTTAAATAGCTCTGGACTCACAGTGGGCGTGTCCTGAGGATTCAGACTCCGGCCCCAGGTCCCCCAAAGCAATGTCTGGGCCACGGGACTGCCGCCTTGCAACTTTGCAAACTCTCTGCAGTTCCTTCTTCCTTCCATCCTCTAATTTTACACAATTATATCTCTGTGCCTCCTGGGATCTTCTCTAACCCAAATACAGTAACACATCAATTAACCAGAAAGCTCTGGGAATGAGGGTTGTGATTAATTTAATTTTCTAATTAACTGAGGACTAACAGGAAACACTCATTTCAACTCTCCATTGAAAGTTCCCTAGATATACTCATCCAGTCTCTACCTTAGTGAAGTCAAACATGCAAAACCCACCCTGGATGACAGAGGACCCCTCCGCCTCCCTGGAGCCCTCACAGAAACGGAGTCTAGCCAGAGAGAAGTGAGGAAGGGCGTGAATCCACTCTCCACCCACACAAAATAGCTCACAGGAGCTGCTTTATTGTCACATGCTTCTTCTTAGAAGCGGAGTTAATAAAGGAAAGAAAAGTTAATCAATGGAGGCCTTTGCTCAGCTAAATTACTTACAGATATTACTTCTTAGATGGATATCTACTGAAAAAGTACCTTTATTGCTATGGCACCTCGGGGGCTTTAGCAAACAACCAGGCTTCCTTCCGTGGACACTGTAACAGAGAGCAGATCTGACTCCATGCTGCATCTGTTATGCTGCCTGTGCTGAGTCATGCCAGCTAGCACATTTTACAAAAGCGTGTTGCCTGTAGCCTGAAATGGGCTTCCCTGGTGGCTCAGCTGGTAAAGAATCTGCCTGCAATGTGGGAGATCTGGGTTTGATCCCTGGGTCGGGAAGATCCCCTGGAGGAGGGCATGGCAACCCACTCCAGTATTCTTGCCTGGAGAATCCCCATGGACAGAGGAGCCTGGTGGGCTGCAGTCCACGGGGTTGCAAAGAGTCGGACACGACTGAGTGACTAAGCACAGCACGGCCTGAAATACACAGGAGAGTCCATTCTCAGGACGCTCACAGGTAAGAGTTCATTCATAAAGAGATAAAAAGTTGCCGAACAGAGAATAACACTTGTGTTGTTGCAGGTTTTCAGGAACATGGTGAGCTGACCCAAGTGTGTAGTTATAAGATCAAAGGATTCTGACATCAAGAAGTTTACAACCAACCACACCCCTTCCTTCACTGTGCCTTTAAAAGTTGTGCTGAAACCCTCTGGGGAGCTCTGGGGTTTGTGGGGCACAAGCCACAAATCTTCTTGTATGGCCCTGCAATAAACTTTCTTGGCTCCAAACATCAGTCTGTTTAGCCCCACTGTGTGCTGGGCACAGGAACTTGCATTCGTAACAATTAAGGAGGAACACTGTCATGGGGAGTTGGGGGGACACTGCTGGCTCCTCTGGCCACTGAGACTCTGGTCACACCAAGGTGACCGGTGTGCTTCACTCAGAGAACCCCTAAATCAAGTCACTGACCTGCCCTCAGCAGCACCCACCCTTCACCCTCATCATTTTGAAGAACTACCATCTTTGCTTGTAAGTATTCCCTGGCCGAGGTGTGTAAGAGGGGTGGGCAGTGAGTACCTCTAGGCTGGCTCAGGGGCTGATGAGTCTGTCCAGGTGGGACAACCAGGAAAGTCTGAGGGAAAGGGAAGGATTTACAAAGCCCTCTTGACTGACTGAGATTAATGGAGGATGTGCTCCCAGAATGATTAATTCAGGAGAAATGGGCATTTAGAGGAGGCAGGTTTGAGATGCACTAAATTTGAGTCTGGGAAGACACACATCCAGGGAAGTGTCTACAGATAATGAGAAATACTCAGTAGGGGTGTGGAAGAGACTGGAATAGGGCCATCATCCGGCAGGCGTGACTCTGAGGCTGTGCAGGCTGGAGGGCTCACGGTGGGGAAAGCGGGGTGGCAGGGGAGATGGCTGGTGCATAAGCAGCTGCCCAGTCAGTAGAGAACTGAGGGCCACCACCGCCCACCCGATGCTCTGTGTGGAATGCAAGGGATTCTAAGCCCCAGCTCTTCTTCTTGAAGATTTTACGGTAGAATAGAACCGATACAGTGATGTCATATGCAAAACGGTAGCACATGTATGACATAGGGTGCGAACACAGGAGCGTGATGGTGGCAGCATGTTCACAGGGCATCTCACACGGTCGGTGTGCGCCAAGTCTCATAACACCTTCTTGCTTAATCCGCCCCTTGAGGTGGGTGGGCCTCTTGCCCCATTTCACTAGTGAGGACACTGAAGTCTGACACATAAGGCAACCTGTTGAAAGCCATGTATTTAGAAAGTGGAGAACCAATCTCTGGTTGCATGAAAATCGATGACAGATTGTGTGTTTGTCTCTGGGTCCTGCAGGTGATGAGCTGAGAGGCTGGTGGGCAGGGCAGATGGCGTCAAGGCAGGGCCACGTTTACGGCGGGTATGAAAGTGTGAGCAGGTCAGGAATAGGAGGCTCTAGGGGAGAAGCCAAGAGGGTGGTGGGTTGGCCGGAGAGGATGAGGGCCAAGGACAGAGGAAGCCAGTCCTGGTTTCTGCTTCTCTTGGTCGCACGCCCGCTGGGTATCTGCTCACGTGACTTCTGAGGCTCCATCCTTCCCTGGACAGAATTCCTTCTTATGCTGCCTGGAGGTCTGTAATTTAGTGATACGGGTATTGAGAGCATAGGCAGATCTTCTTTGCGTCTCTGATCCAACACTTCCCAGCTTCATTCAAGATGAAGCCCAAAGCCTTGCACTGGTGAGTATGCTCTGGACCCCGAGTGATTTATGGCCCCATTCAAGTGACAGACCCTCTCTCGCCCTGATCTCCTATGGATGTCACACTTTAACCCTATACCTTATTTTTCTTTACATCTCTACTTGATATTATACATTCACTCATCTTCCCAGCATGGATCTGAACAACTATAGTGAAAGTCACTCAGTCATGTCCGATTCTGTGACCCCATGAATCGCAGCACGCCAGGCCTCCCTGTCCATCACCAACTCCCGGAGTTTACCCAAACTTATGTCCATTGAGTCGGTGATGCCATCCAGCCATCTCATCCTCTGTCGTCCCCTTCTCCTTCTGCCCCCAATCCCTTCCAGCATCAGGGTCTTTTCCAAGAGTAAACTTACATATTTGCAATAAAAGCCACTCTTATGAGGCTACTTATGTTACTGTCACTGTCTCGAAATTAGGTCAAATTGTATTAATTTAGCTTTTATAATAATCACTCATCCAGCTTCAAAGCTGAGATGTTTAATCCTTTCAGAGAAAATTCATTTGCTGCATATGAAAGTTACTGTGAGAATTTTAATTAAATGGATTGTGTCTAAGAATGAACTTGCCAATTATATTTTGGGGAATGCCAGAATGCAACGAAAAGCAATATGTTATGTCCAATATCTTCAAGATATTATCCAGCTCAAAATTCTGAAAATAAATCCCCTCCAATTCTTTTAGTTTTCTAAATATATAGGCACTGAAATAAGTCATCATACAAATTCTATAAAACATATTATTGTCTGACACTAATTCCAGGACACAGAAGGCTAATTGCCCACTGCAAAGAGACAATGAAATAATCAAAGGGTACATTATGAAATTACTAGAACACTGATCTCTGCAGTGAAACAGAATTTAAGTAAAACATTCTAGAAATCATAAGCCAATCCCGGGTAGATGAAATCACCTCCGTTTTATTAATTTCTAACCAACTGCTTTCACCCTGAAATGAAGCATCTAAATCCCAAGGCATGATCACTGTGGAATCACGTAGCATCCATTCAGCCTCCTCGTCTCATCCCTGAGTGAGCAGCCATCATCGCCCTGGACTTCCACAATCCTCCCTCTGCCTTCCCCCAGTTGCTCTGGAACTGCCAAAATCAGCAAAAATGCCCTCCTAAATAATCTACTGACATTTCTACATAAATTAGATGCTTCACGTGAGGGTACCATGAACTCCGTGAGGCTGAGTACTCACTACGGGGACAACGATCCATCAGTGTGAAGACAGTTTAGCAGCCAGTGCTGAGGACTGGCCTGGGCTCCTGGGATGTCACCTGTGCGTTTGAGCAGGAAACCCATCACCAAGAAATAAGAGGAAAGCCTTTAAGAAATAGAAATCTGTACTAAATTATCCTGGTCTTAGGCTTCCCTGGTAGCTCAGGTGGTAAAGAATCTGCCTGCAATGCAGGAGACACGAGTCCAATCCCTTGGTCAGGAAGATCCTCTGGAGAAGGGAATGGCAACCCACTCCAGTATCCCTGCCTGGAGAATTCCACAGACAGAGGAGCCTGGCGGGCTACAGTCCATGGGACTGCAAAGAGTCAGACATGACTGAACGACCAACACACACACACACACACACACACATCTAGGTCTTAATGATCTTGGTGGTGATTTAGTTGCTAAATGATGTCTGACTCCTGTGACCCCATGGACTATAGCCCACCAGGCTCCTCTGTCCATGGGATTCTCCAGGCAAGAATACTGGAGTGGGTTGCCATTCCCTTCTCCAGGGGATCTTCCCAACCCAGGGACTGAACCGGGGTGTCCTGCACTGCAGGCAGATTCTTTACCGACTGAGACGCCAAGGAAGAGTTAGTGAGGAGCAACGATCTTAATTCTGCTTAAACGGCACTGGATGCACTTTCTTCACTGGGAATCAACTTCTCAATGTTGCTACATGTCTTAAATCTCCTTTCCCTCAGGAGCCTGCTTAACCCCACCCTCAGTCACCTCTTGGCAGGGAGACTCTCTCCAGGCCCGTGTTAGAGGCAGACCAGATTGCAGAGAAGGGAACTGGCTGCTGTAAGGGAAGGTGTTTTGTGTCTTTGAGCCTACTGTTTCCCTTGTGAAAAGGGGACGATGGAGTCTGTAGTTCCCAAGCCTGGACCATCATCTGAATCAAAAACCAAAACAGCCTGGGTCCCACTTCCTGGAGAAATAACTCTCCTGGGGGAGACCCAGACATGTTTAAGGGCTCTGAGAAATCTGAACGATCATCTGAATGAAATTATTCAATGAAACTAGTGGATCTGAAGATGCCACTGTCTTCACAGGCTCAGAAGAACTATCCTGAGAACATAAATATAGTAAGACAAGGTTTAGGGGGTAATCGAGCCATCATTACAATTACGTGCTCAGTCGCTTAGTTGGGTCTGACTCTTTTGAGATTCCATGGACTGTAGCCTGCCAGGCTCCTCTGGCCATGGAATTCTCCTAGGCAAGAATTCTGGAGTAGGTTTCCATTTCCTCCTGCAGGGGATCTTATGGACCCAGAATCGAACCCATGTCTCCTGGATCCCCTGCATTGCATGTGAATTCTGCTGAGCCATAAGGGAAGCCCTTATTCCAATTCACTCATTTTCAGTGAATATATTTTGAATGCCTGCTGCCTGCCCTGCCCTCTTCTAAGGTGCTGAGTACAGAACAGTTGACATAAACGGTTCCTGCCCTAATGAGTGGAGAAGGCAATGGCACCCCACTCCAGTACTCTTGCCTGGAAAATCCCAGGGATGGAGGAGCCTGGAAGGCTGCAGTCCATGGGGTCGCTAAGAGTGGGACACGACTGAGTGACTTCACTTTCACTTTCATGCATTGGAGAAGGAAATGGCAACCCACTCCAGTGTTCTTGCCTGGAGAATCCCAGGGACGGGGGAGCCTGATGAGCTGCCGTCTATGGGGTCGCACAGAGTCGGACACAATTGAAGCGACTTAGCAGCAGCAGCAGCAGCAGCCCTGATGAAGCATTCCGCTGGTGTCAGACGGTGAAGAGGATAATGAACAAAACAGTGACAAAGAAAGACGGGAACGGAGTCCTGCAGTAGACCACAGGTGGTGAGTCCCAGGCTCCTGACTGGAGAGTCCCAACGCAGACGGCCGTCTCCCCAGCACTGCAGTGTGGGTGCTGGTGGGGAGTGGAGGAGGGAGCCTGAAGGATACATCTCCCCCTGCTGCCATGACGACAGGGGCCCGCAAAGGCTGCCCAGCGCTTGTGATAAAGCAGAGGGAGGAAGCGGGGACACGTCTGTGCTCCCAACAAGTGTCAGCCCTGAGTGCTGGGTTGACCCACGTCTGCCCAAGACGCTGTTTCCACAGCCCTTGCAGCAGGTCAGAGAAGGTCGCCACGGGCCTGGCCCCCTCAGACGACTTGCTGATCCCTCCCCGGGGTTAGACGTCCAGGCTCTAGGAAGCTGCCACACTTTCTCTTGGGGTTCAGTTAAAAAGCATCCCTGGATGTTTGCGGCAATGTCCTCACCGTGGGGCCCGCTGGGAGGACTTAGAATCGGGGCACCTCGACTCCCCTCCCTCCGAGGCTCGCGGCTCCCTGAGGGCCGAGCTGTGCTCCTGAGGGCGGCCGGGAACCAACGGTCAGCGGACGGCCGTTAGCACTGGACCGTTCGCGCGAGACCGTTCGCGCGAGACCGTTCACGAGAGACCGCGGGCGCTAGACCGGAAGTGGGGTATGCGAGGTCGTCTCAGCAGCGCTCAGCCTGGCGGCTCTCTTGAGGCCAGGAGGGCGGCGAGAGCAGAATAGGGCCTCTCCCCGGGACCCTACCTTGGGACGGCGGGTGAGCTGGGAGCCCTGGGCCAGGCTTGTCCTGCAGGCTCCAGAGTCCTCGCCATGGCCAGTGCCGGACCCCAGCCTTGAGGCAGGGGTTAGCCTCTGCCCCACCTCCGCCTTTGTGGGTCACAAGGAAGCCTGAGGGTCGGCTGGGCCCTGGGCGCCAGGCTCCCTCAGTGATGATAGCTGGGAGGGTCCGGGTGCCTGATGCTGAGGACTCTGCCTGCTGAGATCTGCCACTTGATCAGCACCAGGAGAGGATCCAGCCTGGATGCTAGATGAACGCTCCAGGGCTGGGTAACTGACCCCGTGGGAACCCCCTCCTCTTAGCCTGAACCTGGACCTTGGAGGGTGAAAGCTGAGCTTTCAGACCTTACCCTTACATGTCAGAACAGAGAATATTTGTTTTAGTGGAGACTTACAGGAACCTTTGCTACCTGACCGTGACCTGACCTCAAGGACAAAGGCTCTAACACCAAGAAGTTTGCAACGACTGACCATGCTCCTCCCTCACCTTTACTAGGAAAGGGCTTTGCTGAAAGCTTTGGGGAGTTCAGGGTTATATCTGGGCAGGAGCCACTGGTCTCGCTTCACAGCCCTGCAACCTTTCTCTGTTCCAAAGTCTGATGTTTGAGGGTTATTCGACCTTACCATGCACCTGGCCTGTGTGTGACACCAGCACACGCCAGGTCACCCACAGACGTTTGCTGAAATGAAGGATGCCTTCTCCTGCCTCTTGATGAATGATTCAGCCGCTTTCAGAAGTTGCCCGGGGTTCAAAGACCAATAACGTCCTACTTCTAGAGCTAAGATGCTGCACTTGAAGTTTTTCTAGGTTAATTTTCTCTTTTCTTCTCACACTTTCATCCTCTGACCATGTCCTCTCCCACATCCACATCCTGTCCTCCTGTCCCCTCAGTCTAACAAGGCCATTTCTCACCACTCTGGTTTCTGCATTCTGAAAACTTGCTCACTCTGCCCAAACCCCCATTATTTTTTTTTAATTAAACATTAAAAAAAATTTTGGCTGTGCTACATGACATTTAGCATCTTAGTTCCCTGACCAGAGATCAAACCCCTGCATTGGCAGTGCAGAGTCTTAACACCTGGACTGCCAGGGAAGTCCTCAAACCCCATTCTTGTCTCCTCTATTTGGTCATCTGCCCCATCCTCTGCCCTATAATTTCCAGGGCTGGCTCACAGGAAACGAGCTGCTGCTTTCCTCTCGGGGGTGGTTTCAGTCCTGCCCCAGCTCCAGGAATGCTCCAATGAACAGCACATATTTCAACTTTGACTCTCCCCCGCTTTCTCTAATTAGGTGAGGTTTTTTTGCATCTCTTCTCCTAAATTAAGCTGCTGCTTATACATTAAGAGCATGTAGAGAGAAGGCAATGGCACCCCACTCCAGTACTCTTGCCTGGAAAATCCCATGGGTGGAGGAGCCTGGTAGGCTGCAGTCCATGGGGTCGCTAAGAGTTGGACACGACTGAGTGACTTCATTTTCACTTTATACATTAAACAAAGCAACCTGGTGAAAATCTGGAGTCCTCTTTGTTTTAGAAAAGTTCCCTCCTACCTGACCTTGGCTGTCTTGGGAGGTTCACATAACTCCCACACGCATCTATGCAAAGTCCGAAGCCTGAAATAATGCCATTGCTGCCATAACGTCCAGTGAGGTCTGGATCTGGTGGCACCAATGTGCAAGTGTTTCCAGGAGCAGACAGACGACCGTGATGGGGAAGCACAGTAGACCGCAAATGTAACCTGTGACAAAAATGCTTCTGGGCAACGTGGGGCTTCAGGAGCACAAGGGGACCGTGGATGGTTGCAGTGAAAGAAATCTTATATATATAAACACAGACTCTCAGAAAACCCACCATAGAGATTAGAAGGTGATAAGCGACCCTCCCTGCCACATCAGGGAAGACATGGCAGAGACACCAACAAGATCAATCAAGGTTTGCGAGTCGATCCAGTCCATCTCTTTAAAAATATCTCAGAAGGACACAGAGACTGAAAGACACTAGTAACACTTTTCACAAATATACCTAGTAATTCTGCAAGAAGGGAAGAATGATTGTCATGAAGACCAGGCCACGATCATGGGGAAAAAAGAAATGTGATTCTGTGGTACTTCCTGCTTTCTGCCCGAAAGTATCCGGCGAGCTCATCAAAGCTGCTGGTGTTCACAGGTTGGGAGAGACCACCCTTCTGCCTGTGTAGCACCCCGACTCCCCCCACGCTGAGCCTCATTTATTGGGTAATTAAACACCGCCCTTTTAGTTTTCTCCATGAATGATCCCCGACACCAGTTTCTACGTAAGATTCTCTTACTGTTCTGAAGAATCTATCTGTACGCAGGGTGCCACTGATAGGGAATGAACCCCTATTGATGAATCACAGCTGAGCAGAGTCATAATTCTGGGCATGTCACAGCCTGTGCAGCAAGGATCTCAGCGTAACTTCACAGCAACCCATGACATAATGCTTAGCATCTCCACTGACAGAGGAGGGAATTCTGTCTCACGGAAGTTAGATGACTTTCTCAGCAACTGGGGGCAGAACTGACCTGGGGCCTGAGTCCCACCCGCCTCAGCCTTGCCTCCCTCTCGCGTGGAAGCTGGTAAGCATGGACTGATGGATGGGGAAGCAGAGTGAAGTAGACCATGCCTCCTGTGTGGAGTGGGGTCTTCACGGTAGAAGGCGTGGAGCTACATGATTGATGAAAAATGCCTCATCTAAAAAGTAACAACTTCATTTCTTGGAAATAAAACTCAATAATTTCATCTGACTCTCACTGGTTTTCCCTAAAAGTGGATGATAATTTGGAGTAAGAAAGTAGGTTGACATGATGTACAGTTGACCCTTGAACAACTTGAAGGGGTTAATCCTATAATTTAGAGTCAAACCCTGGCATTTGTGTTTCCCTGGAATCCTTGAATTTAACCAATCATGGACTGTGCAGTCCTGTATGTAGTATTTACTACTGAAAAATATCCGTGTGTGAATGGACTCACGCAGTTCAAACCTGTGCTGTTCACGGGGTCAACTGTACTGTGAGAAGGCATTTCACCCAGTTCTCACTGGCCCTGAAAGCTGGTCTTCCTGCCTCCTGCAGGCACTGTCCCCCACCTGTACACATGTCCATATACAGTCCCCTCCCCCTCACCAAAATCCCCTCCAGCATTCGGGGTCTGCCCACGCTGAGGCTCCTCTGCAAGTCTTTCCTGAATGCTTCCGGAACCCTGGGACCTGCTCCCCGAAGAGGCACACATCTGCTGTAGGTGCTATTTCTGTTAGGGAGCCTGAAGTTGTCCTCTGCTGTTGACACCTTCAGGCCTCGTTCTCTGACAGTTACAACCTCCCCAAACACCAGGTGATGCTATGACCGCCATCCTCAGATGGCACCATCTCTGCCTTTACAAAGCCCTGCACTCGAGTCCTAGTATCACATACCGATGCCCGTGCTCAGCTCTCTGGCCTAACTGTCAAATGAAGATGATCACACCACACATGGGAGGGTCCACGTGCAAAGACCCCAGCTGAACATCTTTGTAAAACAGCTGCTCAACACTCGTGGGTTGAGAATGACTATAAGCTCATTACTCGGGGATGTTGAGTGGTCCTAGGCCCTTGCCAAGGAGGTTTAAGAGTCATTTCATGCCTCTAAGAGATTGGTATTATTTTAAATAATTCACTAACATTTTTTAAGCTGTTGAGTCATGAATGAGCTAGAGACAAAATACTCCACCATATTTTTCATATAGTTATCAACAGTGCATGTAACTTCCATATATTAAAATGTTTTGCATGTAGGAATAATCAGCATGCCCTAGAAAGCAATCCACAGGAAACATTTTAGTACCAAATAATGTTGAAAAATAGACACAAAGATGTGAGTGTTTCTATTAATGGGAGGATCTAAAAAAAATGGGGAGTGCAGGGCTACAAAGGGAGGGGTGGGAAATTCGGGTATTTTATGAGCCTATAAGGGCTTCCCAGATGGTGATAGTGGTGAAGAATCTACCTGCCAATGAAGGAAACATAAGAGATGCAGGTTCGATCCCTGTCGGGAAGATGCCCTGGAGGAGGGCACGGCAGCCCACTCCAGTGTTCTTGCCTGGAGAATCCCATGGACAGAGGAGCCTGGCGGGCTATAGTCCATTGGGTTGCAGAGTCGGGCACGACCAGATCAACTTACCTCACACGCACGAATAAGCCTATAAGTATTCAGGTCAGAAAGGCAAGAGGACAGTTTGAAGACCCAACATAGGAACTCCAAGCATAGGCTCATTTACTTTTTCAACTTCAGCCTGAGAATGGATGAACAGTTTTCTGATTGTTCACTCTGGGCCTTGCCAGAGACAGTCACATGTTAATACCAGGCGTAGTCTGTGAATGACATTCCATTTTGTCACCAGGTTCGTTTTGATGTACTGAATCTGATGAGCTAGCAATTCTCCCGCTGTACTGGTTGGCGGGTTTGAGTTTTTCCAAGATGGAACAGTGAACTATATGCCACCACCCATGTGGAAAAGAAGGGAATGATGAAAGCAACAAACTACTGAGTTTACTGTCTATGAATGAAAATATAAGGGCGCTTCCCCCACTGGTTCAGCGGTAAAGAATCCACCCGCAGTGCAAGAGCTGCAGGAGATGTGGGTTTGATCCCTGGGTCCAGAAGCTCCCATGGAGGAGGGTGTGGTAACCCACTCCAGTATTCTTGCCTGGAGAATCCCATGGACAGAGGAGCCTGGTGGGCTGTAGTCCATGGGGTTGCAGAGTTGGACATGGCTGAAGCTACTGAGCATGCACACATGCAATGAATAAAGGAAAAAATACACAAAAGCACTTAACACTGAGTTGAGCTCAGAGTAGGGCTTCCCAGATGGTGCTAGTGGTAAAGAAAGAGCCAGCCTGCCAATGCAGGAGCCGTAAGTGACTTGGCTTCGATCCCTGGGTCAAGAAGATCCCCTAGAGGAGGGCACGGCAACCCACTGCAGTATTCTTTCCTGAAGAATCCCATGGACAATGGAGCCTGGCAGGCTTCAGTCCAGAAGGGTCAAAACCAGACAGGACTGAAGCAACTTAGCACACACACACACACACACACACACAGACATGAGCTTTTAGTAAGAGTTTGTTAATTGTTGTTATTATTGCTACTTTTATTATTATTACTCCCACTGCTATTCTACTGATTGGAAAATTGAACAGGACAAACCCTTGAACTTGGGAGAATGACAAGTTCTACCAAAGCAGGCACGTCTGCTAGGATGCCTCGACAGTAATTACAGTTCTGATGGCATCTTGACCATAACATCGCCAGACAGTGATCCTCAATTCCAAAATATGAAACTAGAAACACAGGCCGGCCGTCCTTTGCCCACGGACGCCCTGCTGCACAAACCAGACCCAGACCCAGAGCATCCCTGGCCGCAGCCCAGGCTTGGGGGAGAGTCACCAGTGAGCACGTCTGTGGCCCCGCACACCTTACACCTGCCCACGCTGCTGCTCGTTCGGCAAGATTAGTGTGAGCTCAGTCCCTCAGTCGTGTCCGACTCTTCACGGCCCCGTGGACTGCAGCCTGCCTGGCTCCTCTGTCCATGGGATTTCAGAGCATGATCCAATTTCAAAGCAGAGCCCTTCATGGGACATAAAAACCAGGTCTGCTTGTAGTTTCACGGGGATGCAGACTGTCCTCCAGGTTCCCTTCCTGGCTCACCACACAGCCACCCCGCCCTGGGCTGTAATCACATGACTTTAGGGAAAGAGAAAGCCAAAGCTCAGGCCCCAAGGACAACACACCCACGGCTCCAACAGGGCCTCACCCCGAAGGAGGAGAGAAAGGAGTACCAAGGACCGCAGGCCGGTGGCTACCGTGCATTCACTGCAAACACAAATGCAGATGTACACACAGGCCAGCACACACCTGAGCAGACCCACACGCAGAAAGACACGCAAATACACATGTGCACACATCTAATGAAACACACGGTACACAGACGGAACTTCAGACCCCTGATCCACTGCTTACTACATTTTTTTATGTCATTCACGTTACTTAATCCATTTTTTAATCTGTAACTTGTGAAATCAATATAGGAGGCACCAACCAGCAACATCTCTTTAAAGAGGGAGCATATTAAATATTAATAAACATCTAAGAATAAGTGTAAGGTTTGTTTGATAAAACTTTTGTATCATATATTTTGAGATACATACACATAAACCTATACACACACATCTATAGGTCCTCTGGCATACAGAGAAATATGTGTATGTATACATATATATATATACACGCATACAAACCCACACACATGCATGCTGGTTATACAGAAACATATTTGTTGTCTGGGTTTACTGTCAAAATTTTGAGATACAACACCAACTGTTAGCTCCCTCCTGCTTTAAAACACCTATTCCTGCAAAGGGAGAGGAGGTGGGAGGAGAGACAGGCCGGGGACAGGGTGCCGGCTGCCTCTGGGTGGTGTCTGAGACAGAGCGTGGAAGCGTTGCCTTGAGAAAGTAACACGCAAACCTGGCCAGAAACGTCCACGCACCTGTGCACAGGTGCACCTTGCACACATCACCTGTGGCACACCTACAGAGTCACTGCTCCTCTCCCAGGACCCCCTCGGGCAGGCAGGTGTGGGAGAGGCTGGACACCGTGACGAGCGGGTGGAGACCACACTGCCGTCGACCCTGAATGGCGTGCGTTTTCTGGTTCCTTTTGCCCTCTCTGACCATCTCCGCCTCTGAAAGGTGCTGACCACAGTACCTTCCCCACCCTCTCACTTGGGGAGAAAGCGAAGATAAAACACACTCTCCTAGAAAACAGGTGGCCAGGTGTGCCCAGAAGTTAGAGATGCTGGCACCAGGCAGGGACTGACCCAGGGCGACGGCCCCAGGCCTGTGCCCCCATGCAGGACGCAACTTGAGAAGGCGCTACAGAAATAGCCGCCACTCCCGCCAAATGCCTCCTCTGACCACTGGGGATTTATAGCTCACAAAAAGGAAATCCCAAACTGATGCTCCCTCTGCACACCCAAAAGCAATGAAACACAGCCCTCACTCAAGAAGAGGGTGCTCTAGAGGAGAAGGTGATCTTACCAGGACCCAGCCTGACATTTTCCCCACAGTTGGCCACACCTGCTGGGCAGAGACATCACCTCCTCCCACCTGCCCCAACCCGTCTCCCTTTGAAGAATCATGAAGCCAGGGGAAAATGTGAAAAAAACGTGCAATGAACATCTGCATAGACTTCACGGAGACATCACAGTTGTTAACACACTATTGCATTGACCCTCTCCTGCTCTCTCTAAATACACATACATCTATCTGTATACCTACACGTGTGGGTATATACATACACACAGACTTTCCCTGCTAAACCATCTGAAAGCCACTTACAAACAACACCCACCAAGTACTTCAGCATGAATTTCCTAATAAGGGCATTCTCCTACACCATGACAACCAACACAAACACCTCTGAGTTATAACACCTAAAGTATCTCACGATAATACTGAGCCTTATTCAGTCCCTAGTTTTTCTAAAATGCCTTTTATATCTATTTCTTTTTATCAAGTAACAAATCACGGCGTGATGTTTTGCATTTGTTTTTTCTAGTTTATCTCTTTGAATTTAATACATCCATCCCCTCTACCTCGCCAATTTTTACTTTGTTTTGTTTTCCATGATGACATTGTTTTTTGTTTAGTTTAGTTTTGTTTTCATGGATCCAGGCTCGTTGTCTTCTGGAAAGTCCCACAATCTGGACTCATCTGATCATTTTCTCATGATTAGATTCACTTGAACACTCTTGGCAATAATATTACATAAGGAATGCTGTGGGCTGCTGACTGCACCGCCCCAAGAAGCACATATTTTGTTCCAACGTTTTCATTACTGAGTTTGATCATTTGGTTAAGTGATGTTAATTAGAAAGATGGTTTCATTTTTCCATTTTCCATTAATAAGAATCTATGGAATGACACTTTAAGACTTCATGGCTATCTTAGTCCCCAGACTGCCACTGAATGATTTTAGCATTCACTGACGATTTTTGCCTGGATCAACTATGGCATTGGGAATTACGAAATCATAATTTTGTAAGTTCATAATGCTTTCTGTATTTATTAGAGAATATTCATCTGAAGAAGTTTTTATCCTCTTTACACTTCTCACTTTTTTAAAGGTCAACTCTTAAGGAAAAATTTTAGGTCTAAACATTCACTGCTGCAGCCCCTGGAGCTCTCTGTTCTGGGGGTCTGCATGACCTTTGACTGGGGCACTGCTTGGAGCCAGGCTGTCACGTCAACATGCTTTTCACTAGGGCCTTAAATTTATCTCTTATTTTTTGATGGTAGTTTGATAGTATATCTATTTTTACATAACTACTTCCCATTTCTTTACTTCTCCCTCAGAAATGATACATCAGCTTATTCTACTTTGCCGCTGTCACATGCTGAATAAAACATATGGAGAGAAATGACTGGTAATAGGCAGAAAATGGTGTATAAAATCCTGCAGCTTTGAAAAATGCCTAACATTCACTCAAAAATACTTGAGTGGCATCATCACTTTGCTGGGTCCTGGGAAGGAAAAGTAGAGAAGACAGAGTTTCTACCCTCAAAAATACCTCACCACGCCCCATTTCTGCTTTCCTGGTGGTTCAGGGGTAAAGAACTGGCCTGCCAATGCAGGAGGCACAGATTCAGTCCCTGGGCTGGGCAGATCCCCAGGAGAAGGAAAAAGCAACCCACTCTACTATTCTCGCCTGGGAAATCTCATGGACAGAGGAGCCTGGCAGGCTACGGTCCATGGGGTCACAAAGAATTGGATACGACTTAGGGATCAAACAATAATGACGCCCTATTTCTGTACACTAATACAAAGTTTATCCAAAATTATTAAAGAGCATTTCTATTATGTCCGGAAGACCCGCCCCAAGATTCCAACCTAGAACTAAGATGAAGTACCCCCTTGTACAACACCCAACAGCGGGCTTGATCTCTGCACCCAGACTCTCACAGCTGCTCTGCCTCACCTAGAAATTCAGCGCAGGTGCCCAAGTGGCTCAGATGGTCAGGTCTACAGGTGACTCATTCAAATACATGGCCCAGAAGCTGCACTAAATGGTGATTAAGAATGGACTGTTTGGCTTTAGTCTCAGTTCTGTTACTAACTGCTCAAATGAAACTCAACCACTCAGGGTCTCCAATCTTCAAACGCAACATGTGGGTTAAGAATCCCATAAGGTTGTTACGGAATTTTGAGTTAATACAATGAAACTGCTTGTAACTTTCTTTAGCACATGATGGCCTTCCCTGGTGGCTCAGATGGTGAAGAATCCGCCTGCAATGCAGGAGACTCGGGTTTGATTCCTGGATCGGGACGAGGCCCTGGAGAAGGGAATGGCAACCCACCCCGGTATTCTTGCCTGGAGAATCTCATGGACAGAGGAGCCTGGCGGGTTATACTCCGTGGGGTCTCAGAGTCGGACACGACTGAGTGACTACCACGAGCATATGATACGTATTCAGTAACTATTAGTTGTTCTGAAGGTGATTATAATTATTCCTATTCATTTGATGTCTTTGTCTAAAAGCAGGTTTGCTATTAGCAGATTAAGACCTCCAATACCATCGACAAGTTCTCTCACCCGCCCGCCAGATGAGGAATACAATAGAAAATCCCTGACTTTCTCAAAAAGCAAACTGCAGGAAAACAATTACAGCTGTGCCACACAGTGAGAGGAGAAAATCCTCCAGTTGGGGGCCAAATTACAACATCTTAATACCAGGGATTAGAGCCTATTGTATGGGCTCGAGTTCTCTGAATTCCTGAGGCCCAAGCAGCAAGCTATTAAGCAGAGAGATTAGTTTCATGGGCCAATGGGCGGCAGACCAGCTCCAGTGAGAGCCAGGATGTTGGAAGCAGGTGGGACCACGACATTCAAGCCTGAAGCTACCTGTGCTGTCAGTCAACCCCGAGGACTCACGGTATGCAAACACAGCCAACTGCAGTTTCTGCGACTGGATGCAGAAGTATTTCTTACATGCTTCACATATTCACGAGTGTTTCTACACTCAAAGCAAAATTATGCAAAATTTTAAGTCTCGTAGTGTTTAGTGTTTATCCACTGAGAAGTAAACCCATCTCACTTTTAACTGCATGATGATTAATGAGAGATGATGTATATCTGAGTATTAGACATAGTTGTTAAAACCCGGGGGTGGTGAGACAGCATTTATGGACAGGCTGATATTTTATAGACTATTGCTGCCTTGTCCATTTAAAGCCTCGTCCATTTAATCACTTTCCACTAAAAATATTTTTTAAGTAGGGCCGAAGGACAGAACAACCATCAACGGCCTCAGCCCTTCCAGCTCAATTAAGCTTGGTCACACGTTGGCATCAGTAATGACCACCATCTGCTCAAGTCCATGGCCCAGCAGCCCTCCCTGTGCATGAAAATCACCACGTGTCCAGCAAATTGCCTGATGCTGGCAGAAGCCCAAGAGCATCACGTGAGCAAAGAAGCTGCCTGATGTGAGCCTCCGGTGGTGCAAATGCACGCACTTCGGGAGACTGGGGGCCTAGCAGTTCTGATCGGAGGGCACCGGGAAGGGGCAGGTCATACCTGGGACCCACCTGGCTCCTCCTTAAGCGGACAGGCCGGCGAGCGTGCCTGTCCAGGTGTGGGAAGGTATTTGACTCTTCCTCACTTGAACGCAGCATCCACTTATCAAAAGGCAGGCATCTGTTTAAAAAGTTGATGGCAATCAGAAAAAATGTGGGCCTTGGGATGTGAGTTGAGTGATTCAGGGAACAGAAGGCTTTCCTGGGCCACTCAGATGGCTGTGACAAAACACACAGGCTGGTGGCTTAAAGATCAGACATTACTTCTCAGACTCTGGAGGCTGGAAGTCTAAGGTCACAGTGCTGGGAGATGGGGTTCCAGTGAGAGCTCTCCTCCTGGTGCGCAGACAGTGCCCAGGGAGAGACCTCTCATCCACGGACACTAATCCCCTGCTGGGGCCCCACCCTCATGACCTCACCTGACCCTGATTACCACCCACAGACCCACCTCCAAATCATCACATGGGGATGAGGGCTTCAGCACAGGAATCTGGGGCGGGGGTGGGGAGGACACTAACAAGAATCACAATAAAATGGAGTAAATAAAGCTCAATAGAGAAATGCACAGCCCATAAAGCCTTCTCTTCGAGTCTGCTCTCCCCACGACTCGGAGCCCATCCCCCAGGGCTCTTCATAATATGCCCCCCGATTTCACACCAGCCGCTGCTCAAACATCACCTCCAAGCAGCACTCCTCAGATGTCCATCCGACCCTGCACCCTCTTATTCCTGATACTCGTACTGTGCTTGAATTTTCTCTGAAGCCCCCTGCCCCCACCCGGCTACCTAAACACAGGTTTATTGTTCCCACGTCCATTCCCTTCCACACTCACTCAGGGCCAGGTCCCTGTCGGTCATGGCTGTGTCCACAGGGCCCTCAGAGTACCTGGCGTGTAACAAGTACTTAATACACGCTAGTGTAGAGAATTATCTAAAACTGTCATGCTGGCCCCTCTCTCACAATATGAAGTGAGAAGACAAAAGACCAGCGTACCCTGTTTAGAACAGGGGATATGAAGACCTTGCATGGTCTCCAAGTGGCGACACATTTGTGTGGCAACTGCCGTAAAAATGTTAATAAGGAACACGCACATTTTTCTTAAAATGACCCCCAAACAGCAGTGACGACCAGCTACCACAAGGACAGCCAATACTCTAAAGACAAGATAAGTACTTTACAAACCTCAGCTCACGCAGGCCATGTGACACTATGAAGCAGTTACTATTATTAGCCTGATTTTATAAGCATGAGACTAAAGAGGTCAAGCGACTTCTCCAAGGTCACGCAGCTAGTCATCACGTGGCCAGGGTTCTGGCTAGAGTCGGTCCGACTCTGAAACCTCTGGCTTCTTCGTGTGTCCTCATTGGGACTGCAACAGATTCGGCCACATTTCTGGAAGCTCAGAGCATTTCCTGCATGAAAATAAGCTGGTGTCCAGAGTTTCTGCTTATACGTCAGTCAGTTAAAAATAGGCAATTTCAGCTTTAAAATGGAAGGAGATTCTCACAGTCACTACAGCCTGGATGGATCTTGAAGACTTCATGAAATGACGAGTCACAAAAGGAAGAACACTGATATCAACGTATATGAGAGGCATGGAGGATTCAGATTCACAGACACAAAGTAGCCAGTGGGACAAGGGGCAGGGGGCCAGGACAGGGAGTCAGCGTTTACTGACAACACAGTTTCCCTTTTGCAGGAGGAAGAGCTATGGACGTGGATGTTGGGGACAGCTGTGCAACAGTGAGGCTGTCCTTCACACCCCCAGAACTGCACCCTAAATCATGGTTATGACGGTATATTTCATGTTATGTACGTTTCATCACAGTAGACATTTTTTTTTAATTGAGCACATACAGAAATATGGTTCAAACATTTTCAATCTACCTCCTGATCCCCCATGGCTCTCAGTGAAGCACAGACTCTGTCCCTTTACAATGACGAGCAGATGATGGAGGAGGACTGGCCTTGGTGACGTGCATGTGGCGGCCAGCTGCCCATCTTCATCCGACCCCTCGGAACGGCCTACACAGCGCGACCCTCCTCCTCTTTGTACGAAGACACGGGGACCTGTCCTAGTAACTGCCCATCAGACACAAGCAATCAAAGTGTCACTTCTATGTTTCCTGGAAGGCTGGCTGTGCTGCGGGAGAGGCAGTGTACAGACACAGGTCTTCTGCTTCCGGCTAAGTTCCCTCCCTAAAGAAGACTCTTGTTGATTTCAGAAATCACATTAATGGTCATTTCTTCTGCTCATCCTTGGAAGCCAGCACAGTGGAAGATGGAGGAGGAGGGAGAAAAGGAGAGGAGGAGTTAGGGTGCAGGCAAAGGAGATGAACAGAAGCAGGTGAGACGCGACCGCGGCCAGCATCAGCCGACAAGGCCTGGCCAATCTGGTGCGTCTGGCCCTGTCTGGGGCAGCAGGGGAGGGGATCTGTCACTGTGTGGGGAGCACGTCTACTAGGAACCCATCCCCAAAGGGTGCATGCTCACGGCGGTGGCCTCCGACTCACGCTGCCTGAGCTCCACACCCACGGTCACCTAGCAACGCCTCACCTAAGGGGACTCGTGGGCGCTCTCAGCCCTCGCCTTCCTCCTGTAATTACTGCCTTTCTAGGCTCAGCCATCTCCTTTGGCTCCTGTCTGTAAATTAAATTTGGACCACTTCAACTAATGCATTAATAACAACGCCGTTTTCTTCCCAGGAAGTAATTTTTTAAAAAGCACCTTCGGATCTCCGTGGCATCTTGGCTCCCTGGCCCAGTAGGTAAAATCCGCAGGGCCGGCACTGTGTCCTGCCCCATCCCCCCACGTCAGGAAAACAGGTTGGAAATCGAATGTGTGGGCACTGCCACGCACAGGTCAGCCCACTATGTTCAGGGCTGCTCCCTGGGGGAGCAGCCAGCGCTGGACAAGTGACAGGCGCTGGCCTTCCCTTCTCAGAAGGCTGTTCTCTATAACGATCTCACCCGCAGTGAGACATCCCGAGGTTCCTTTCCAAGACACCCCAGGAAGTCGTCTCTAATGGGTCTCTGTTAGGCTTTCAGGCACGTCCATGGTGGTGGGGGTGTGGGGGTGGGGGGAGGTGCCAGCTTTCAAAGTCGGGACACTTGAAATGATTTCTGCCCGAAGAATACGATCAAGCTGCATAAAAGCAAACAACAGTCTCCCTGCCGGCTGACCCTGGGCCAGTCTCCAGTAAGAGGCTTTCTTTTCTCGTTCACCCACATGCTCCCCAACAGCTCTCCCTGCCCGGCACGTGGGTCCTCACTTGGGCTCAGGCGTCCATTACTCTGGGGTGTGCCCATCTTTCCCCCTCTACACCCTGTCCCACATGATGTCAAAGCCTGTTTCTGCGAGGAGCGTGATAAGCACATCCACACCCCAAGCCAGCCACGAGGCACCCCAGCACCTCTGGCTGCTGGCGGGCCAAGTGCCTTCTCCCCAGACCACCACGACTCTCACAGCAAAGGATGCAGTGGCCACCAGTGGGCTCTCAGCTGCTCCTGGGAAAGCTCTTGACTTGGAGGATTTGTTTTGGCTCCTTTGTTTTTCTGTCCCCTTGAAGTCAGGACCTGAGTTTGAATAAACGGACATGACTCAATGGACTTGAGTTTGAGTAAACTCCGGGAGTTGGTGATGGACAGGGAGGCCTGGCATGCTGCAGTCCATGGAGTTGCAAAGAGAGACGACTAAGCGACTGAACTGAAGTCAGGCGGCACAGGTGTCTGCCCAGGAGTACCCCTGGCAGACCACAGGTCCTTAAATCCCACTCACAGACCCCATTCTCAGGGACCCCCGAAGGGAATCTGCTCGGGGCCTCCTCTGACTCACAGGCCTGTCTACCCAGGACGCCTGGACCACCCACCTGCACCCCACCCTGCGGCCGAGGACTTGAACATCCGTCCCCACCTTCTCTTGGAAGCCCAAGCCCACCCCGGAGAACCGGCAGAAACACCGCTTCCGTCACAGGATGAGGTGACCCCTTTTCGTTTCGGCGTTTCCTGTGAAGTTAAAAGAGGATTCCTTCTGGCAGATGGTTGAAACGTCCCCTGAGTTGGAAGCAGACCTCTGGCTCCGACAAGCAGAGAATCTGAAAGTGCCCGGGGAGAACTGTGGCCCGCTCAGGTGAGCTCATTCAAGCTGCTTCATTATTCAAGTTTGAAAGACGCGTCGGCCCTTGGCGGGAGAAGAAACGAGTCATGCTGAAGTAATCAGATTTCTGCACTCAATTTCTTAAAGAACCACTTCCAGTGGGCTGTGTTTACCAACATTAAGAATAGATGAAGCACTGTCAGAAAAATTCGGCCAGTGCTCTATCTGGCTCTGAGGTGAGACTACTTAAAAGAATTGATGTCTAATATTTCCGCAAAGAAACAGACGAGTTCGGAGTCACATTCAAAAGTTTAAACGCGTCTTGCTGAGCTCTCTCCGATTTTAATTACTTGGCGAAAGTTGCTGCGCTAACATTTTTCAAGAGATGAGAGGCACAAGAACAGGAACTCGTACGAAGGCAGACAGACAAAGGGGTTGAATTCAGCAAAGGACTGTAACATTGCTCCACGCCAGAGCTGACCGCTGGCTCCTCCTTGGACAAAAGCTGACCCAGCCCGAGGCCCAGCAGAGCAGGCAATTATCTGCGTGGGGTGGTCTGACAAGCATTGAGAGCACTTCGTCCTCCCCCCCAGCTCCCCATCCCCTCCAAAGAAAACAAAATCCCTCCCATTAGCCTGCCCCTGCGTCTAAAATTGCTGGCATGTGCCTCCAGGCAAGACCGACGCTCAGACTGCAGGTACCTGTTTCATTAGGGACACTCTGCTGGGCGGATGGACTGAATTATAGAAGCTGGGCACCAGGCTGCATATCAGGCATTTTTCAGAACAGTCAGGCAAGAGTGGTGGGTCCGTGAAAGGTAGAGGCGCCCTGGGGGCTCAGGGCTGGGCTGAGAGCAGAAAGGCTGAGCTGCAAACCCGGGGAAGCAGGCCAGCATCAGTTCAGAGCTTGCCAGTGCCGCAGAGGCTGCTTCAAGGGACCGCTAGCACAAAACCGATGACAAGGGTCGACATATATACACTGTTGATCCTGTGTATGAAATAGACGATTAATGAGATACTCAATGCTCTGGGGTGACCCAACTGGGAAGGAAATCCCAAAGGGAGGGGACAGATGCAGCTGATGGCTGATTCTCTTTGCTGCACAGCAGTAACTAACACAACACTGTAAAGCAACTGTGTGCGTGTCCGTGTGTGTGTGTGTCTGTGTGTGTGTGTGTGTGTGTGTGAAAGGTGTGCAGTCATGTCTGACCCTTTGCGACCCCATGGACTATACAGTCCATGGAATTCTCTAGGCCAGAATACTGGAGTGGGTAGCCTTTCCCTTCTCCAGGGGATCTTCCCAACCCAGGCATCAAACCCAGGTCTCCCGCATTGCAGGCAAATTCTTTACAATATACCCCAATAAAAATCTTTTAAAAATTAGCTACTAAAACAAAAAGAAAAAGCCTTACTCCACTGAAATAATGATTAATTTGTAGGCTTAGGTGCCTATTGATACCGTGAAGATGCGGATCTTCCGTAAGGGGTGAGGGACCGTCCGCACACCTGCCTGGCCACGTGTTCCCGTCCCCCTGCAGCCAGGGATCAGGAGAGCATCGCCTGGATGGCTTGTGAAAACATCGTCTGCGGAGCCCCACACCCGGAGTTTCCGATGCAGTAGATCTGGGACAGCACCTCTGAGAACTGGCTCTTCCCGCAGGTTTCCAAGTGACGCTGATGCTGCCGGTCTGGGGACTGCACCTTGAGAACCACGGGTCCAGCTGCTTGACACGAACTGAGGTGTGGTCAGGCTGCCCTTCCTTCCTCCTGACCCCTGTGTTTCTCTGAACATATGAGGGAGTTGACTGACTTGATGTCTGTGGTTTGGGCAGGGAGATTATTTGACCTAATACCATGATCCAATAGCATTCCTAAATTTTTTCATGTACCACAATAAAAACTTTACTTGATAGCCTAATTACACACACATACAGCTGGGGCTTCCCTGGTGGCTGAGTCAGTAAAGAGTCTGCCTGTGGTGCAGGAGACTTGGGTTCAATCCTTGAGTTTGAAAGATCCCCTGCAGAAGGAAATGGCAACTCACCCCAGTATGCTTGCCTGGGAAATCCCATGGACAGAGGGACCTGGTTGTCTACAGTCCATGAGGTCAAAAGAGTCGGATACAACTGAGCAACTAAACCTACCTACCTCCAATTGGATGCAATATTCACCCTTACTCCTGTTATATAAGCTGGTATTCTCTATTTTCCCCTCTTGTACTCAATTTCATTAAAATAAAATGCTGAACATGCTTCTCTTTAACTGGAATGCTAGCAATAATTTTGGAGGAAAGTCAAGAAAACAAAACTCTACCATAAAAATAAACGTGTCATTTTTAGATCTTAGGAGAAATGAGTATTTAAGAGGCACATAATCGTGCAACCCCAGTTGGTACTTATTTTTAAAAGTTCATGGCTTTTCAAACTGTTAGAAGCAATCCAATTAGAAATGTTGGGAATGAGAATGCAGAGATAATTTGTCAGAGTCACTTGAGAAAGCTTGACTAACAGACTTGAGATATGCAAGGAAGGATTTTCCAGCGTGGTAAATTACAAACTCCCATGTTACACTAACGACGAACACGGTATATTTCTCTTCTCACGCCGTGGCTCAGTGTTGCGGCAATAAAGCCTGCATGCTGGAGTGCTGGCTGGCGCTAGGGCCGTGAGACGTGCTGTGCAACTTCAGTGGAGAGCCCAGGTCCCTGCCCACTGACGTCACTGCCTGTCACCGGCTCACTGCTGGGCTCTGTGGCATGATTCTGTGTGTTCGTGCCTCTCAGTTAGTTCCATGGACCTTGAGAAACCTCATCCTTCAGGTGACATGTCCTCCCAGGAAAGGAAGAGTCCTCTCCAGTAACAGGACAACATTGATAACGTCCTCCTATTACAGAAGCGTGTCTCAAAGGCAAAACAACAAAATCAGCAAGTTTTCCACGCACGCCCACTCTCCTTCTTGTCCATTAATCTGACAATCTCATCAGACAACTCTTACTAAAGACAGTTTGGAGGCATTTTTTAAGGCTTTGCAGGGAATAACTTAATTATTAAAAGACTTGGCAAAACTGAGTATCTTGATGATTAGGAAGTAATATCTGCATTTAGCTCTTTCGACATCACTTTTTATCCTTTTAATTATTTCTAGTGGGTTCTACCCCATCCAGTTCCTCAACCTCATACTCATGAAACTTGTTGACTTAAAAAGTTCTGATGAGGTCCTCACCCTAAGGCAAATGTCATATGATAATCGCTTACATGTAGCATCTAAAAAAATGATACAAATGAACTCGTATACAAAACAGAAGTAGAATGCAAAGAAAACAAACTTAGGTTCCCAGTGGGGAAGAGGGTGGGAGACGGATAACTTAGGAGACTGCCATCAACAAATACACAGAGCTAGATGTAGAACAGACAAGCAACCAGGTCCTCCTGTCCCACACGGAACCACACTCTTTTGTCGTAACCCATAAGAGAAATGCTCAAACTACCGCACAATTGCACTCATCTCACACGCTAGTAAAGTAATGCTCAAAATTCTCCAAGCCAGGCCTCAGCAATACGTGAACCGTGAACTTCCAGATGTTCAAGCTGGTTTTAGAAAAGGCAGAGGAACCAGAGAGCAAATTGCCAACATCTGCTGGATCATCGAAAAAGCAAGAGAGTTCCAGAAAAATATCTATTTCTGCTTTATTGACTATGCCAAAGCCTTTGACTGTGTGGATCACAATAAACTGTGGAATATTCTGAAAGAGATGGGAATATCAGACCACCTGACCTGCCTCTTGAGAAACCTATATGCAGGTCAGGAAACAACGTTAGAACTGGACATGGAACAACAGACTGGTTCCAAATAGGAAAAGGAGTATGCCAAGGCTGTATATTGTCAGCCTGCTTATTTAACTTCTATGCAGAGTACATCATGAGAAACACTGGGCTGGAAGAAGCACAAGCTGGAATCAAGATTGCTGGGAGAAATATCAATAACCTCAGATATGCAGATGACACCACCCTTATGGCAGAAAGTGAAGAGGAACTCAAAAGCCTCTTGATAAAAGTGAAAGAGGAGAGTGAAAAAGTTGGCTTAAAGCTCAACATTCAGAAAGCGAAGATCATGGCATCTGGTCCCATCACTTCATGGCAAATAAATGGGGAAAACAGTGGAAACAGTGTCAGATCTTATATTTTTGGGCTCCAAAATCACTGCAGATGGTGACTGCAGCCATGAAATTAAAAGACGCTTACTCCTTGGAAGGAAAGTTATGGCCAACCTAGACAGCATATTAAAAAGCAGAGACACTGCCAACAAAGGTCCATCTAGTCAAGGCTATGGTTTTTCCAGTGGTCATGTATGGATGTGAGAGTTGGACTGTGAAGAAAGCTGAGCGCTGACGAACTGATGCTTTTGAACTGTGGTGTTGAAGAAGACTCTTGAGAGTCCCTTGGACTGCAAGGAGATCCAGCCAGTCCATTCTAAAGGAGATCCGTCCTGGGTGTTCTTTGGAAGGACTGATGCTGAAGCTGAAACTCCAGTACTTTGGCTACCTCATGCGAAGAGTTGACTCATTGGAAAAGACTCTGGTGCTGGGAGGGATTGGGGGCAGGAGGAGAAGGGGATGACAGAGGATGAGATGGCTGGATGGCATCACCGACTCAATGGACATGAGTTTGAGTAAATTCCAGGAGTCAGTGATGGACAGGGAAGCCTGGCGTGCTGTGATTCATGGGGTCACAAATAGTCGGACACGACTGAGCGACTGAACTGAACTGAACTGAACGGATAAGAGAAAAGAATCTGAAAAACAAATATACGTGTATAACTGAATCACTTTGTTGTACCCCGGAAACTAACACAGTATTGTAAAGCAGCTATAATAAAATATTCTGAAGAGGTCATTCCCACTAAGGCTGCAGCCCCCATCTTGGCCGTACATTAAAATCACCAGGGGGAGTGCCAATCTTTGCTGATGGGGACCGATGGGGCCCAACACCTGTGTTTTGGAGAGCTCTTCCCATGACTTTACCATGCGTGCAAAGTTGACAGCCGTGGCTCTGTCTGGGATGTAACTCCCACCCCTGTTGTAAGAGATGTTGATGAACAATTGAAGGCACAGAGTCAACCTCCAGTTGTAGAAGCTGTTTCCCCTCAAGGAAGAGACGAGAGAGGTACACGTCCGGGGGTGCAGAGAATCCTTTCCAGTATCCCCGCGTCTTGTTCACCTGCACAGCTGGGTCACGAGCTGGCCTACAGCTCTTGCCCACCCTGCACTTTCCTGTCCTCTTCCTACTTGGTGGCCCCCTCGACGGGGACACACTCATGCCCTGATCAGCACCACCATTCTCCCGTCTCAGCCACGTGGCTCAGAGCCGGGCCCTGTTCAGCCCAGGAGCTGAGACAGGACAGCAGCCCCTGGAGCTAGAACTGGGCCGACAACACCTGTCGGGGGCCCAGGGCTGCAAGCTTCCCCAGAAGACAGAGCAAAGGCTCCCACTTCAAGAGGGGCAGCGAGATGAACAGCGGGGCCGGGCCAGCAATTAGGGGATCTGCGTCATGAATTCCAGGTGAGTCAGAGACTGCCGAGTGTTAAGTGGGCCGCACTCTGCTCGCGTTTGATCTGAACCTCACAGTTACACGCTCCCATCCCGTCAGACCCAGTTACACACAAAGGGGATTCATCTCCCCAGAAAATACTGCACAGCAGAGGGGACCCTCGGGGTTCTGATTCTTAGCTTTCATCAAACGCACGTGGATCACACTTTGCCCTGTGAATTTTACATTCTCTGCTAAATCTATGATCGTCATTCTGTTCTTTAACATCAGTTCTGGCCCTGCAATGGAGAAGGAAAGGGCAACCCACTCCAGTATTCCTGCCTGGAGAATCCCATGGACAGAGGAACCTGGTGGGCTACAGTTCCTGGGGTCACAAGAGTCAGACATGACTGACTGACTGCACCACCACCACGGGTCCTGCAAAGTTTATTTTTGTTTTGTTCCTGTTTTCCTTTTGCGGGGAGCCTTGCTTGGCAAAATACAATAATGTTCTGGCCTTGGCATGCCCTCTGACTCCCAGAGGCTGGACTAGATTCCACGGTGTCATGAATTCCTGGAAAAACCCTTTTCATGAAAGAACGGCGAGTCATGCTGCTCTCTCTCAGGATGCCACTGTGCCGAGTAGACAGGAGGTCACTTAGTCCAGGCGAAGCAGTTTGGGACTGTCAGCCCAGCAGGACTCACCGACAGACACCCCCGTGTCTGTCCTTGGGAGTGGATGGTACAGGCAGCCCCCAAACACAGCCCCTGAGTGAGGATGCCTTGCTGGGGGGAAAACGCAATAGACAGAGGCCTGTCTGGTCACCTCCTCAGTCCTTTTAGAAGCAGAAATGACAGCTGATGTTCACCCTCAGGGGAAGAAGGGAGGGAAGCCCACACAGGGGTCTTCCAGAGCAGATTATCCCACCACACATTGCCTGGCGGGGGTTGAGCAGCTTTACGGAGTTAGCTGCTCCACACATTTCAGATCTTATTTCTCTTGTGCTGATAAATACATTGGGTAACAAGAAAAAATGAGTTGATGCTGGGCTGGCAGGTCCGCGTCTAGACTGAGGCTGAAACACTGTTTCTCCACTCGGACATTAGTGCACTCTGCCCTTCACGTGGGTCTCTGCCTGTGTGTCCTGTCCTGAAGAGACTGTCAGAGAAATGGGGACATTTCTCTGTCCTAAATATGAGGATGTGAAAATGAAAAATGGAAAGAGGAGCCCGCCAAGCCCCTCTGTCTGTGGGATTCTCCAGACAAGAATACTGGAGTGGGTTGCCATTTCCTCCCCCAGGGGATCTGGAGTCTCCTGCACTGGCAGGCGGATTCTTTACCACTGGTGCTGCCTGGGAAGCCCGTTGAAGAAGCAGTCATTCATATTTAATGTGAAAGGGAACGGAGGCCAGGAGATTTGCACCCAGACCCCACAGAAGTAACCAAAGGCCTGGCTCAACCCAGTTTCCCAACACCAAATCTGCTACATGCCACTGCCTCTGCGACTCAAAGTGAAATGTCACAGGTGCCCAAAGGGAGGCATGTGCCGACTATTCTTTCCTGCTGGGGAATCAGAATCGATTCCCTGGAGGTATTTGATGTGAGCCTTGAAGGACGGCAGAGTTTGACAAGGCACGACGGTCAGAGCAAATTATAAACTACAGGAACTCATTCAAAGAGAGCAGAAGGTAAGAGGGCAGGAACAAGGGGACACTGAAGGAATGCTAAGTGGCTCAGCTGAAGCTCCAAGACTGTGGCCACCTGATGGGGAGAGATGACTTACTGGAACAGACTCTGATGCTGGAAAAGACTGCAGGCAAAAGGAGAAGGGGGTGGCAGAGAATGAGATGGTTAGATACCATCATGAACTCGATGGATGTGAATTTCAACAAACTCTGGGAGATAGTGAAGGACAGCGAAGCCTGGCATGCTGCAGTCTGTGGGGTCCCAAAGAGTCGGACACGACTTAAGCGACTGGACAAAGACAGCAAACGTGGTCCATTCAGCTGGAGGACAAGTCATGCAAAGGAGAGCCATGGAAGTGAGACTGGGGATTTGGGTTTGAATCAGGTCATGGAGGGCTTCGAATGCCTGGTAAGCGAATCAACTCCATCTTGGGAGTTTAGCGCCTAATGGAATGAAATGGCCATAAAAACTCCATAAACTGGAAACCTGCGACTCCTTCTGAACCCTGAACATGTTTCCTAAGCGAACGCCTTTTTTCTCCAACTAAACCACGTGCAAAAGGCTAAACGGAGCCCAGAGAATCAGCCCAAAGTCATGCCTTAGCAGGGCTGAGTGCTGTGGCCGGCTGCTACGGCCTGAGGACAGGCTTTGCAAACTGGGTCACAGCATAGAACCACCTGGAGAGCTCGGAACACCCTTGAGGCCAAGGGATCACCCCAGAGCAATGCGGAAGGAGGCGGGCCCAGACCTCAGCCTTCTGAAAGCTCCCTGGGGTCTCTAACGTGCAGCCATGTTTGGTATGCTCATCTGAGGCCGTGGCATCAAATGTGACGTGCGCCCTGAGGACTCATAAACACCCAGCGCTGACCAGGGGACCGTCTGCCTTCCGAAGGGGCTCTGAATCCCGCTGCTGCTGCTGCAGGGCAGGCTCCTCTCAGAGCAGGCCGACCTCCACAGCGGTGGCTCTGACCCCCGGGGCGGAGGAGTCAGTCCGCAGGCAGTAGCCTCTTCTTTTCACCTGATGCCAACCATCTCAGGGTTTCCTCAAGCAGGACACACCCCCTGCCTCGGGGCTCCTGCAAGGTGATGGGTGGCTTCCTCCTGAGCTGGGCCTCCGGGGCTGTCTGGAGGTCCCTCAGCCCACATCTCTCAAATTGCTCTGCCTGGGACCAGATATGATGTTAGCCCTTCCCACTGGGGCAAGGGAGAACTCTGTTGAGTCGGTCTCCGTGATTTAAAAAGGCCATCATTGGGATTTCCCTGGAGGTCCAGTGGTGAAGAATCCACCTGGCAATGCAGGGGACACAGGTTCAATCCCTGGTCTGGGAAGTACGATCCCACGTGCCAGGTCCATGCTCTAGAGCCCGAGAGTGGCAACAACAGAAGCCCCGGAGCTCTAGAGCCCCCGCTCTGCCACAAGAGGAGCCACTGCAGCGAGAAACCCGTGCACCGCACCTAGAGGAGCCCCTGTCTAACAGCGGAGACCCAGCACAGCCATAAATAAATAATTTAAAAATCAGTTCAGTTCACTCACTCAGTCGTGTCTGACTCTTTGCCACCCCATGAACTGCAGCACGCCAGGCCTCCCTGTCCATCACCAACTCCCAGAGTTTACTCACACTCATGTCCATTGAGTCGGTGATGCCATGCAACCATCTCATCCTCTGTCATCCCCTTCTCCTCTTGCCTTCAATCTTTCCCTGTATCAGGGTCTTTTCCAATGAGTCAGTTCTTCACATCAGGTGGCCAAAGTATTGGAGTTTCAGCTCCAACATGAGTCCTTCCAGTGAACACTTAGGACTGATGTCCTTTAGGATGGACTGGTTGAATCTTCTTGCAGTCCAAGGGACTCTCAAGAGTCTTCTCACACACCACCACAGTTCAAAATTTTAAAAATAGTTTGTTACAAAAAGAAAGGCCGTCATACCACTTCTATGACTCTGCCCTCATCCCCCTTGATGAGGACCACTGTGGACCCAGTGGGTTCCCCACCAGGTGACACGCTGCCAGGGCTGAGCCCACACCCCAGAGGTGGGTGAGCCCACTCCCCAGAGGTGGGGCCATGGCTGCAGGGGACCTCTCGTGGGGAACCCTGGAGATGAACTGGGTTCCAGACCTAACACTGCAGGACGCGGCAAGTTACCTGACGCCTCCGAGTTTTCTCATCTGTGAGGCAGGATTAATAGAGCATCTACTTCAGAGGATATATGTGTGAATTAAGTGAGTCAATGCTGTAAGCACCTGTCTAGGACCTGCCACAGAGTAGTCAATTAATCATCAATAATAATAGCTTATTAGGCAAATACTTAATAATTAAACAAAATACCTATTTACTGCCGCATCTGCCGCACTGTCCCAGATGGGGCCCACGTGCAGCATGAAGTCAGCTCAGGCTCCAGGCGTTGGGTTTTGCTCTGCCGGCAAACACACTTGGGATCTCTCTGCTCAGGTGTTCTCCAAATTGCTTTCATTTTTTTAACCGACATGAAAGACTACATTTATTCCCGGGAGATTTTACCCTGCTGATTTGGATTTCCAGCCCACGCCCACGTGATAATACAAACAAAGCAACAAGGTTTCATAACGTCCTCAGAAACACGGGCAGGAAGAAACCTCCAAAGTCCCTTTGGCTCCCTCTGACCTTCAGGGTGAGTCAGTCTAGAAAGAGTGTGGACCAAATAAAAGTCCTGTGGGGTCTTGGAGTGGAGAAGGCAATGGCACCCCACTCCAGTACTCTTGCCTGGAAAATCCCATGGGCAGAGGAGCCTGGTGGGCTGCAGTCCATGGGGTCGCTGAGAGTCGGACACGACTGAGTGACTTCACTTTCACTTTTCACTTTCATGCATTGGAGAAGGAAATGGCAACCCACTCCAGTGTTCTTGCCTGGAGAATCCCAGGGACCGGGGAGCCTGGTGGGCTGCTGTCTATGGGGTCGCACAGGGCTGGACATGACTGAAGCGACTTAGCAGCAGCAGCAGCAGCAGCGGGTCTTGGAGCACAGGGCAGGGCAGGGCGCTGTGACTCAGCTGGTTATCACTATTAAAAATAAATCTCGGAGCCTCAGTGGCAGCTTGCATGCCATCAGATAACTCTGGACAAGAGGCACAAAGGTCCTCCATCAGCCACCAGCCCATGGTGTCCAGCATCTCATACACAGATACTCGTCAAGCTCAATAAGAACTGCATGCACAAGAGAAGGGAGACCTAGCCCAGGCCATCGGGGATGGAGTCTCGCTGGGAGAAGACAATAACTGCACAGCTTCCTGTTATTTGTGGAGCCCATATCAACTCTCTACTTATTTATGCCATATAATTTAATTTTTCTGGCATACAGTCATAAATCACACGGGCTGGTCACTTGGAAAACAGCTCATTGTTATGCCTAGAGAACTTTAAACAAGGTAATCATTCTCTCTCGCTTTCAGCTTCTCTTCACAGAGCTGAAGCAAGTGACAGGTCACAAAGAGACTTCTGCTGCAAACCACCGAACCCAGGCGTTTTCAGGGGAACTAACACCTGGTGTGCGGTATTTTATTCAGATCCATTTCAGGGTTATTTTTCTGGTCTCAAGCGTCTCTGTCTTTGGCAAATCAAATTACAGTGGTTCGGGGCAGCTGCTAGCTGCTGAAAATAGAGAGAGAGGGAAACCCTGAGCCTACAAGAGGCAACCCGGAAAGAAACAAAGGGGGTCACTTAGGGTTTTGTGTCAAAGTCAGAGACTTGAGAGGTGAAGGGAGCGTGGACTCAGGGTCTGGACATGGCCTCATTTCCCCCAGGGAATCCCGTGGCCGGGGGTCCCCTGAAAGCTGCCTATCTGGGCACCCAGATAATATTCCAAGAACAAGTGAAGTCAATGTACTCCACTGTGCCACCTGCTAAACGGCAGCTCGCAGCAGATTCACGCCAGCTTCCCTGCTTAAGGAAATAGGAAAAAGAGATCACTACTGGCACAGAAAAACGAGCCAGGAAGAGTCCAACGTCTAAACCTTCCAAGTCAGAGCCAAGCCACAGTCACGGGTAAAAACAATCGATCTTCCTCTGTGCACAGCCCTTCTGCATCCAGCCATCGGGTCATTTCCACCTGCTCCCGGAAAACCCTCCTACCCTCTGCATCTCCCACAGCTGTCCAGACGTTCCCAGCTCAAGGCTGACATCTATTTCTCCAGGAAGGCTTCCTTCACTAATTGGAACGTTTAGCTCCCAGGGGTACTTTACTGCCTATTTTGGGGGTGGACTTATTTGTCAAGGTAGGCTTCCCTGATAGCTCAGTTGGTAAAGAATCCGCCTGCAATGCAGGAGACCCAGGTTCGATTCCTGGGTCAGGAAAATCCCCTAAAGAAGGAATAGGCTACCCACTCCAGTATTCTCGGGCTTCCCTTTTGGTTCAGCTGGTAAACAATCCACCTGCAATGCAGGAGACCTGGGTTCGATCCCTGGTTTGGAAAGATACCCTGGAGAAGGGAAAGGCTACCCACTCCAGTATTCTGGCCTGGAGAATATAATCCATGGGGTGGCAAAGAGTCAGACACAACTGAGCGACTTTCACTTAACACTTAAAAGATCTATTTGTCAAGGTGGGGATTCAGGCTCTGAAATCAGATTCCCCAGGATCAAGCCTGGGCTCTCCACTTACTAGTTATTATCTCTGGGTTGTGTGTGTGTGTGTTAAGTCGCTTCAGTCATGTCCAATTCTGTGCAACCCTATGAACTGTACCAGCTTCTCTGTCCATGGGATTCTCCAGGCAAGAATACTGGAGTGGGTTGCTGTGCCCTCCTCCAGGGGATCTTTCTGACCTGGGGATTGAACCCACGTCTCTTAAGTCTACCTGCACTGGCAGGTGGGCTCCTTACCACTAGCGCCACCTGGGAAGCCCATCTCTGGGTTACCTTTCTGCAAAACAGTTCCTAAAAAAATGTGCTCACTAAACGGTGCCCGCCATCATCATGACCAACAACCAATGCAGTAGAGTCTATACATGAAAAATATGTTGGTGATTTTGAGAAACATTTCATGGTTGTGAGAATGTGAGATGAAACCACACAGAAGGTAAAGACACCCTGGGTGACGCATTCCTGCAGGAAAAGGCACCATTTGTTCTACGTCTCTACGTCCTGACCCAGGAATCATCTGCCCTGGAGAAGGCGATGGCACCCCACTCCAGTACTCTTGCCTGGAAAATTCCATGGACGGAGGAGCCTGGTGGGCCACAGTCCATGGGGTCGCAAAGAGTCAGACACGACTGGGCGACTTCACTTTCTTTCTTTAGTCATCTCAGTCTATCGCAGTTACTTGGCATCATCATTTTTTGGAAACTTTCTTTGAATCTACCCCAGCCCACCCTCTCAACAATGCCTCTGTTTATAGTTCTGTATTAGTATCTCATGTAGCTATTTATTCATGAGTTCATTCCATTCCCTCAACAAACCCTGAGGAGGGCTTACTATCCAGGCCCTGTTCTAGGCACCTCGGGCAACAGAAAAGGACAAAATTTCCTCCTGCTCTCAGGAGGGAGTGGGTTAGCGCGGGAGATGGTGCACAGAGCAGTCAAATGGGTTAGAAGGCAAGAGGGCTCTGACAATCCCGGGGAGGACGGAGGCAGGGTGAGGAGCAGGGGAAGGAGGGGTAGGAGGAGGGGAGGACTCAGTAGTGAGGACCTGCTCCCCACGGCTCCCCCTGCCACCCTCATGGGGCTGCGAGCTCTCGGGGCTCTGGCCTTTCTCTGCGTCTCCAGCACAGACTGCCAGTGCCAACGGCCTCAGCAAACAGGACATGGTGACTGGATGAAACCCAGCCCAGGCTGACACTGTTTCCGTTGCACGCTGAGATGGGCCCTCCAGCCCCCAGCATCACGCCAGGGCTCCTCCTGGGAGGCACCCACCACCTGGTCTGCCCCCTCCCTGCCAGCCTGCCTTCCATGTCATCCGAGGTCCTCTGACCATGTCTACCGGGACGGACAGCACCCTTCCTGAGTTCACTGGCCGCTTTTGTTTGTTTGTTCTGCTCAGCTCTGCACTCAGAAACATACGGCTTCCTGAACTGCAGGATCAATGCATCACATGCCAAACATACTTTAATCATAACTTATGTGGAGACAAAGAAGAGAAAAAGGCCGCCGCATTCTTCCCAGAGCCCCGGGTGACCCCCCGACACAGCTGGTCCCCCTCCTGGGCCACCCCCTCCAGCCCCTGTCTTTGCCCCCTTCCATCTGCCTCCTGTCGTCCGTGTTTCCGGCTTTCCTTGTCCCGTGCCTCACATATTACACACATGTGCCACTACTAAACACACACACACGGTGTTGGTTTACAAACTGAGACAATGAGAAACATACACACATTGAACACACAGTGAGAGCGGAAATTTACTTAAGGTTTATTTGATCAAGTCCCAAGAGCTATGTCGGATGTTCAGAATGCACGAGACCCCCATGAGATGCTGACTCCCCAGGGTCTGGGTCCCTTCTTCTTCATCCCAGGGGACCAGGCTGCCCGGCTCTCCGTGCCAGCCACTGGTCCACCTCACGTGGCGAAAAGAGTGGAGCCGACTTGCAAACGTGTAATGTTTGTGGCAAAGGAGGCAGGGGAAAGGATCGCATGGTCCAGGCTGACTGTCCCCAGAAGCCGAAGTCCATCGTCTACATCGAGCGCCCACCTGCGGGATGCCACCATCACGCGAGGAATGAGGACAGTGCCTAAGGAAAGCATCCTTTCTAAAGCTGCCTCGGTAACCCTGAGCCCTCCGACCATTCTTTAAAAATGGAACGACTTCAAATCAGGTAATAAAAGTCCTGATCAGGTGGCAGTCCTTCTGCTATGAGTTGCCCTAAGCCTGAATGCATTACAGAGAAAAGAAGCTTATTTTCTGCCATTTTCAAGAGAAGATATAAAAAGGCAACATTTATTGACCTTATCGAAGGCTTTGGTGCAATTAACAGCAATTTGGCTCGAATAAAACTGCATGCAATTGACCTTACTTCATTAGTTTGAAGATTATTTTACAAATGGAGAGCAAAGAGCTGTGATTTAACAGATGAACTACGGTAGCTGATTAAATGAATCTTACTTCAATTCTGGACTTCCAAACCTGGACTCTTCTCTAAAGATAATGCATTAATGAAAGAGGCGCTGTACTTGTTTGGTATAAGATCAAAGGGAATTAACGTGCCTTTTGAATTTTAATTTTAGATGAACATCTTTTTATATTAGCCTCATGCTTTACGTATTAAGGTCAAGATATTCACTGTTCATTTAAAATACATCATATGAGGATGGTAAATGCAGGATGAGGATTTTTTTTTTTTTCATTTTAGCAATGATTCTTCCATTAAATGACTGGTTTGAAAGAAACTTTTGTACAAGAGACTTTTATTTTTTTAACTCTTAAAATACAAGGTAATACCATCTATAGGGTAAAACCTGGGGCTTCATGAAATTTGCCTGCTAATGTAGCAAATATCAAATTTCAATACAATTTTCTAATCATCTTCCAATTTTTTATCTTTTCTGCTTTTTTAAAAATTTTATTCCTTTTGTTCTTTATTTGATGCACTCTCAATCTTACAGGACCCCATGGTTCTTCAACCCCCACCCTACACCACCAAGTCTTCCTCCTGCCTCTTGTCTGTAAAAAGTGAAAGTGAAAGTCACTCGGTCACATCTGACTCTTTGCGACCCATTGGACTATATGGTCCATGGAACTCTCCAGAATACTGGAGTGGGGAGCCTTTCCCTTCTCTAGGGGATCTTCCCAACCCAGGGATTGAACGCAGGTCTCCCACATTGCAGGTGGATCCTTTGCCAGCTGAGCCACAAGCTTTAGCCAAGGAATAAGTATAAACAGAGAAATGACAAAATGCAGAAGCAAAGGAAAGAGTCAAACAAGACCAAATAGTCGAGTCAGATAAGCAAAGTCAAGGACCTTTATTTCCTCCTCAAGGGCTATGATAATATTCTGAGCCGTGTTCTGTGAGCTGTTTTGTAGACACCGAAACCCCTCAAGTGGAAGAAGCTAACTGCATGATGACCCGACTGCAGCCATGACATAGGCTGCCACAATCCCAGGAACTGGATTCAAAGAAATGAAAAACAAATGGACCTGGAACTGAAGACTGACTGTACATAAACCAACCAAGACGGTGCTGATCAGACCACCGATGACCAACCACAAGATGACTGTCAGAGCCGAGTGTGCTGTTCTGCGTGTGGCACTCCCTTGGCCCGCACACCCTGAAAGTCCCCCTTTAAAGCTCTTCCCACTGTCAGTCAGGAGTTGGCCTTTGAGCAGGAGTCCACCCTTCCTCCAGTTGCAAGCCTCCAAAATAAAGCAGACTTTCCTTTCCACCAACCTTGCCTCTTGAGCACTGGCTTTTGAGCAACGAGCAGCCAGCTCCCACATTCAGTAACAAAATAATCTTTAGCAAGATAAGATTCAGTACAGAGGCATCTGCAGGAATACGTGCATATCTGACTTAAGAGGAGGTTATTAATTTTAAAAACTGTAATTTATAAGATGATTGGATGCCCACAAAATTTAGTTCCATTAAACTTATTAGATTTAGCTAAAACAGTCAGACCACTGAAGAATTAGTCTGAAATGTTATCACTTTTAGAGTAACCAGAAAAGACTAAAGTTCTTTCACAAATCATCAGTCAACAATTAATGAAATATTTATTTGGTAAATATTCAGTTACGCACTGTGAGTATAAGGAATAAAAAATCCAAAATGTTCTCTTGCCATAATCAAAAATAAAATTATAAAGCTGTATAAATAAAACATTGTTTTAAATGACTCAGAAATGCAAAGTCAATATAAAATTAGCCTTACTTGTATTACCCTTTTATCAATATAAACAAATAAAACTGAAAGAGAAAAACACAGAAAAGAAAAAGAAAAGGATAAAAAGATTTATATTAGCATCAATAACCCCCAAATATACGTAGGACTCAATCTCATAAAAGTGTGCAAGACGTCAACACAGAAAACCTGAAGATGATATTAAGACTAACTAAAGCTCTAAATTAAACAGAGGGGTATATCACATTTATGGTTTGGAAAATTTAATATTGTAAGTATGTAACTCCTCATCAATTTCATCTCTCAACCCACAATGCTGTGCGTACCCATGCGCACATGACCGTGTGTGCAATCTGACAAGCTGATCTGAGAACTGTTATGAAAATGTAAAGGGCAAAGACTGGCAAAGACAAGCTAGTAAAGATCACCTTGATGTCTGAAGCAGGTAAACCATCCGTGCGTGGGCATGCATGCCAGGTCGCTCCAGCTGTGTCTGACTCTTTGCAATCCTATGGACCACAGTCTGCCAGGCTTCTCTGTCCATGGGATTCTCCAGGCAAGAATACTGGAGTGGGGTGCCTTGCCCTCCTCCAGGGGATCTTCCCCACCTGGGGATTGAACCTCTGTGTCTGGTACTGGCAGGTGGGCCCTTTACCACTAGTGCCACCTGGGAAGCCCCAAACCATTAGTAACAAGACTTATTTCAAGGTACAGTAACTCCGATAATGTGATTTTGGTCTAAAAGGATAAATAAGTCAACCAGCAGAACAGATAGACTGTTCAGAAATAGAGCCACATGTCACCTAACTTTTAATAATGGGGTCATAGCTCTACTGTGACGCAAAGATGGTGTTTTTACAAAATGGTGATGAAGTAATTCAATATCAACATGGAAATAATTAATAACGACCCCCTACACCTGACACCACATTAAAAAATACATTCTAGATCAATCACAGACTGAAGTGTCCAAAGTAAAATAATAAAGCTGCCTGGAGAATCCCAGGGACGGGGGAGCCTGGTGGGCTTGCCATCTGTGGGGTCTCACAGAGTCGGACACGAGTGAAGCGACTTAGCAGCAGCAGCAGCAACAGACAATAACAAAGGAAAACCCTTCATGTCCTTGAACAGGGCAAAAATGTCATTAGATGACAACAGAAGGAGAACATGAGATAGAAAGCAAAGGCTAACAAATGAGGCCTCACCAGAATTTAAAAATCCTGTCTTTCAGGACATTATTGTGAAACCCCTGTGTGAGAAGGCAAGCTGTAAGGAAAGAAGATGTCTGTCATAATCTGTCGGATGGTCTCATATCCAGAATATATAAATAGCTTTTCCAAATCAACAAGTGGGAGGGGAGTCAGGTAACCCAGTGCAATAAAAAACAGATCAAAACCCCTTACTAGGCACTTCAGGAAAGCTAGCCAAAATGGACAGCAAGCACGTGAGAAGGTGCTCAAGCTCATCAGCCGTCAGAGAAACGGAAATTAAAACAACCGGGAGACCCATCATATGCTCACCGGTACGTCAGAAAACAGCCACGCCTGTACCCTAGCACAGCCTGGGCCATACTGAAAGCTAGCGAGGACAGACAGTGGCCTCTGCTCTGCTCCTGGGCATATAAATTAGAACGACTGCTTTGGAAGTTTGTAGCAAAATCACTTGCAGTCCTCCATATGAACGCATGCATTTCATGCCCTGAAATTACATGTGATGACCGCTGTGCAGAAGAGTCAAGTCAGAACACAACACGCATGTCCAAAGACAGAAGAAGGAATAATACGGTGCTGCTTCAGTCCCTGGTTCAGGAAGATCCCCTCGGGGAGGAAATGGCAGCCCACTGTATTCTCGCCTCAAGAATCCTATGGACAAAGGAGCCTGGCAGGCTACGGTCCATGGGGTCGCAGAGTTGGACATGACTTAGCCATTGCGGACATGTTCACACAACGAAATACTTCACAGAAACGCAAGAGAGAACTTCCGCTGTGTGCCAGAAGACCCTTTCAGACACAATTTTAAGCAAATTAAATGTGACACCAAAGAATACGTGCTGCATGATTCCATTCATACAAAGCTCAAAAGCAAGAAAAGCACATGGACCTGAGAGATGTCAGAATAGCATCTGCCTTTGGGAGGAGAGGAGACGCCTGGTGCAACCGTGACTTAGGAATATTCCACAGAGTCGATCTGTAAGGTGTGCTGGGAAGGGGCACCTTGGGATTAGGAAGGAACACTGGCCAACAGCTGCAGTGGTGCTGGGCGGAGTGCATCTGGATGGGGGAGGGGACAGCGCCATGGACTAAACATCACAGGGCTGCGGTTTACCAGTAAACGGCGACACGCACGTCAAACACCCACAGTGCCTGTCACGTGACAGTCAGGCCTGTCAACCATCACCATCATTGTTGTTACCATGCCGGGACCCGTGGAAAGGACAAGGCAGTGCCAGCTACAGATTGGCGCTTGCCGTCTACCCCCGACAAGGATAAGGACACGAAGCACTGCAGCCGCTGACCTTCAGACACCCCCTGAAAGGAGTCCAGGGTGGAGATCAGGAATGAGGTGGTCCGTGCTCCGGGAAAACTGGCGGAACAGGTCTTCAGACAGTTAGGGCTTTTCAGCAGGCTTTAGGAACCCAGTTCTTGCATCTTCTCATATCTAGAAAAGTTCTAGAATCATCAACATTAACATCTGCTCCCCGTGACTAGCAGAAACCTTCTGCCAGAGTGTGCTCTTGACTGTATGTACCCAGCGCCCCGTTAAAGTCACGTCTATACTGACCTCCCCCGGGCCTTTGTGGAGCAGTTTTCTCAGAGCTGTCTGAAGAGCTGTCTCCTGGGCTGCAGTCCTCACTTTGCCTCAAATAAACCGTAACTCACAATTCTCACATTGTGTTTTTTTTTTCCCAGTAAACAGAAAGAACAACGTGGGAAGATGTTTTGATAGAAATGCAGACGTGACTGGATACAGAAGATGGTGGGGGTGTTGGCAGCCGGGATACGTGGGGGATGAAATGACCACAGACACGAACTTGGCAGCTGATCTGCTCCTGCTTCACTGCCTTCAGGGAGCCAGGGCTGGTGCACAGGGACACACCACCGGACTGACTCACTGCTTCTAAGCCCTGGGTCCCTCACCGTGCGGGACACGGGGCTAAGGCTCAATACATACACGATGATGGGATAATCTCCACCCTCAGGGTCTTCAGTGGGAAGTCCCCTTGGACACTGGCAGGAAGAACAGAACAGGAAAGAAAACTTGACACTGGAGTTTATTTGCTTAAGTTTTCCTCTTTGCAACGGCCTTGCCACAGAAGTATATTATGCTTGCTGTGTGAACCCCAGAGACGTGTCTGTCATTTTCATATAAAACTAGCCATCCTCCAGCTTAATTGTAACTGCGGGCTTCCTGCCCCTAAATCATTGTGAGGTCAGGGACAGCTTTTGCGTGCAGGTTTATTGTACTTGCGGCAGACAATCATCTCTTACTTGACCAGAGCTCAAATCTAATAGGTTAGATGTCTGGTATGCTTTTGTCTTTTACATTAAAGACCCTGTAATCAGGATTCATTAAAATGCCTGTTCATTTGTCAGAAGAAACACAGGAAAAAATTTTAAATTCCTCCATCACTCAATTGTCACAGAGAATTCCCCAGTCAGATTCGAATAGTGGGCTACAATTCCCCGTGATGCAGGAGATAAACCCAGTGTGCTTAAGCCTCCAAATGCCCCAATGTTTCCCAGAGGGACATTATTCTGGCTCCTGATTCACTGGCACACCTACCGGAATGTAGGTGTATCTTTCTTTCTACACCAAATAAAATTCAGAATTGGCCCAAGCTCTGGTTGCAAAGTCACTTCCCTCGTGTCCGACTCTTTGCAACCCTATGGACTGCAGCCCATCAGGCTCTTCTGTCCATGGGATTCTCCAGGCAAGAATACTAGCGTGGGTTTCCGTTTCCTTCTCCAGGGGATCTTCCTGACCCAGGAATCGAACACATTTCTCTTTAAGTCTCCTGCACTGGCAGGTGGGTTCTTCAAAGCACCACCTGTTAAGTGAAAGTTGCTCACGAAAGACTCTTTGAGACCCCATGGACTATTCAGTCTATGGAATTCTCCAGGCCTGCATACTGGAGTGGGTAGCCTTTCTCTCCTCCAGGGGATCTTCAGAATATAAATGTAGTTCAACCAGAAAGAAAACAGAAACGTTATTAAAAGGTTCACCAAGTGTATACCATCGGGCAAATCCACTCCTGTTTTCTTTCAGCAGTGCATCTCAAGGCGGATCAAGAGCACCTGGGATGCTGTTAAAATGCAGATCCTGGCTCAGCAGGTTGGGGTGGCGGGAGGGGCTGAGACCCTGCAAGTCTGAGCACCCCCAATGACACTGATGCAAATGGGCCAGGGACCAGGGCAAGGGCGCCCGTGCCAACAGCTCTTTCCGGGCCTCGTGTCCCTGACACATACTTGTAATTTATATTTTTCTAAGGAGCAATTAGTAGAGGAAGGAGACAGTTCAGTCCTGTGGTTATTGAAACACAAACAGAAGCACTGCAAGTAGTTAAATCCTTTGTCAGCCCATAAACATCCAAGTTTTTAAGGACAAATGAGGGTCGCTCACAGCAGCTGCTCTGGGAACGTTTATTTCTCCTCCACCTGAGGTCTGAGGGGTCAGACTGTGAGGGTAGCTCCCTGGGGTGGTGGGCAGTGCATCAGCCAGGGGGACGGGCAGGGAGCAGGCAGTGTGACAGCTGTCCCGCAGGCCATGTGCCCAGGCGTCTGCCACTCACTCCCTGCATCCAGCAGGTCTGGCCAGACAGGTGGGACCCAGGCGCCCTGCCAGGCCCCAGGTGAGGCAGGGGTCCCCCAGCAACCTCTGTGCCCGAGATAAGCACGCTCAGCGGTTGCAGAGACAGTGGGTGGGGCCCTGTGGGAACACACAGCCGATCCTGTAGTCTCGCTGGGTTCACATCCCAGCGCCGCCACGTAATGTCTTCGGGGCCCGAGTGAGCCTCTTTCCTGAGCTTTACCATCCTTCCCGTGACCTCGTGACCATGGTCACCCTGCAGCCTGGCGAGGCACAGAGCGCAGTCCCAGGGCTCCCCTGCCTGGACGCTGTTCCTGTCCAGGCTGCGGAGGGCGGGCAGGAGGGGTGGACCCTGTGATCATCACCATCATTACTCCATCCTCCGTTTTCTTGCCGTGAGCAGGGCTCTGCTGATGCACATTCATATCCAGGTGCTGATCAACAGGGGGCTTCTACCGGGCTCTGAGCTGGAGGCCAGGCCCCCAGAGGGGAAGGGCTGCAAATGACCCACTTCTCCATGACAACACTTGCTAAAAACATTAATTCCCCTCTTAAATGCAGGGCTGGCCCCAGAGAGCAGATTTCCCCCATGAGGGTCCTGGGTGAGAGCTCAGAGACCTTGGAGATGCAGGTGAAGGAAGGCATGCAAGGCCCCACCCCCGTGGGGTCTCAGCTACCGGATCCCACTGCCAACTACTCACAAACTGGCACTTGCCATCTCCTTCTATCCTTCTACTGCTTTTGAACTGTGGTGCTGGAGAAGACTCTAGAGAGTCCCTTGGACTGCAAGGAGACCAAACCAGTCAACCCTAAAGGAAACCAATCCTGAATATTTGTTGGAAGGACTGATACTGAAGCTAAGGCTCTAATACTTGGGACACCTTATGTAAAGAGCTGACTCATTGGAAAAGACCCTGATGCTGGGAAAGACTGAAGGCTTAAAAGGAGCAGGGGCAGCAGAGGATGAGATGGTTGGATGGAATCACTGACTCAACGGACATGAGTTTGAGCAAGCTCCGGGAGATGGTAGACAGGGAGGCCTGGCGTGCTGCAGTCCGTGGGGGTCACGAAGAGTCAGACACGACTGAGCAACCGAACAGTAACAATCTGCCTTCACAAAGACTAAGTCACAAGCTGCTGCAACCTCTCACCTTCGACATCTCCCGAAATGAGTTTAGGGTGGAGACCAGGAATGAGGCACCCTGTGCTCTGGGAGAAAAATGGGCAGAAAGGTCTTCAGATAGATATTTTCAGGAGACTTTATGCGCCAGAGTCTTACATCTCCTCACGTCTAGAAAAGCACTGAAATCTTTAATGGAGACACTTGCTTTTTGTGATGAGCGGTAACCTTCAGCCGAAAGGAGTGCTTGGCTGCATACACCCTCTTCACCAAAGTCACATATACACTGACCTCCCCCTACCTCTCTGAAGCAGGTCTCTCAGAGCTGTCTGAGGTGCTGTATCCCAGGCTGCTGTCCTCATTGTGGCCCCAAATAAAAGTTTACTCATGCTGTGTGTGAGCTAAATCCCTTCAGTCCTTTCTGACTCTTTCTGACCCCATGGACAGTAGGCCACCAGGCTCCTCTGTCCATGGGATTTTCCATGCAAGAATATAGGAGTGGGTTGCCATGCCCTGCTCCAGGGGATCTTCCTGACGTAATCGAACTCACGTCTCTTATATCTCCTGCATTGGCAGGCAGGTTCTTTACCACGAGCGCCACCTGGGAAGCTGTGCACCTGTTTTTTCCAGTGGACACCACTCTCTGTAGCCCGATATGCACTGGGGTGCCCCTGCTTGGGCCTGGATCCCCCAAACTGAAGAGCAGTGACCTCCCCCCAACTCTGAATGACTGGGGAGCCTGCTCTGGATTCTCTAGGGCAAGTCACTAGGGTCTCCTCTGGAGCCTCACATTTTTTTTTTTTAAAACAGTTCTTTTTAGCATTCAAATTTTTTTTATTATTTTCTTGACGGCACTACACAGCATGTGGGATCTTGGTTCTCCAACCAGGGATGGAACCCGAACCTCTTGCATTGGAAGCTCGGAATGCTAACCACTGGACTGCCAGGGAAGACCCTCTGCCTCACATTTCACTTACCCCTCCACCCACCAGGTCTGCATGTCCCGGCACCCTCAGCTCAGGGTTTTATTTCTGGTAAGTATTCAATATTTGCTTGTCAAGTGGAACTCATCAGTCCCCTGACTCCAAGGACTGGCCACACACACACACAAAAACAATCCATACAATGAGTCTTCAAACATTTTTTTAACCCTACTTCAGGATAAATGGCTGAAATTCTAGTTCTGACCTTTCTAATGCACATGGTTTTTTTCAGCACTTGCGTTGTGAGAGGGGGACCCTTGGCAAAGGCCTCGGAACTGTTATAGCCTTATAAGGCATCATTCGGCCAGGCATTCCATACCCAACACAGCTCTGAGTCACACATGCTGAACACATTAGGAGAGGTTTATTATTGCCTAAAACCTGTATCTTTCCTAACAATCGCCTGGAGACGATCCATAAACACAATTCCATTTTAACAGCACTGACAACTCACGGCTTAGCATATTAAGCCCTTATTAATGCACTGGAGAAGGAAATGGCAACCCACTCCAGTGTTCTTGCCTGGAGAATGCCAGGGATGGCGGAGCCTGGTGGGCTGCCGTCTCTGGGGTCGCACAGAGTCGGACACGACTGAAGCGACTTAGCAGCAGCAGCAGCAGGGCAAGTGTGTCCCCGAATCGAGCATTTGTGGGCTGAACTGAAAACTTCAGCCTGTCTCTCCTTAACATCAAAAAGGGAGCAAACATTAAACCTTTGTGGCTGGGGTTTCACGACGTGCTTTCCAGAAGCTTTCACTGGGTGTTCATGGCTTCTGTTCTCCCATCCTCTGCCAACTTGGAGGGTAGCAGTACTCCTGAGGTGTGTACTTTTGTGCTGGCAACCTGACTGAAACAACTAACTCTCTTAACGTCATCGAGACAGGCTGGGACCTGGGCCTGGGACCTTCTGCTGCAGAGCCTGCACCTGGACAAATGTCTGAGCAACTAAATACAAAGAAACTAAAAGGGACTAAAATAAACACACGCGTGCACAGTTGGGGCTAATTACGGACGATATGAAACAGAAAGACCAAAAGTCCGCATGTCGCTGCACACAACATCGCCAAAGGGGAGGACTCCCTCCAGCCCAGCTCATGAAGCGACCCCCACCCTCACGACCCTCCTTCAGTGAGCGAGCAGGGGAAGCTGTCACTTGCTCTCGTTCCTTTCTGCTGCAGCAGGGGCCCCAGTAAAGCCTTGCTTGACTTTCTTGTCTGCTCTCTGAGCAACTTCTATTGATTAAGAACCCTGGTCAGCAACACCAAAACCTATCTTTCCCTAGACAATGACATCTTCCTAAAACCCTGGAGAGTACCACAGAGAACAGGTCACCTGTGTGGTCAGTAGCATCCCAAGAACTAGCTGCATCTGCTAACTTTATCATAATCCCTTTACCTGGGGCAACCACAGGGCCACCCAGTTCACTAGCGAAATAAACGAGAGGATTCCAAGAAATACCACTTAACTCCTAGAGAAGAAGGAAGAGAGATGGGTCAGGTCACAGGCAAAGGGGAATGCTTCCAGAAACTGCTATTGCAATCTTCAACAAATGATTAGGAATCTCTCTCCTCTTCAAGCCTCCATTCTGCAGTTTTTAGAAGTATTGTCAGAAGTAGTCATTTTGGAGAACATCCAATTATGGCAGACAATTCTGCATTGGAGAAGAACAGGCATAATTAAATGAAGGGGTCCTGGCACCAAAGTCTTCATGAAAGGAAGGCTCTGAGCAAGCCTCTTTCATCTTCTCCATTCCGTGAGTCTAAAATGATTTTTCATTTGCTTTGGGTTTGTTTCAATGACACTATCCTTTAAATAATTGGCTATTTCACCACTTACATCCTGCTTTCATTGTAGAGGATGTACAGAGAAGATGAAAAATAAAATTAGAAACCTCAGGCCTAGGAAAGAGCTTTTCAGATTTAATTAAGACTTTCATTTCTTGAGGGATTTTGATTAAAACCTGCAGTGCTTTTTAAAAATAATATTTTAGTCCAATTATTTATACACACAGAACTGAACTATTGGGAGGTCTGCCACTTAAATAAGGAAAAGCTCTCAAGTTCAAGAGTAGCATCCCATGACTTTCCGATCACTTTAAAAAATTAATACGAACTTCTTTCACAATAGCAGCTCACAAAGGAAGATGACTTCATTATACCGCTTTGGGTGTGTTACATATACCTCCTGTTCAAAGAGTGTCTGCCAGGAGAACTCAGAGGCATCGGAACATGTGGGTGAGAATCGAGACACCTCTTCCTCCCTGGGCTGTAATTACTGCATGCTTCTTCACACCCCAAAAAGGCAACACCCCCAAATACCACACAGCCATGAAATTAAAAGATGCTGCTCCCTGGAAGAAGCGCTATGACGAACCTAGACAGCTTATTAAAAAGCAGAGACGTTACTTTGCCAACAAAGATCCACATAGTCAAAGCTGTGGTTTTTCCAGTAGTCATGTATGGATATGAGGGTTGGACCATAAAGAAAGCTGAGTGCTGAAGAATTAATGCTTTTGAACAGTGGTGTTGGAGAAGACTCTTGAGAGTCCCTTGGACTGCAAAGAGATCCAACTAGTCCATTCTAAAGGAATCAGTCCTAAATATTCACTGGAAGGACTGATGCTCTAGCTGAAACTCCAATACTTTGGTCACCTGATGTGAAGAACTGACTCATTTGAAAAGGTCCTGATGCTGGGAAAGATTGAAGGTGGGAGGAGAAGGGGATGACAGAGGATGAGATGGTTGGATGGCATGACTGATGTGATGGACATGAGTTTGAGCAAATTCCGGGAGTTGGGTATGGACAGGAAAGCCTGGCTTGCTGCAGTCCATGGGGTCACAAAGAGTCAGACACGAATGAGCAACTGAACTCAACTGAACTGAACTGATTTGAAGAGCCAACTCATTGGAAAAGACCCTGATGCCTGGAAAGACTGAAGGCAAAAGGAGAAGAGGGCGGCAGAGGGTGAGAGGGTTAGATAGCATCCCTGATTCGATTTTGGATGTGAGTTTGAGCAAACCCTGGAATACAGTGAAGGACAGGGACGTCTGATACTGTAGTCCATGGGGTTGCAGAGAGCCGGACTCGATTTAGCAGCTGAACAACAACAACGAACAAGCGATGCTGAAGCTAAAAGGGGCCTCAGAGGCTATCAGAGCCCATCTGCCGCGGGGGCTTGGCCATCTGCGCAAATCTCCACGACCCGGCCAGGAGTTACTGGCTGGGGTGGTTTACCCACAAGTTGGCTCTCCTCTGCTGACAACTGAAGGACGAGCCAGTGGGGAAAAAGAAAAGGACTTAGTCATAAATACCCTTTTTCCTGCTAACAGGCTCTTCTCTATCAGGCTCGTAATCTATAAACACCTGTTACCATTGTCAGTAAAAGACCCATTCTTCTCATGTTGTTCTCGGTTTGGCAACATTTGAAAGGGACAAAATAAAAATGGTAATTTATTTCTAGCAATGTTCCTGTAGAAGAGGAGATGGGCATATTTACATGTATACAGACAAAACACCAAAACACTAATTAAGTAAATTCAGTTTTCCCTTTAATCAGACTTCCAGGTAATTAGCTGTCAGTGAAGATAAATTACAGTTTATTCCATTTTTAGACCATGCTTTGGTCAAATAAAGATTATGCTTTAATGGCCAGATTTAGTTGCTAATTTTCCATGCCTATGAAAGGATTTTCAAATATTAGCAGTGGAATCTTTTAGTGTTCCAAAAACTAATTTCTGCCTAAAACATCACTCTTTAAACAAATAATTTTATCCAAGGCTAGGGATTATCTGTTGGATCTTTTTGATTCCACATATAACTGTTCAGATTTTTTTTAAACCCCAGATCAAGAGTTTATAGCATCTGTGAATATGTCCTCAACCCAAGTCGAGTCTGGAAGGATAACCTTAAATACGTCCTCTGCACTCTATGGTTTGAACAGGAGAAATAATTCAGGTCCACTGGGTTTGGTCAAAGGCAACAGTCTGACACAGAGTATCAATGCAAGGGTTCCTGCTTTTTCAAGGGTTCCTGCTTTTTCAAGGATGCATATTGTGGTTTAGGTGGGCTGGGCTTCAGTGGAGGGTGCTTCCTGCATTCTCTCTATCAATCTCAAGAAGAGCTACAGGGAAGTTTTCAACTATTATCTCCTAAACTCCTAGAGGAGAACATAGGAAAAACACTCTCTGACATACATCATAGCAGGATCCTCTATGACCCACCTCCCAGAATATTGGAAATAAAAGCAAAAATAAACAAATGGGACCTAATTAAACTTAAAAGCTTCTGCACATCAAAGGAAACTATTAGCAAGGTGAAAAGGCAGCCTTCAGAATGGGGGAAAATAATAGCAAATGAAGCAACTGACAAACAACTAATCTCAAAAATATACAAGCAACTCCTACAGCTCAACTCCAGAAAAATAAATGACCCAATCAAAAAATGGGCCAAAGAACTAAATAGACATTTCTCCAAAGAAGACATACAGATGGCTAACAAACACATGAAAAGATGCTCAACATCACTCATTATCAGAGAAATGCAAATCAAAACCACTATGAGGTACCATTTCACACCAGTCAGAATGGCTGTGATCCAAAAGTCTACAAGCAATAAATGCTGGAGAGGGTGTGGAGAAAAGGGAACCCTCTTACACTGTTGGTGGGAATGCAAACTAGTACAGCCACTATGGAGAACAGTGTGGAGATTCCTTAAAAAACTGGAAATAGAACTGCCTTATGATCCAGCAATCCCACTGCTGGGCATACACACTGAGGAAACCAGAAGGGAAAGAGACACGTGTACCCCAATGTTCATCACAGCACTGTTTATAATAGCCAAGACATGGAAGCAACCTAGATGCCCATCAGCAGATGAATGGATAAGAAAGCTGTGGTACATATACACAATGGAGTATTACTCAGCCATTAAAAAGAATACATTTGAATCAGTTCTAATGAGGTGGATTGCCGGGGACCAGCCCCGGCTGATCCAGGGTATTCGAAGCGGGGACAGGTGTCGGCGACCTATTTATTTAAATATTTTATCAAAGATATAAAGAGTAATAGGATGAGGATAGCTCAGTAGGAAAATTCAGTGGAGAAAACAGGCTGAGTAGCTTGGTTTACACGGGAGACCAATAAAACTTCAAGACAAGAAGTTTGCACCACTTACGTAGGCCGCAGGCGTCCTTCCGTTCTCCCGAAGGAGAGGAGACACTGAGGCCTCCCAGGTCAGATCTTAGAAGCCCAGGCATGATTAGCAAGCATGGCGGGTTCCGCACTCCAGATGGAGACTCAGCCAGAATTTCGGAGAGAGAGCGACATGGGGAGACCAAGTTTCGGTGAACAAGGCCCGCACTTTATTTTCCAAAGTAGTTTTTATACCTTAAGTTGTGCATAGAGGATAATGGGGGAAGGGGTGGAGTCATGCAAGGACAGCAGTTCCTGGTCCTAATCGAAGCCAGGCTTTCAAACTTATCATATGCAAAAGTTCAGGTGAATTACATCATCTTCTGGCCAGGAGGCCTGTTAACACTTTAAGAAACTTATCTTTCTCTAAAGGTGATTATTCCAAAGTCAGGCACCAGCCTCCAAAAAATCATTGGACAAAGCTGCATTCCTATAGGGCAAAGGTGAGGTGGGCTCAATCAAGAAAAGAATTAACTCAAGGGTCCAAGGTTACAAACATTGAGGCTACTACTTACACCAATTATATTAATCAATACACTGCCAGGGACACAGCAGGTAAGGGATATGGAGACTTAGCAGCAAACATTGGCCCAACAAGTGAAAATTCCTTCACCAATACAATTTCTAATCAATCTTTTAACTACTCAAAGGAATCTGTGTTTAGACAGTTTAGAACATCTCCTCCCTCTCACAGTTGGGAGGGTCTGAACAATCACATGTGGCCGGAAAAACCTATTCAGGCAGGCTAGAGGACTTCCAAAGGAGTTTGTAGGTTAAACACTGTCACACCCAGGAATTATTAACTGGAGCTGTAAGCCAACTCTTTTTTCAGAGAGAGGTAGTGGGGGACAGCCCCTCGTAAAGTCAGAGGTGTAGGTGAAAGCACAAAGCAGAAAGTAGGCAGACTCTGGTTTTGGGGGTAGATGCTCGAGAATTTCCAAGGAGACTCCTGAGGCTTGATCCCGCCTTTGCGTATGCCAAGCCTCCTTCCTCATGACCTTTGCCAGGGGTGGAGCTCACTCCCCGCAGTGGATGAAACTGGAGCCTATTATACAGAGTGAAGTAAGCCAGAAAGAAAAACACCAATACAGTATACTAACGCATATATATAGAATTTAGAAAGATGGTAACAATAACCCTGTGTACCAGACAGCGAAGGAGACACTGATGTATAGAACAGTCTTATGCACTCTGTGGGAGAGGGAGAGGGTGGGAAGATTTGGGAGAATGGCATTGAAACATGTATAATATCATGTATGAAATGAGTTGCCAGTCCAGGTTCGATGCACGATACTGGATGCTTGGGGCTAGTGCACTGGGACGACCCAGAGGGAGGGTATGGGGAGGGAGGAGGGAGGAGGGTTCAGGATGGGGAACAAATGTATACCTGTGGCGGATTCATTTCGATATTTGGCAAAACTAATACAATATTGTAAAGTTTAAAAATAAAATAAAATTAAAAAAAAAGAAGAAGAGCTACAGGGAAGGAGAAATGAGTGGAAAACCTTTTACAGGAGGTGAAAGTTCAGAGATTTCTGGATTTTCAGTTACTCTAAACCCAGAGTTAATATTGAACATGCTATTACTCAACTGTATCCCCAAGACACGAGTTGTTTTGCATTTAAGGAAATGACCACAAGGCCCAGTGGTACATTTAACGCCGTCATAGTGACTTTCCCTGCAAACCTGAGCGTGAACTCAGCAGTCCAAGTAGGGTGAGTCATGACACTGAGGGCCCCTAGGGGCACAGGGGGTTCCGTCTGAGAAGAAAACCTGCAGAGTAGGTTTCACATACTTGAAAAGTCCTTTTTTTTGGTCTTCACTCAGTGCGTGAAGATACAACTTCCTTTATCCTCGGAATCTTAGTGAATGCCTGGGAAGGAGTGAGGTATGCTGTGCTTACCTAATCTCACCTTTGGGAAATTCAGAGGGGCTGGAAAATAGAAAATGCCTGGAATTCCGATTCTAAAGGGGTGCTCTTTTCAATGTACTGGACAGTGGGGAGGAAGGTTTTTATCTCTCTGGGGAGATGCCTTGCTCGCAGACAATGGAAGGCCAGCTCTGCCTGATCCTTGATCAAAATATCTCCATCAGAAACAAAAAGTACGTCTATTGTAAGGGCTTAATTTCCAGAATGGACAAATAGCTCGTACAACTCAGTATCAACACACACACACACACACACACACACACACACACACTCCATCCAAAACGGGCAGGAAATCTAAATAAACATTTCTCCAAAGAAGACATACAGACGGTCAACAGGCCCATGAAAAGAGGCTCAACATCACTAATTATTAGAGAAATGCAAATCAAAACCACAAGGAGGTGCCACTTCATAGCCATCAAAAGGGCCTTCATCAAAAATTCTACAACTAGTACATGCAGGGGAGGATGTGGAGAAAGGAAGCCTCCTGCACTGTGGGTGGTGTAAGCTGGTGCGGTCACAGAGACAACAGCATGGAGGGGCCTCAGGAAACTGCAAATAGGGTCAGCGTACGATCCGGCAGTCCACTCCCGGGCCGATCCCCGGACAAAACTCTCGTTCAGAAGGACACATGCACCCTACGTCCGCAGTAGCACAGCTGCAGTCACCAAGCCACGGAAGCAACCCGAGTGTCCATCAACAGGTGAGCGGACAAAGAAGCTGTGGGACACACACACAGCAAAGTGTCCCTCAGCCAGGAAAGAGATTGAGGCGATGCCGTGTGCAGCCACGGATGGACCTAGAGATGATCACACCAAGTGACGAAAGTCACAGAGAGACAAACGTCACATCATATCACTTATTTGTGGACTCTTAAAAAAAAAAAAGATACAAATGAACTTATTTCCAAAACTGGAACAGACTCACAGACATAGAAAACAATCTTATGGTTACCAAAGCAGGGAAAGGGGGCAGGAATAAATTAAGACCTTGGGATTAACAGATTCACAGGACTACAAAAGCAGCAACCAAGAAGGACCTCCTGTAGAGCACAGGGAGATACTTAATATCTTGTAATAACCTATAATGGAAAAGAATCAAAAAATACATACTTAAATACATGTATCACACTGACTCACTTTGTTGCACACTAGAAAGTAACACAACACAGTAAATCAACTATACCATCACAACAACAAGAGCTTTTGAAAGAAGTAAGTCTATTTTAACTCACGGAAATGGTGTCACCAAGATGGCACTCTGTGTACAAAGGAATGATGTCTAGAAAGGGGGCAGTAGGTCGTCCTGGCAACCAGAACATCCTTTCTCCCTGTGCAGAAACTGCAGAAAGAGGATGCAGGGCAGGACACAGGACCCTTGACTGGGGAACCACGGCTGATGGACCCACTGATGGGCTTCCCTGGACGCACAGTGCGGGCCCCACATGGCTCTGCAGGGGCAGCCGGCAAAAGAAACACCTCCAGGGGAAAAAGAAGAACGGCCCAGTCCGAGCAAGTGGGAAATGGTGACAATTCCCAGGACGTGTCTGGGGGGATCCAGCCCTCTCAGGGCAAGTAAAGTGACCTCATCCCAAAAGCACCACTTGCCCAGCCCTGCTTCCCAAGATTTCTCATGTATGTTTCTCTGGGTGCCAAGTATTAGACACCTGAACCACAGTCTCTACTCAGTCCCTCCAGCAGCCCTTCGGGGCTATTGTTCACCCTTACGAATGAGGACAAAGTGACTCTGGGGCGACAGTACTCAGCTAGCAGCCACTGGGGTGCAAAGGTGGGTGTGACCTCACTGCCCTTGCCTGACTCGCAAGCCCTTTATCCCTATCCCACACCGGTCTAGCTGCCAGCAGGACTCACTGGAGATTGCGCTTTGCTGCTCAGTCGTGTCCGACTCTTTTGCAACCCCATGGACTGTAGCCTGCCAGACTCCTCCGTTTATGGGATTTCCCAGGCAAGAATACTGGAGTGGGTTGCCATGCCCTCTTCCAGGGGATCTTCCCGACCCAAGGATCGAACCCAGAGTCCGTCTGCGATGCGGGAGACCTGTGTTCCATCCCTGGGTCAGGAAGATACCCTGGAGGAGGAAAAAGCAATCCACTCCAGTATTCTCGCCTGGGGAATCCCATGAACGGAGGCGTCTGGCGGGCTACAGTCCAAGGGGTCGCAAGAGTGGGACATGACTTAGCGACTGAGCACACACACTGAAGACTGTTGCTGTTGTTAGCCACTCAGTCGTGTCTGACTCTTTGTGATCCCATGGACTGTAGCCTGGCAGGCTCCTCTGCCCATGGGATTCTCCAGGCAAGAATACTGGAGGCATTTCCCAGTTCCATGTGTTACTGAGAGAAAGCAGGTCAAAGGCGGGAGTTAGAACACTGACCTGGGGGTGGGGAGCTTGAGGAAGGAAACCCCGGGCGTGGGACCTGCAAGCGAGGTCACTCGACTGTGAATACCACGTCTTGGGGAAGAAGAGAAGATGCAATCAGGGCAAAGGAGCATCCTCCCACCGCGTTCCCTCAGTCCTGTCTCTTTCCTCCATGATGCTTTTACAGAGACGTTAGGAAAGTGAGGCTGAGTGACTTATTTATAACACCTTCTTCCCCTTGGGGGACAGGAGATAAAACCTCACACGTACCGCGGTGTGACTTCAGACTTGAGGCTGAGTTACAGAGCTGGCTGAGTGGTGTGTCGTCTCAAGATCAAGATGCGATCGGCCATCAGTTTCAGGGCTGAGGACACAAGATGCCTGTGCTGGGAGACACGCAGCCTTTGTTTGCCACTCAGCTCCGCTACTTATCGGCTCCGTGCCCTGGGGAAGATGCATGCTCTGTCTGATGTGACCAAGGGCACACCGGGGGGCAGACCTAGGAAGCAAGGACACGTGGCCTTGCACTCAGGCAGCGCAGGAGCCGCGGCTCTGTTCCTCTTTCCAGGGCATGCAAACCTGCGTCATTTTAACAACTGTCCTTCCCTCTGCTTCACGCAAACACACCTCAAGTCACTTTCGGGGTGCCCCACAATGCAGCTGGGTCTCTGAGCAGCAAAGTGAGTTTTGAACACTCCAAGTAAACCCCCTCCAATATTGTCCATTCAATGCCCTCCACTGCCCCACTCCTAAGCGGATTATTGGCTGTTCTACTAGAAAGCACATTGATCATTTCAATGCCCAGCTTACCTAAGACTCCCATAGAGATTGGTTTGCTATTTCCACACTTTACGACTGAGCGTCTTCACTTTCACTTTTCACTTGCATGCACTGGAGAAGGAAATGGCAACCCACTCCAGTGTTCTTTTTCCCGGAGAATCCCAGGGACAGGGGAGCCTGGTGGGCTGCCATCCGTGGGGTCACAGAGAGTCGGACACGACTGAAGTGACTTAGCAGCAGCAGCAGCAACACCACTAAGGGCTTCCCAGGTGGTAAAGAATCCACCTGCCAGTGAAGGAGACTTATGAGACACGGGTTCAATCCCTGGAATCCCTGGGTTGGGAAGATCCCCTGGAGGAGGGCCTGGCAACCCACTCCAGTATTCTTGCCTGGAGAATCCCATGGACAGAGGAGCCTGGCGGGCTGCAGTCCATGGGATCACAAAGAGTCGGACGTGCCTGAAACGACTTGGCACGCGTGCACACACGCAGTATCACTGAAGCTTACTGCCCTCAACACTTAACGGCAATTCTGCTGTCAGCTGGGTCTCACGTGTGGAAGGAAAGAAGTGGTCTAATTCACTTATGTTTCCCTTAAATCAGCACGGCCACAGGTGGTTCTTGACTGAAAGGTTCAGAGGCCATCAAGCATTCACATCAATTTCTGGATAAGAAATATCCACTGGCCTGTCAACTCGTGTGCCTCCAGGAAAACAGTCCTTAGAGTGATGAATCTTTCAGCGGCTCCCGAAGCCCCTCCTTCGAGGATATCCGCCAAGGGTCAGGGTTCACTTCATACCACTTCAGCGCAGACAAGAGAGAGCTTCAGGAAGACACTGTGATGGGGCTTTTGCAACCTGGCTACTCTGCTGATGGACAGAGCCTGGAGAACACACAGGACAGATGGACTCCACTGACTCTATGTGCTCCCTCCTGGGTCCCCTGAACGTATGGAGGCCCCCCTTCTGCTAGTCCATCCGGCCCCAGCCCAGGCTCAAACCCTGGGCGTGCTCCCCTGCCCCCTCTCCCGCTGCATCACAGGTTTGTGAAGTCATGGGCTCAGCTGCCTCCCTCTCCACACCTCCTCTATACACCATCTATGTCCTTCAGGTGCCCTGGAGTTGCCAAACCCAACTGCCCAGCAAACTCTGTCAATCGATCACCGGGCCCTGCTGTCTGATGGACAGCCTCGCCTGTCTCCCCCTGAAGAATCTCCTGTAATGCCTTGTCTTCATCAGTTTGAATGACTAACCAACAATCAGCTATGGGTTTCTAGGTGATCAGAACTACCGAGGACTCAGAATCTGAGTTGATTCCAACTCCAAAGGACCCAAGCATCGCCTCCAGCTCAGACAGCCCAGTGCAGGTCAGTGGGCCCCGTGTTCCACCCAACACCTCTGCTCGTGAGTGCTGCGCCCTGCACTGAGATGCTGTCCATAGTTGGTTCTAAAGTTGTTGCCCTTTTTACTTCAAACACTGGTCTCGTATATCTATATTTTATGTTCAGTCGGTCGGTAGGGTCCAGCTCTTTGGTGACCCCATGGACTGTAGGCCGCCAGGCTCCTGTGTCCTTGGGATCTCCCAGGGAAGAATACTGGAGTGGGTTGTCATTTCCTCCACCAGGGGATCTTCCTGACCTAGGGATGTCTCATAAGACCATATCTCTTATGTCTCTTGCATGGGCAGGTGGACTGTCTTTTCACTGAGCCACCTGGGAAGCCCATCTGTATCACAGGAGAAGGTAACTAACTGAGGAATAGCCAGTCACTCTGGCAAGACATACGATGCCCGGAATATGAAAATTCATGCAATTACGTGTCATCAAGGGGAAAAGTGAAACACACACACCTCAAGACTAAACATGAGTGACAAGAAAGGGAATGAGAAACGAGGCGTTTTGCTGTTTCAGAGGGATGCTGCTGCTTCCAGGGAAGGAGGAAGAGCTCGCATCTTCTTCGGCAGGAGGGAAGAAGGCGAGAAGGGGCTGCTCACCCTGGGTGAGTGGTCTCTTTCTGTTCAGCCTGCCGATGGCTTTTTGAAATCAGATCTGTGAAAGAGACAGTGTGACAAAGGCACTTACAACTGTGGGTTTCATTTCAACAAGCTGAAGGGATGGAGACTCAAAATGATTCATTTCCCTGAATCCTATATCACCACCCCCTCCTCCGTCTGGACCGCACCCTCCACAAGGTGAGGACGGAGCAGGGGAGCATCTCCTGAACCGATGCGTGCATCCTGCCCCAAAGGGGGAGCTGCGCAGACACCTCCCACCTCGGACACCCTCACTGTGTAACCCCATCATTTAAAAACTGTGTGACCTATTTTATAAACGTGTTTTTGTGTTTTCCAAATACCAAAAGGAAGATGGAGTAATTTGTTAGTATTAGATTGAATGGTATTTAAGTGTGATTTATTACTCATAACAAAATCACTGAAAAATCTGGTGTCTACACTAACAGCTGTTAACTCACTCATTAGGCAATGTGATCTATAGGTTTATATAACAATAAAATGGAAAGAAGGACAAATGTTAGAAGGAAAAGAGGCATCAAGGAAAGTGTTCTTTGAAAAATTATACACATACTCTCGGGCACGAAGTGCAGAACCACCTCCTCGCAACAGAATGGGCTTTGCACTCACATTTCAGGTCTGCTTAAGCATCACTTTTTCCAAGCGTGAAGTGGGTATAATAATAATAGGAGTGATGAAGACGAATCTTGCATTAATTGAGATAATACAGGTAGAAACTTTGAGAGCTAATTGGCACCTACCATGTGGGTGTGTGTGTGTGTGGTGTGTGTGTTTAGTTGCTCAGCCCGCCAGGCTCCACTGTCCACGAGATTCTCCAGGCAAGAACACTGGAGTGGGTTGCCATTTCCTTCTCCAGGGGATCTTCCTGACCCAGGGATCAAACCTGCATCTCCTGCACTGCAGGCAGATTCTTTACTGTCTGAGCCACCAGGAAAGCTCATGTGGTACATTCATGTCAGCTATTGCTGCTATGGTCAATTCTACTCCATTCAACACCTTGAAAATTAAAGGAAACATTTTTAAAGCATGGGTTTAAACAAAGAGATCACATGACCCACGTTTTGGGTCTCCAATTCGAATAAATGCAAGAAAATATAAAAGTTACTTTTAAAAACACAAGAAAATATAGAAGGAATTAAAGTCCGAGGCATAAATTATTCACCGTAGCCCATGAACTGGGGAACCTGGATGAAGGTCGAGAGAATTGAGGACATTTCTGCAAGTTGGCTCTGTGATGGCTCATCAAAAGATGAGGAAAGGAGCAAACTGAAGAGACCCAACAGGCATTTGAGGGCCGAGCTGAGCGGGAAGTGATTCGGGGACTCCTGATCTGGTTCACCGTCACATGGCTCATTCGTTACAATTGTTCACAGAATATAAACAGCGTTCGTGAGTACACAGTATCAGCTGCTGCCCCGTCAAAGCACTAAGCCTTCCCTACAACTGTCTAAGACGGACGAGTGACCACACGCTCTGTGGAATCTAAAGAAGTGACACACACGAACTAGCAAAACAAAAATGGACTCACGGACACAGACAACAAATTCACGGTCACCAAAGGCCAAGTGGGGGAGACAAGTTAGGAGGCGGGGTTAACGGACACATGACTACATACAAAGCAAACGACAACAAGGACGTACTGCACGCACAAGGAACTAGACTCAGCATCTTACTAGGTAATGACTTACAACGGGAAAGAATCTGAACAGGAACATACTCGTGACACTGAACTGCTATACCCCTGAAACCAATACAACAGTGTGAATCAATCAGACGTCAGTAAAAAATAAACTTAAAAAGAAATCTGTAGTTTGTCTTCTTAAAAGTGCCAACTCTAGCATTTGATCTTTGTGTATCAATCCTGATCAGCCAAGATGGCTCTAAGCTAACTTGATGTTTGCGTATAATGGTCAACACACTGCTGACCACCTACCAGCAAGGTAGTTGTAACAGGCACATCCCCAGGAATCTAAGCCATTCCTCCTCTGCAGAAAAGACTGGCTACATCTACTGTGACTTACTAGACACACACTGGGCTTCCCAGGCGGCTCAGTGGTAAAGAACCTGCCTGCTAGTGTAGGAGATGCATGAGACACGGGTTCAGCCCCTGGGTCGGGAAGGTCCCCTGCAAGAGGAAATGGCAACCCGCTCCAGTATTCTTGCCTGGAGAATTGCAGGGACAGAGGAGCCTGGCGGGCTACAGTCCCTGGGGTCGCAAAGAGGAGTCAGACACGACTGCGTGACCAGCACACACAGAGAGACGCACACTTCCTAATCTACCTTGGTGAAACACACACACAAAGCAGGGCATGTCAAGGCAACCCCTCACGGGACAGGGGCTGGATTTTAGATGACCAGTTTAGATACTCTCCTCATATTAATTGCTCCACAGATTACCGCTGAATTCAAAAGGACTGTTACGAAGAACATGCCCACTGACTGCAAGCAGCTTCCTGGGGACGCGTGGGAATCAAGGTCTTCCTATTCTGCGGGCTCTTTAAGAAAAGCCACTGAGTAAACCTCAGTTCCACCGAGAGAGCTGTGAAGCCCCCTCCCCCTGCACAGGCAGCCAGCCATCGGCTCTTCCCCAATCCTCGTCCCCACCAACCAAACGACTGTATTAAAAATAAACCCGCCTGAACCCCCTGCTCGCCTGTCCCGTGATCCTGTCTGTGCTCCTTCCTTTCCCAGTAAACTCCAAATGAGTAGCGTTTTCAATGCACAACACGTGCTGCTAACACTTCTTAAAGAAGAAAAAAGCAGCAGCACGCTGGATGAAATAGCATCTTCATGCACAGCCTAGACGAGTTTGCTACGCTGGCAGTGACCACGGAGGACCGACCCCACAGCCCAACAAGCAAGCGCTTTATTTAAAAGGAAACAAATAATCTGGCCCGTTTGCATCCAGTCTGGGGCAAGTTTAGAAATCTGGGGTTGAAATAGCAATTTGGGAGGCTTAATAACCTCGGAGGGAGGGGAACTGGCACCGGGCCTTGCCTGGAGCAGGGTGGCCGGGCTCAGGAAGAGAGAAGAATGGATGGACGCCGGAGGAGGGCGGAGGGCTGTGCCGCTGTGGTGAAAGGGGCCGCGGTGTTTGCTTTCAGATCAGGTTCAGAAGAAGAAAGAAAAGAGGCAGTGAAAGAGAGGGCGAGGAGCAGCCTTAGGGAGCGTGAAAGAGAGCATTGTGTCGGGCGTGGAGGCTCCCACAGATTCAATGGCGCGTCTGTCCTTTCGAGGGCGTGGACATTGGCAAGATGGGGATGCTGGAACCACGGCCCCGCTTGCTGAGGCTCAAGGGAGAAGCCATGCCAGGAGCACGAGCACTCACCCAAAAGGTGCTGTTGACCGGACATCAGAGCGGCCCTGAGGGAGACACCCGGGCCCCACGGCTCATCTCTTCCTCTTAACTCCTTTTGCTTTTTGGCTTGAATCGTTCGATACTGCACGGGTCGGCTGTATTCAGTCCTTTGGTGTATGTTCCAGATGTTAAATTTCTCATAATCACGGCTTTTGGGAGTTCTTTTTTCCTGACCCCACAGACATCTGCCTTCATAAAAGGAAGCCTCTCAGGCCACAGCATCTTTTGCATGTTCAGAAAAGGGCTTTCAGACAGACTCACAGGCTTAGAAAATGAACGCATGGCTGCCGGGGGAAGGGGAAAAGGGATAGTTAGGGAGTTTGGGATGGACACGCACACACTGCTATATTTAAAACAGATAACCATCAGGGGCCTACTGTACAGCACAGGGAACTCTACTCAATGCTGCATGGCAGCCTGAATGGGAGCGGGTCTGGTGGAGAATGGATCATGTATATGTCTGGCTGAGTCCTTTCGCCCTTCACCTGAAACTGTCACAGTGTTGTTAACCAGCTATACCCCAATACAAGATAAGTTTTTTTATTTTTATTTATTTATTTATTTTTGCATTTATTTTTTTTAAATTTTATGTTTAAACTTTACATAATTGTGTAAGTTTTTTTAAACAGGGCTTTCAGGTTATATACCAGAGGGTTTTTGGGGACACCAAGGTTCTCGGAAACAGGCTTCTCAGGCCAGGTGGAGAGTCAGGTTTGGGATGACGGTTCCCTTGGAATAAAACCATGCTTCTAGAGCCCTTTGGAAAAAAATGTAAGCGACTTCTAACTTTGTCATCCACCTTTCTCTGTCACATCTTGGCGAACAATCTCATCTTCTGGAGGAAACGATCTGAATCCAGGCTAAAAATAAGCAAAATGCCATATGGAAAATATCTGCCGGAAGGCAAGACAAGTACACACTTACTTAGAAACGTTGTCAAGGAGGAACCGCCCTGACGCCCCCACCACGGCCAGCCTGACACCCGCGACCCAGAAGAGAGAGGGCTGCGTTCAGTGAGGCACCATCTCAGGGGCACCAGGCAGGAGTCCCCAGCCAGCACATCGCTCCAGGGTCCCCAAAGAGCCGCCCCACGGCAGGCACTGCACATTCTGCTCCGTCTGCCTCCTCCCTGAGCATGGCCCCTGGCCCTGCTGAAATGCAAGCACTGCTCGCAAGGCTGACTCTGTCCATCCTTTACCTCTGGAGGGTGGTTTCACTGAACTGCTTCCCCAGCACACGGTTTGATGAGACCTGTCTGGGAAAGAAATCTGGCTGGTCCTGGGTGTCTGCCTGGGTAGGAGGCACCAAGAGGGCGCCCTGAGCCCCATCAAGGCTCAGCAATGCTGAGTTCCTTCAGAATTGGACCCCAACCTATTTCATCATTAGCCACGGAGCCTGGCAGGGATGTATCTGCTGTGCAGACAGCACCCTGCCAAGGATGCCAGATTTCAGACAACGTTTTCTGAGCGCTCCGATTCTGGGCATAGGCCATCATCATTCAAGAACTGACACTTTCTTCCCTTTTCTTAGGGTACTGAAAACTACTCAGTGGTCTGACAGTAAAACTTCTGGATTTATTTTAACTCTGTGTGAGCAACTGGTGGCTCGGTGGTAAGGACCCGCGCCCCCAGTTCAGGAGCTGCAGAAGACACGAGTTTTGATCCCTGGGTTGGGAAGATCCCCTGGAAAGGGAAATGGCACCCCACTCCAGTATTCTTGCCTGGAGAATCGCATGGACAGAGGGGCCTGGTGGGCTGCAGTCCATGGGGTTGCAAAGAGTCGGACATGACTGAGCACGCACATGTTATGTTTGCAGAAAGAATAGGAATTCTTTGGGAGAGGACTAAGGAAGTGATGTGCAGACACGTGAAAACGACCTGAATGGACCAGGATCCCGTTTATGGGAGACGGGAGACCGGGTGACTGGGTGCCCAGTGACGTCACCTGCAGTCCAGTCTTCCTCCTCTTCCCCAGCTCCGCAAGAGTTCACTCAGGTTCAACTTTGAAATGCAGAGAAGTGATGAACCAGATATCGAGACTGACTTACCTTTTTATGCCTGGGATATTCTGAAATGACCTTTGAGGCTCTCCGACATTTAAACAGCATTTCTTTTCTACCCCAGCTCCTCCGGCCCCAACTTCATAGTGAACACCATCAGGCGCCCCTGGGGAACTCCCAGCCCTTCGATGCCCTTTCCAGCTGGTGACCTGCCTGGTGGAGGAAGCTACAGAGCGACCCTCAGCTCGGGGGGGCAGAGCACGTCTGGCCCTCCACGGGGTGGTCCTGCCCGCGGGTACCCACGCTCCCAGCCTCCTACTGCTTTCTGCAGTCTCCAGCCGAGGTCCTCCCACCTCCTCTTCCATCCATCACAATCCCACACGGGCTGTCAGATGCCTCGCGTCCCTGCCTCATCCCGCCCACGAGGTTTCGTCTTTTCCACCGCTCTGACGATCTTGGTTTGTTGGTGAGAGAGACTGAGCTAGAGGGTGGGCAGGGGAGTTGGCAATCTCGTCCTCATCAGGAAAATGGTATGGGTCCACCGTGGGCTCTGCCCGACAGCTGACCGCTGAGATGGAGACCATGGGTCCCTCCAGCTGGGGACTCCGCATTTAGTTTGAATCACATTTCTGAACTAACTATAACTCTACCTTGGAGAAGGCAATGGCACCCCACTCCAGTACTCTTGCTTGGAAAATCCCATGGATGGAGGAGCCTGGTAGGCTGCAGTCCATGGGGTCGCTAGGAGTCAGACATGACTGAGCGACTTCACTTTCACTTTCATGCATTGGAGAAGGAAGTGGCAACCCACTCCAGTGTTCTTGCCTGGAGGATCCCAGGGACGCCTGGTGGGCTGCTGTCTATGGGGTCGCACAGAGTCCGATGCGACTGAAGCGACTTAGCAGCAGCAGCAGCATACACTCTACCTTGAACTGTACTCCAAAGCATGGGGTAGGTGTTATGTTCGACAGCCTCTGGGGGTCCCCGGTGCCCAGACAAGCCTGTGTTTGGGGGGCAGTGTGGCTGAGCTTGAGAAGCCTGGAGGCTCAGCATCGACACCAGGATGAGGAGCAGCATACTCAGCCACCTCCTGCCTCTGGGTGGCCCTGTCACCTGTCACTTTCCCCTCCCTGCTACTTGTCACTGAAGCAACGCAGGCAAGAGCCCGTCAGGCAGACCTGACGAGGCATCTGGTCCCGGCTGTGCTGCTCTGTCTTCTGAGCCCAGTCACTTCACTTCCTCCAGATGCAATTCCTATTCCTATCAGCTAAGGGGGCTGGGCTGTAGGTCATTTCGAGTTCCCACACTACTGCAGGGAAGCCCGGTGCGCTGCGGTCCATGGGTCACAGGGAGTCGGACGAGACTTCGGGACTGAACAGCAACACTCCTGCAGGGTTTCCTAACGTTGTCTCTCTTTCACATGGACACACAGGTACGGGCCTTCCGTCTGAGCCACGTGAGAAAAGAAAAACCCGCATGATGGGTTATCATATCCCGCAGAGTGCCTAACTAAAAGCCATCAATGCTGTGCACTGCGTACATTTTATTAACATATTGATTGGGACTTTACCACAAATACCCATGCAACTGCAAAGTAGAATACAGAACAGGGACACAGCTCCAGGAAGGCCGCACTCCTGAACAGCTGGCAACCCTTCAGTGTGGCCGAAGCGCTGGGGCCGCTGCAGCCGCTCCACCCCGTGCTCGGGTCACAGTGTGTCGGGGCGCAGGCGTCCCCGACTCTTTCCGACCCCGTGGACGGCAGCCCGACAGGCTCCTCTGTCCATGCGATTCTCCAGGCAAGAGTACTGGAGTGGGCAGCCGTTCCCTTCTCCAGGCGATCCTCTGAACCCAGGGACTGAACCCAGGTCTTTCACTGCAGGCAGATTCTTTACTGTCTGAGCCACCAGGGAAGCCAATTCAGGAGCCTCTAGAATTGATTCTGTATTCTTAATCTACTACACTCACTGTCCATTAAACATGTGGAACTCTTCCCACAACGGGTATAGCTTGGATTCCTACTATCATGATTTACAGGATACATCTGCAAGTCCCATGGACAGCAAGGAGATCAAACCAGTCAATCCTAGAGGAAATCAACCCTGAATATTCACTGGAAGCACTGATGCTGAAGCTGAAGCTCCAGTACTCTAGCCACCTGATGCGAAGAGCTGACTCACTGGAAAAGACCCTGATGCTGGCAAAGACCAAGGGCAGGAGGAGAAGGGGGTAACAGAGGATGAGATGGTTGGATGGCATCACCAACTCAATGGACATGAGTCTGGGTAAACTCTGGGAGTTGGTGATGGACAGGGAGGCCTGGTGTGCTGCAGTCCATGGGGTTGCAAAGAGTCGGACATGACTGAGTGACTGAACTGACGACTCTCATTTGACACGCCGAGCCGACAGTGCAGGAGACGGGAGAAGCACGTGTCTCGCACCTGCGCCCACGGAAAAAGCCTCAACATAAGTGTGATAATTCACACCTGTTGCTTCTTAGCCGTGTGATGAAGTGGCCATGCAACCAGCCAGTGTGTGGAGCCTTCGTTCAGCTTCACTAATTTCCCTTGAGGAGGTTTTCACTCTTCCCTTATGCAACACAGATTCTTATGTAATTTCTACATTTAAGTCTTGAAAAAAAAAATGAAAAATCATCATTCAATCTCAAGAACAGGATTTCCTCTCATTGGAAACCTGAAGTAACAAAAACACTTTGGAGCAGAAATAAGCTTGGAGTTGAATGTAAGAACTACATACAACAGTAGCTGTGATTCTGCAGGGTGTTGCTGAGTTCCTACAGGCATTTGTTAAGCAGCTACTGGACTACAGACATCTCAGCTTTTCCCTCAACCCGTGAGCATCCAAGCTGGGATTCAAGTCCTGCTCCGAATATATCACCAACAAACGCTCCATTGTGCACTTTGATGAGCTGGAGGTTTCAGATGGCAGACACAAGGCTTCTGTTTGAAATCCAGGGTCCAGGATTAGTACCCACCCCCCAAAAAGACTCCTACAAAAAGCTGCAGAAGCGGTAACTTCATAAACAGGGTCTTACTGTACAGCACAGAGAACTATATTCAGTATCCTATGATAAAATCATATGGAAAAGAATATTTTACAAAAGAACATACATATTTTCCTACAACTGAATCACTTTGCTGAACAGCAGAAATTAACACAATATGGTAAATCAACTATAATTTTAAAAGTCATTTTAAAAAGCTGAAAATCATTGTCTTAAAAATAGAAGAGGTAACTTCACTCTCCACCAGACCTCAACATCAGTTCCTAAATCCTGTGTCCTCCAAATATTTTCTAAGTCAAAGGCGTAGAGAATGACCCATGGCTTCTGTCTGCATGAGTTTCCTCCTCTCTCCCTTGCTCCACAATGGGGACAAGTTTCTCAGGTTTACATGATGATAAAACATTCTTAACTGAGTAGTTTAACACATGTGGCTTCATTTATTCCTCCTGCAGCACGCACTGACTGGTTTACTTCTCTGAGACACTGCCCTGTGAGATGCTATGAAGTACAGAAGGGAGGCTCCCATCCCTCACATCACTTAGGGTCCAGTGGGAAGAACACAGAGCAGACACGTGGGGATAACAGACAAGGAGGTGTGTGCGGCTGCAGGAAACCCATGAGGATGTAGGAACAATGCCTTCTGGATGGTCCCGAAGCGTCTTGTGAGCAAATGATTGTGACCCATTCTGATGGACAGTTTCTTCTCCCCAGACACTGACCAGTAGCTCATTGGTTTTTATTTCAAGATACCAACCTATTTTCTTGATCTTTATTTCAAGATACCAACCTATTTTCTTGATCAAACCATCTGCTTTGGGCTGAGGATTACAAAGTCAGACGTCCCTCCCTCCTTGAAAGTGCAAGGAGCAATTCCACCTTCGCTGGGTAGCAGTTATATGATGCAGTGTGTTCCGCCATTCCAGGCTCGAGGGAGAATCCAGGAAGGACAATGAAGGCACATCAAAGACAACCTCTAACCCTTTTTCCTGGACTCATTGCTCCATGTTTCCATGAATCACGAGAAGGCCAGACTGGGCCAGAGGATGCTGTGGGGCATGGCTTATGTTGACAAATGTAAACTGAGATTTTCACACTTCGTAAGATCCTGTCTGCAAATGTTCTATCCAAGTTTATGAACTCAGAGACAGTAACAGTATGCATAAAAAAAGCAGAGTATGGTCAAGGCCTCTTCCTCCTTGGGAAAAATTACTTAGTTGTCCCCCATTTTGGAAATACCTATTTGGAAAGGAAGGAAAAACTCAAAAGAAAAATTAGATAAATACCATTTAACATCTAGAGACAAAAACAATAAAGATGGACATATCTTTCCAGCCTTTTCTGTGTATGCTGTGTGTATGCTGCTGCTGCTGCTAAGTCGCTTCAGTCGTGTCCGACTCTGTGCGACCCCATAGACGGCAGCCCACCAGGCTCCCCCGTCCCTGGGATTCTCCAGTTGTGTATGCATTGTGTTAATTTAGTAAAATAATAGGTGAGGCCACCTCCCTTTTCGGACAAAGTCAAGCTGGAGTTCGCCCCTGGATCAAGGTCACACTGACTGCCATGCCACCTGCTCAGTTTTTCACGGTCCCTTCTGGCTCAAAGCCCCTGTCACCACAAGCCCATCGACCATAGCTGGTTACTGCCTTCAAACATAAGACAGAACACAGCCCTTTTCCTTGACTTCCCCAAAATTATTCAACAAGGCCAATGGGGAGACAGCATGTTTCATCAAACGCTCAGGTCCTGGACAGGTTTATCCTGAAGACACAGACTTCTTCACATCAGTCAGCCATTTGCGTAAAAGGTTTTGGCTCTCTCTGCCCACTGGGAATCTCCCCTGGATCATGTTTCTAGTTTCTTATCACTGTTGCTTCTCATATACTCAATAACTTCTCTCCTCCAATCTTCGAACTCATACTTTTGGACGTTCTCAGAAACCCAACTTGCCTTACCTTATTGTCCAGAGAAATCTCGCTCCCAAACCTGCCCAGCCCCCGGCCCACCCTGCGTTTCCATTCTGCATGCTCCCCTTTAACAGCTCGGAGCCCTGCCCTGCCCTCCATAAGCGGAAGGCAGCGACACAAGAATTGGGGCCATAATAAGAGTTACGCCATTGAACTCCCTTCTCTGCTCACACTACAAACCTAACCCCAGCAGGTGCAGGAACAGTCGGTTTAATTTTTCATTTTACTTTCAGCCCATTACACACACACACACACGCATGCACATGCGCGCACAATTTGCACACTATCGTCTGTATTTTTTGTAATATATTCTTAATATAGAGGAAGTATTTCCATATATCCCTAAATACCTTTTTTTAGACATAATATGTCATGGTTGCCCAGGATATGCTACAGTCTATTTTAATCATGTTTAAGTCTTAAGCCTTTATCTAACCTCCACCATGGATGTTCACGTCACTCAAACAAAGGTAGAATGTTGCCCCTTCTATAGGTTCTTTATATATGTAAACAATGCTTTGATGAATACTCTTGCTTATGTATAAAAACTTGGTACACATGTGATTAATTCCAAAGTGTACATAACTAGAAACGGAATTACTGGTCAATGGAACCTTAATGTCGGCAGCAACAATAAGAAGTCAACTCACGCACAGATAGGTTCTGGATTGGGCTTCCCTGCTGGTTGATAAAGAACCCACCTGCAATGCAGAAGATGCAGATTCGATCCTTCGATCAGGAGGACCCCCTGGAGAAGGAAATGGCAACCCACTCCAGTGTTCTTGCCTGGGAAATCCCAAGGACAGAGGAGCCTGGCGGGCTACAGTCCACGGGGTCGCCAAGAGTCGGACATGACTTGGTGACTGAGCACGCACGCAGGACCAATTTTTGGACTTCTTTTAAGGACACAGAGTCATCTAGCAAGGTCTACCTTTACCATTAGATAAAAACAGTTGAGATGAAGACTCAGAAAACATTCCCCAGTTCAGTAATATGTTACTCCAAGCTTAAGAAGACAGGTTGAAAATCATGTTAGCTAGTTATACAGAAATAACTATTAAAAAAACTATGGAGTCTCAGAAAACAAAGCTCAAGTCACGGCGTTCATCAAAGACCAAACTCTCATTCAGCATTTTTATGACTTCCAAATTACGGGTGAAAAGACCCAAGGGAAACAGCAAAGATACGATCTCCATTGTAGTATCTGGATTTGAACACGGGCTATTTTGATAATACTCCGAATTACCTTAAGTGGTTTTCAAAGATTTCTCCCCTTTCCATTCGGACTTAATGCCGATCTGCATCTCAGGACGTGTCTACACTCAGGGGCCCCTCAAACATGGGTGAGGCCAAATCACGCTCACAGTGAAGAGGGGATTCACTCTCACCTCTCACAGATCCTGCTTCCTGGACTTACTAACGATGCCCCACCTCACTCACCGCCTGCCCAGAGAGAAGTCTGGCCTTTGTCTTTAGATCCTGGGATACAATCTCCAAGCCCTTGGAAGGTCCTGCTCCATAACAACGTCTTCGTTTACCTGGTGATGTTGGGCTGCCAGACGGTGTAGGCTGACACCATTCAGGGTGGGCATTTGGGCCATGTGGTATCAGCTTGAGCTCTGGAGGGGCTGGGAGGCCAAGGTCAGCACTTGGGTGGTCAACTGTGTCTACATGACCACGTTCCCCACAAGAGCTCTGACACCAAGGCTGAGGTGAGCCTCCTGGTTGGCAACACTCCTTGTGTGTTGTTGCTGGGAGCAGCTGGCATTGCCCACGACCCCACAGGGAGAGGGCGGCTGACAGCCCCACGTCTAGAATTCTCCTGGACTTATGCACGCGTCTCTTTCTTTCACTGACTTTAATCTACATCCTCTTGCTGTAATAAAGCACAACCATGAGTTTAAGGCTCTCTGAGTTCTGTAAGTCTTCCTGATGCCTTATGGAACCTCGAACCTGCAGCTGACGGCAGAAGGCAGGTGGTCTTGGGGACCTCTAAATGCTGCAGCCTGGAATCAGGTGTGTTTGTTCCTGCATCACCATGAGAGAGGAACAGGTGACAGCTCCTATCATGGGCACTGACACATCACACCTCCTTTCCACCTTGCATCCCACAGCTTGCCTTGAAATGATCCATTCTAGCGGGGGTGGTATGACGAAACATCCCTGGAAGGGGAATCAGAATACAAAGGTTTGGGAAAAGCTAGCACACACAAGAGAATCTCTGATAAGGTTTTTCTTTCCCTCCATCCTCCCTTTTAAACTAAGTGCTGTATGTATACTGTTGATATTATGTATAAAATAGATAACTCCTGAGAACCTACTGTATAGCACTGGGAATTCTACTCAGTGCTCTGTGGTGGCCTAAATGGGAAGGAAATTCAAACAAGAGGGGATATCTGTGTATGGCTGATTCAGGGCTTCCCTGGTGGCTCAAATGGTAAAGAATCTGCCTGCAATGCAGGAGACCTGGGTTTCATCCCTGGGTAGGGAAAACTGCCTGGAGAAGAGAATGGTGGCTACCCACTCTAGTATTCTTGCCTGGAGAATCCCATGGACAGAGGAGCCTGGTGGGCTACAGTCCATGGGGTCACAAAGAGTTGGAGACAACTGAGCGACTGACATTTCACATTTCACGCAGATTCACTTTGTTGCATGGCAGAAACTAACACATCATTGTAAAGCAAGTATACTCAAAAACAATTTTAATCAAAAACAAAAGATCCCACATGCCACGCTGCACAGTCAGAAAAAAAATTTTTTAATTAAAAAAAAAATAAGTTACAAAATACAACCTATATACCAATTCAGTCAGTGCATATGTAGCATCTCTCTGCAGATGAGGTATCAATATTATGCCTGTGACCAGAATAATTTAAATAAGTACATTATAGAATGACGAGCTGAAAGTCCTCCTTCTCACTAAAGTTAGTTCATACTTATTAAGTTATAAAAATGATTTGGGACTACATTATGGAAACAGTCTACTAAAATCTTATTTCTAATTACAAAGGATGATATTAAGGAATTTGAATCCAGTTACTTCCTCCTTCTGTCTCTGTTTGCCCCCAAGGGTAAGCATTTTTAAAAGCCTTGATAGAAATCATTACAGAACATAATCTAATTCTAATGACTGACCTTACTAATCAGAATTATGTAAAATCAGATGTTGAATAAAACAGCCAAATATCAAACTGACTGTTGTTTTGAACCTTACATTCTTGAGCTAATGAGGAAGTTTTATTTTCTAATTTTCACCGTGATTTAAAGCAGTCTTCATACGCCTGGTGCATCTTATAATAAAGAAAAACAATATGTTTCACCAACATTCTCTACTGCAAGCAACATACTAGCTAAAAAGATTAACCAACTTTCCTATATTTGGAGCGTCCAATATCTTAAGAGCTGTCAGAGGAAAATCAATGCTCCGAACCTTCTAACTGTAGCATGGGAGCTCAGCTCTGAAAGTGCATAAAGCATTAATCTATATCGCTAGCTGCTCACGCTTCAAGCACGAGAATTACAGAAGAGGAACTACTTGGCTGCACTGGCAAGGCCAGCCTAGAGGCTTTAAAATCAGGAACATTTTCCAGGAACTGGTAGAAAATAAATGTTTGTCTTTCACACTAAAGACTGCCTAGAAATCCAACATTAAAGTGAAAATGAAAGTGTTAGTCACTCAGTCGTGTCCAACTCTTTGCGACCCCATGGACTATAACTCACCAGACTCCTCTGTTGAGGAAATTCTCTGGGCAAGAGCACTGGAGTGGATTGCTATGCTCTCCTCCAGGGGATCTTCCAGGCCCAGGGATCAAACCCTAGCGAGTCTCCTGCATTACAGCAAAGATCAATGTCTCAAAAAAAAAAAAAAACAACCCTGAGAAATATGTGTATTTCATCACAGAATCAGACCCGTCATCTCTCTCCAAACGGGTTATACAGTATAAGATAGAATTTTTTCTCAAAGACACTAGAAAATAAGGGAAAACAAATATGCCTGAAGCAGAGATATTAAAACAGCCCAAAGGGGTCATATGCAATCATCGTGTCGAGGCACCAGGCTCCCTTCTCTAAGAAGACAGGGGCTGGCTGCAGAAGCATCTATCCTGGGCTTTCACCACAGGCACTTCCTCCTGCAGGGACACAGCAGCGTTTCTGGGATGCGTAGCCTGCCTCCAGCCACTCCTGCAATTCTCCAGGGCCCGAGACCCAGACAAGCATCTCACTGCCAAGGCCAGAGTTTCCTGTTTCCAACTATGGCACTGCCAACGTGCTGTCAGGGGCATTGAGGGCAACTTAAGTGGGAAAGTGCCAGACACACACTCTCAAAAATGTATTCGAGGTAAATAGATTACTCGTAGACCTTGACAATGGAAGATTTCATCTGGCTTCTCTTTGAAAGAAGCCCAGAATGCCCAAATGCGTGTGCACAGTCGAAACCTGGATCCACGGATAAACACCTTCACTGACTTAGTTCTCAGATTCCACTGGTCCTTGAGCTTCAAACTCTTCAGTGATGAGTGAGTGACAGTCTCTCAGTTGTGTCCGACTCTTAGCAACCCCATGGACTGTAGCCTGCCAGGCTCCTCTGTTCATGGAATTCCCCAGGCAAGACTTAAGAGGCTTCTACCTAAAATCAGACATACATACAAAGACCCAAAGGCTTATCCACAGGACAGAGGCAACCTCATCGTGGGAAATTTTGCTAGCTATGCAGACTCTCAGGACATGCGCCAAACCCACTGACTCAGAATCTGCACTGCGACGGAATCTCCAGGAGATCTGTTTGCACACGAGAGTCTGAGAGGTGAAGATGTAATGGAAACACAGAGCTGCCATATCACCCAGAGATCCCACTCCTGAGCAAATATCCAGAGAAAACTATAATTCAAAAAGATACATGCACCCCTATGTTTGTGGCAGCGCTACTGACAATAGCCAAGACATGGAAGCAAGCTAAATGACCATCCATGGTCTAAATGACCACTGAGGAATGGATAAAGACATGGTACATAAATACAATGGGATATCACTCAGTCGTAAAAAAGAACAGAATAAATGCCATTTGCAGCAATACGGATGGACCTAAAGATCACTGTGGTCACCTCGTGCGAAGAGCTGACTCATCGGAAAAGACTCTGATGCTGGGAGGGACTGGGGCAGGAGGAGAAGGGGACGACAGAGGATGAGATGGCTGGATGGCATCCCTGACTCGATGGACGTGAGTCTGAGTGAACTCCGGGAGCTGGTGATGGACAGGGAAGCCTGGCGTGCTTCGATTCATGGGGTCGCAAAGAGTCAGACACGACTGAGCGACCGAACTGAACTGAACCGAAAGATCATCACACTAAGCAAAGTAAGTCAGAAAGAGAAAGACAAATGTTATATGGCAAAATTTATTTGTGGAATCTAAAAAAAAAAAAAGAGAGAGATGAACTTATTTTCAAAACAGAAACTGATTCTACGGTTACCAAAAGAGAAAGAGGGGAGAAAGATAAATTGGGAGTTTGGGATTACAGATACACACTGCTGCTGCTGCTGCTGCTGCTGCTGCTAAGTCACTTCAGTCGTGTCCGACTCTGTGTGACCCCATAGACGGCAGCCCACCAGGCTCCCCCGTCCCTGGGATTCTCCAGGCAAGAACACTGGAGTGGGTTGCCATTTCCTTCTCCAATGCAGGAAAGTGAAAAGTGAAAGTGAAGTCACTCAGTCGTGTCCAACTCTTAGCGACTGCATGGACTGCAGCCCACCAGGCTTCCCCCGTCCATGGGATTTTCCAGGCAAGAGTACTGGAGTGGGTCGCCAGTGACAGATACACACTACGGTATGCAGAATAGATAAGGAACAAGGACCTACTGTATAGCATGGGGAATTCTACTCAATCCTTGGTAACAGCCTGAAAGACAGCAGACACGTGCACGCATAGCTGAGTCACTGCTGTGCACCTGAAACTAACAGGCTGTAAATGAGCCATACCCTGATATAAAATGAAAATTTAAGACATAATAATCAAATTTAAAAAGACACAATGAAGAACACCCTGGTGGCTCAGAAGGTCAAGAATCTGCCTATAACGTGGGAGACCCAAGTTTGATCCCTGGGTCGGGAAGACCCCCGCAGAAGGACAACCCACTGCAGTACTCTTGCCTGAGAAATCCCACAGACAGAGGAGCCTGGTGGGCTACAGTCCCTGGGGTCGCAGCACAAAACGGAGACATTTTTGGTCCCTTCATGGGTTACTTTCTGAGATCCTTGGCCACAGAGCCCATCATAGGTGAAAACAGGAAGGGTACGGATTGTTCAGCCCACTTTCAGATCAGCATACATGCAGGTGTGGGTACTTAGTAAATACACCATCATAAAGGGTCCTGGACTTTACTAGGCACGTGTATAGTGACCCTATTGACGGAAACGTGGAGAGTGTTTTTATGGACTCTGAGGACATGACTCTATTTTCAGTAGGCCGCTAATTTCACACCAGAACTCTATATTTAACCACCCCAGCTTAGTGAATGATCCCATCACATGTGATACTCTGTCCCCTCTGAGATGACAGGTACAGAATGCTCTGGGTGTGCGGCTGATCGGGAGGGCTGGAATGGCAAAATCGACGGGCATTCTCCCCCACAGACATCTTCTAAAGCTGGGTCCTCCTCACCCACCAGCAACGCCCTCCTGCTCCATCCGGCATCAAATCCTCTTCCCTGCAGATCAGCGCAACCATCATGGATGAAGAGAGCACTCACGGGCCTCCTAATGAAAGGCCCGAGAGATTCATTTACAAAAGGGAGCTCTCTTCTCATCTCTGAGCTTTTGGTCGACCAGTTATCCATCTGCCTATTAGCCGCAGCTCAAGTGAGGTTCCCTTGGGGCTTAGCGGAGGCCTTTTGTACCTCAGCAGCAGGCAGGTCATGGAAAAACAGTGACTGTTCCACTCTTCTCAGAAGCCACACTGACAGTCCCTGTGTACTGCCACCTGAGGTAATGACAGACGGACGCTCCCGCAAATCACAGCTCTGGCTGCCACCTCCAAACACCACTCGCGTAGTTTGTGCACAGGCTCCAGAGAGCACGCTTATCTCTGGGATGAGAGTGCCTGGAAGGGGAGGAAACGACGCAGCTTCAGAGCACGCCCTCCAAGCACTGAAATGCGAGGCGATGTGAGCTGGAAGAGATGAGCCAGCAACGACCACTGCGGCAGTGTGTTCAACCCGGAGGCATCTCCTGAGCTGAACACCTCGCAGCTTCAGATGACGCCAGAGAAGGCCATCACAGGGACTTGTGGGTGCAGGAGAGAGCAAGTTATACTGAAGCTACTGATTACTGGAGCTGGGAGGAGGCACCAAACTGCTTATTGGGCCTCCAGCTCTGAGTGCTGACCCCTCCTCCGTGAGAGGAGTCTAAGGTCCACGCAGCACTTGGTCTGTCTGAAGTCATACCACGTGTCATGGTGGAACAGGGGCTCACAGTGCAGAAGATGGTAGGCTGGGTTCTTAGCAGAAGCATGTTCTGGTTCGCCTCCCCACAGAGGGAGGGAAATATATACGTATACGTGTGTGTCTGTGCATGCTCAGTCGCTCAGTCATGTCCCACTCTTTTGAGACCTCATGGACTGTAGTCTGCCAGGGTCCTCTTCCGTGGGATTTTCCAGGCAAAAATACTGCAGTGGGTTCCATTTCCTCTTCCGTGGGATTTTCCCGACCCAGGGATCAAACCCAACTCTGTTTCGACCCCTGCATTGGCAGACAGATTCTTTACCACTAAAACAGCTGGGAAGTCCCATACATATGCATGCTGCTGCTAAGTCGCTTCAGTCACGTCTGACTCTGTGTGACCCCATAGATGGCAGCCCACCAGGCTCCCCCGTCCCTGGGATTCTCCAGGCAAGAACACTGGAGTGGGTTGCCATTGCCTTCTCCAATGCATGAAAGTGAAAAGTGAAAGTGAAGTCGCTCAGTTGTGTTGGACTCTTCGCGACCCCATGGACTGCAGCCCACCAGGCTCCTCCGTCCATGGGATTTTCCAGGCAAGAGTACTGGAGTGGGGTGCCATTGCCTTCTCCATATATATGTATAGGTGTGTATATATATATAGAGAGAGAGAAACAGAGACAGAGAGACAGAAGGAATTTCCAGTAATGGGGAAATGTGCACAGTTTAACAGTGATGTGAGAGAGCAGAAGGGTCCAGAATCACAAGATTCACTCTGGGTCCTCTGCTCCCCGCACACTACGAGCTCATACCTGTTTCCACCGCTGCTGAATATCCCCTCCTCTTTTCATTAGTCTCTGGTGTCTGGAGTAGACTCCACTTGTCCATCAAGATTCAAACAGCAGATCTCCTCTGACACCTCCCTGACATCCCCACCCCAAGGAGGCACGGCTCCCCTCTCTCCGCTCCCTGTACCAGAACGAGGACCCCTCTCTGGCAGGACTGTTTACCCGGCTCTCCCCTCCCCCACCACTCAGGGCTGCCAGTGGTGTCTAGAACTGCGCTGTGCAGTCATACAGCAGGCACTAGCCACGTGCACCTGTTTCCATCTTACATAGTTAGAATTAAAATAAAGATTTCTCAGCCACGGAAACCACGCTTGAAGAAATCTGCAACATGCACCAGTGGCTACCATATCGGACAAGGCAGGTACAGAACACTTCTAAGTTTCAGCAAATCATGCTGTTCTAGAAAATACTGTGTCTGGTGCACAGGAAAGATGTGCTGACATCAGGAATAAAACAAAAGTGAAAGTCGCTCAGTCGTGTCCAACTCTTTGCGACCCCATGGACTATCCAGTCCGTGGAATTCTCCAGGCCAGAATACTGGAGTGGATAGCCTTTCCCTTCTCCAGGGGGTCTTCCCAACCCAGGGATTGATCCCAGGTCTCCCACATTGCAAATGGATTCTTTACCAGCTCAGCCACAAAGGAGTATGCCAAAACTTCGATGGGCAAGATCTAAGCTAATTCAAAAACAAACCATTAGCATTCTAATATCCACGCTTGCCTAAAAGGTACCCACCTGACCTGCCTCCTGAGAAATCTGTATGCAGGTCAAGAAGCAACAGTTAGAACTGGACATGGAACAACAGACTGGTTCCAAATCGGGAAAGAGGTATGCCAAGGCTGTATATTGTCACCCCACTTATTTAACTTATATGCAGAGTACATCACACAAAATGCTGGGCTGGATAAAGCACAAGCTGGAATCAAGACTGCCAAGAGAAATATCAATAACCTCAGATATGCAGATGACACCACCCTTATGGCAGAAAGTGAAGAGGAACTAAAGAGCCTCTTGATGAAAGTGAAAGAGGAGAGTGAAAAAGTTGGCTTAAAGCTCAACATTCTGAAAATGCAGATCATGGCATCCGGTCCACCACTTCATGGCAAATAGATGGGAAACAATGGAAACAGTAACAGACTTTATTTTCTTGGGCTCCAAAATCATTGCAGATGGTGACTGCAGCCATGAAATTAAAAGATAGTTACTCCTTTTAAGAAAAGCTGTCATCAACCTAGACAGCATATTAAAAAGCAGTGACATTACTTTGCTGACAAAGGTCCGTGGCTCCTGCCACTAACGAGCAAATACACTCAGGAGTTACGGAAATGCTATTCCTCTGTGGGCTTGACTTTTTCTCACTCCAGAATGCATATTATGGTCACCAAGGCTCCTTTCATACTTCATGGTTTCCTGACACTAGACAGAAATCAATAGGATTCCCAAGGCCTCCCCTGCTGTTTTGACCACACCAGGCAGATCAGCAAAGAGAATTTTCAGGGCCACATGCATATCAGGTTAATTGTTTCCTATCTCTGTTCTCCCTGCATTCAACTTCATCAATTAAATCTATCTTGAAAAGCACTTCAGTGAACGGTCCCTAATTGAACAGGAGCCTCTGCCACTCTCTGCACTGCCCTCAGACTTACTGCTACTTGGGGACGTAGCATCATGAAGACTTGGGTACCAGTTCTCTGAGTGCCTTATACTGCCCTGTTCCTGCCTCTCATCACCTGACTTGGCTGCATCAGCCCTACGGCCTATCTCTCTGAGACCTCATGTTCCCTGAGAGCACCCTGGTCCCACAGATCGCTTTCTGACCTTGAGCATATCTACTACTCTGAGTGAGGGCAAAGGGACATGGAGACTGAGCAAATGACCTTTTCACTTCAGTCTCTGATGACTGGCACTGATGGCTCCTTGAGCTCATGGATCTCATGAAGACTGTTCCACTGAATACAAATAATAACCACCTCCTCAGAGAGGTCCCAGGAAACAAACTCAAACAGCAGTCCTGTTCCTAAAGTATTGGTGGTGGGCATTCCTCACAGCAGTGGGCATTCGTCACAGCAGCACCGAAGGTGGGACAGCAGCGTAACAGCCCAGGCAAATGAGATTTCTTGGGCAGATTATCACAAGGCTTATAATACCTGTGTCTTTTTCTTTGCTGTCCTGGAAAGCCAAATCACATAACCAGTGTGGGTGGTGGATCTGGAGTAGAAGAGTTGGTCACATGAGTCGCAAAGAGTTGGACACGACTGAGCTACTGAACTTCCACCATATGGAGTGGAAATTAGTACAAAAGTATATATTTCTTTGCCTTTTTCCATTTCCCCCACTAAATATGCCAGCAAATCTGGAAAACTCAGCAGTGGCCACAGGACTGGAAAAGGTCAGTTTTCATTCCAATCCCAAAGAAAGGCAATGCCAAAGAATGCTCAAACTATCACACAATTGCACTCATCTCACACACTAGTAAAGTAATGCTCAAAATTCTCCAAGTCAGGCTTCAACAGTATGTGAACAATGAACTTCCAGATGTTCAAGCTGGTTTTAGAAAAGGCAGAGGAACCAGAGATCAAATTGCCAACATCCACTGGATCATGGAAAAAGTAACAGCATTTCATAAAAGCATCTATTTCTGCTTTATTGACTATGCTAAAGCCTTTGACTGTGTGAATCACAATACACTGTGGAATATTCTTAAAGAGATGGGAATATCAGACCAACTGACCTGCCTCCTGAGAAATCTGTATGCAGGTCAAGAAGCAACAGTTAGAACTAGACATGGAACAACAGACTAGTTCCAAATTGGGAAAGGAGTACATCAAAGCTATATATTGTCACCCTGCTTATTTAACTTATAGGCAGAGTACATCATGAGAAAGGCTGGGCTGGAGGAAGCACAAGCTGGAATCAAGATTGCCAGGAGAAGTATCGATAACCTCAGATACACAGATGATACCACCCTTATAGCAGAAGGCAAAAAGGAACTAAAGAGCCTCTTGATGAAAATGAAAGAGGAGAGTGAAAAAGTTGGCTTAAAGCTCAACATTCAAAAGACAAAGATCATGGCATCTGGTCCCATCACTTCATGGCAAATATATGGGGAAATAATGGAAATAGTGACAAACTTTATTTTGGGGGGCTCCAGAATCACTGCAGATGGTAATTGCAGCCATGAAATTAAAAGATGCTTGCTCCTTGGAAGAAAAGCTATAACCAACCTAGAAAGCATATTAAAAAGCAGAGACATTACTTTGCCAACAAAGATCCATCTAGTCAAAGCTATGGTTCGTCCAGTAGTCATGTATGGATGTGAGAGTTGGTCTATAAAGAAAGCTGAGCACAGAAGAATTGATGCTTTTGAACTGTAGTGTTGGAGAAGATTCTTGAGACTCCCTTGGACTGCAAGGAGATCCAACCAGTCCATCCTAAAGGAGATCAGTTCTGGGTGTTCATTGGAAGGACTGATGCTGAAGCTGAAACTCCAATACTTTGGCTACCTGATGAGAAGAACTGACTCATCTGAAAAGACCCTGATGCTGGGAAAGATTGAAGGTGGGAGGAGAAGGGGACAACAGAGGATGAGATGGTTGGATGTCATCACCAACGTGATGGACATGAGTTTGAGTAAACTCCGGGAGTTGGTGATGGACAGGGAGGCCTGGTGTGCTGCAGTCCATGGGGTCCCAAAGAGTTGGACACGACTGAGCTACTGAACTCCCACCATATGGAGTGGAAATTAGTACAGGCAATGAAGTTTCTAAGTTCTGAATTCCAGTCCCAACTTAGATAATTTTGCAACACCCTAAGAAAAGTTGTTATTTTTTTATCTTCACTTTTCTTCTAAGAAATATAGTCAATACCAGTACTCATATAAAAATAGAAGCTGACATAAATATCAGATGGTGGTACACCAAAGTGTGTGTGTGTGTGTGTGTGTGTGTGTGTGTGCCCTCGTGTCTGACTCTTTGCAACCTCATGGACCGCAGTACGCCAGGATTCCCTCTCTGTCCATGGAATTTCCCAGGCAAGTATACTGGAGAGGGTTGCCATTTTCTACTCCAGGGGATCTTCCTGATCCAGGGACCAAACCTCATCTCTTGCATCTCCTGCATTGGTAGGCAGATTCTTTAGCAGTAAAGGGAGACCTCAAAAATCAATTTCACCAAAGTCTTCATTTCCAATCTGTTGCTATTTTCAAATACGAAATATTTGATGAGGAAATATGTATTCCTCATCAATACATACGTTGCCCATGTAACATTGCCCAAAGGACACCACTGGGGATAAAAGGGAATACCTTTAAAACTCAAGCCAGAACACTGGCATAAACCAGGAGTGTCCTAAGCACACTGGGAGACATGGTCACCTTATGTACAAAGCACTTTTTTAAACCCATAAATGGTTTTTTACCCTCATAATGCTAATAACTACTGATTCTTCTATTTTCTCATCATCCCGATGTTCTGCCTTTAATTCTCTCAACATTGCCCAGAGGCCAAATTATTTTTTTCAAGAAGCAACTATCTTCATACAGACTCCAGTGATGACAGGTGGTAACCAGACCTCAAGCAAAATATTAAGACTGAAACAGAGACCTGGATCCAGGAACTTATTATTTCTCTAAAAACACTGTGAACTCCTTGAGAGCAGGAACTCTGGCACACGTGCTCTGCATGCCCTTCCAGGACTCGCTGGAGAATGTCTGCAGACCAAGGACCAGTTACCTCCCTTTCTTCACACCTTCTTCATGGGAGATCAGATTATTTTATTCACCGTCTGTCCCAGGAAAACGTATAAATCAGTGCTAAACCACTAGCTCTCCAGAGAAAAACAAGATAGGAAAACAAACTGATATTATTTCTATGCAGCAACTACACAAATTATATGGTGCTGATTATAGCAAATGCTGTAGAGTATTTCTACACTTAGAGGCTAAAATTAACCATAGAATATAATGCCAGAATTATGCATTCTTCATCAACAAGTCACACTGTGCACGCATGAGCCACTCTAGATCTGGACAAAGTCTGCTAGCATGACAAGAGATGCCACCGGTATCCATGGGTATCAGGTGGAGTTTTGAGGCTTTTACATTCTGTTTCTAGGGTCAGAGGTTCAGTGTTTATCACAATTATATGTGCATTCTTGTTTCATCAAAATACAGATTATGAGCCCTGACAACTTCCTCCAGGGATAAAAGAGTTGGACGCACCTGCATGAGCACACACACACACACACAGTCTCCCACGTGTCGTGTGTTGTTGCCGTGTAGTCGCCAAGTTGTGTCCAGCTCTTTTGCAACCCCATGAACTGTAGCCCACCTGGCTCCTCTGTCCATGGGATTTCCCAGGCAAGAATACTGGAGTGGGTTGCCATTTCGTTCTCCAAGGGGTCTTCCCAAACCAGGGATCGAACCTGCGTCTCCTGCATCTTCTACATTGGTAGGCAGATGCTTTACCAGTAAGCCACCTGGGAAACCCCCTCCCATGAATTACAAACCACCAGATACGACCACATCATGTTTCTGAACAGGGACCAGAGCCACACAAGGGTTACCTCACTGTGAACAGAACCCAAGTCTCGGATGCCCAGATTATCGCTGGTCCAGAGATGATATTTTGATGAGCTGAACTGGACACAAATCAGTTCCTTTCATTCCCTACAGCCCTTTCATGATAGATTTCTACAGAGTTAATTGATCAATTTTTGCCAAACCTCAAGGATATGAGACAGCAAGGTGTTATTTTTTCCTTGGAACATGGAGGTAAGGTCATCCATATTTGAGAGAGATTTCACCAATAAAGCATAGATTTAGCAGCCTGTATGCATGAAAAACAACTTGAAATCCACTTTTTTCAATAAAAATGTCAGACCTAAGGTTCAATTAAAATGATGCATGCAAGTAATTTGGCAGTTCCTGACAATAAAACCTCCAAACAGGTAAGATATTCAGGTAACAGAGGCACAATTTATATTTGTTATTTGAATCCATTAAAAATGTGCCCTTGGCCTAAACATTTAGAGGTGTGTGTATGACAGAAAATATAAGTGTTTTTCTTTTGATTATTAATAATATTTATTGAATTCCGCCAATTTCTCTACAGTTCTAAATACATCATGAAAACACATCCAGATCTTTAATTTATAATGAAAATAAAGCAAACGGGACCAGCTGAGTCTCCTTCTGAATCATTAGAGCAGATATCTAATTAAGAAATATTGCTCTGTTTCTTTGGGAATGGAGTTCCCATCACAGAAGAGAGACTCCAGCTGAACTCACGTCGATGTTAAAAGTGATTCTGAGGGCAACGAGCAGAGATCAGCTGCAACAGAGAATCAGGAGAACCCAGTGTGCATCTGAAATGGAGCTGGAAAGCAGTCCTAGATGGTTAGGTGGGGCTGTGGAGGCTCAAGGCAATCCAAGTCAGGCACGAATTTTTTTGTTGTCGTGGGGAAGAAGTCAGAAAAGGCTATTTGCTGGACATACTGTCAGTCCCTCCTAAGTGGGCGGGACACAGAACCAGGGGACCAGTCTGAGCCCGCCTCCACGAGCACCAGCCACGTGGCCTCAGGCACGTTTTCACTGTTTCCATCTCCTCGTGTGGCGAATGGGGACGGTAGATCCCATCCCGGGAGCTTGGGAGGACCAACCCAACAGCTGCCCTTGAGCGGGGAGAAGCCTGTCAAGATCCCGTGATGTCACTTAGCAGCACAGTGTCTACATCTGTTAACACTCAGAACACTCATAAAAGATCCTGGTACCATCACCACCTGGGGGACAAAGTGCTCTTGGCCTAGAAAAGATTCACAAAGCTGATGTGAAGGAGGGGCGCCTGGGCAGCGATCACGACGCCGGGGTGACTAAGACGGGAAGAAGGGGACAAACAAACTCTCCTGGCAGAGCCTGGAAGCGAAGACTGCACTCCAGGATAGCTGTGGTGGGGAAAAGACAAAGTCAAGCTTACTTCTGACTGGGACCAGCAAAAAAGCACAGGAGGGGCTTCCCTGGCCGTCCAATGGTTAAGAACCCACCTGCCAATGCAAGGGACACGGGTTCAACCCAGGACGATTCCGCATGCAGCAGGGCAACTACGCCCACAGGCCAGAATGACCGAAGCCACGCCCCTAGAGCCACGCTCCAAACACGAGAAAAGCCCACGACGCAGCAGAGACCCAGCACAGCCACAAACAAAGAAGTAAACAGCATAAAAGTAAGTTTTAAAAAACAAAAGGGAAAAGACAAATGGAAATACAGCCAGTATTGAGCCGAATGGGCAAAAATGAGAGAACAATTCATTAGCAAACACAGTTTGGTGACTGCAGCCATGAAATTAAAAGACACTTACTCCTTGGAAGGAAAGTTATGACCAACCTAGATACATATTGAAAAGCAGAGACATGACTTTGCCAACAAAGATTCGTCTAGTCAAGGCTCTGGTTTTTCCTGTGGTCATGTATGGATGTGAGAGTTGGACTCTGAAGAAGGCTGAGGGCCGAAGAATTGATGCTTTTGAACTGTGGTGATGGAGAAGACTCTTGAGAGTCCCTTGGACTGCAGGGAGATCCAACCAGTCCATTCTGAAGGAGATCAGTCCTGGGATTTCTTTGGAAGAACTGATGCTAAAGCTGAAACTCCAGTACTTTGGCCACCTCATGTGAAGAGTTGACTCATTGGAAAAGACTCTGATGCTGGGAGGGATTGGGGGCAGGAGGAAAAGGGGATGACAGAGGATGAGATGGCTGGATGGCATCACTGACTCGATGGACGTGAGTCTGGGTGAACTCCAGGAGTTGGTGATGGACAGGGAGGCCTGGCGTGCTGCAATTCATGGGGTCACAGAGTCGGACACGACTGAGCGACTGATCTGATCTGACAGCTCATTTACAGTGTTACATTATTTTCAGGTGTATAACAGTCATTCAAAAATTTTAGGTTATACTCCATTTAAAGTTATTATAAAGTATTGACTGTATTACCCATTCTGTCCAATGTATCCTCACAGCTTATTTGTTTTACACACAGTAGTTTTTAGCCTGAATTCTCTACCCCAGCTAGCCCCTCCCCACCTTTCTTTCTCCCCACTGGTAACTACTAGTCTGTTCTCTGTATCTGTGAGTCTGTTTCTGCTTTGCTATATTGATTCAAATGTTTTATTTTTATTTTTTTAGATTCGCCATATTACTGGTAACATCTGGTATCTGTCTTTGTCTGTCTGATATTTCACAAGGCATAACAGCCACCAGGTTCATTCGTGTTCTTGCACATGGTAAAATATCATTCTTTTTATGGCTGACTAGTATTCCATGAAAATAGAATATTTTCTCACACTATATACAAAAAGTAACTCAAAATGGATTAAAGACCTAAATGTAAGACCAAAACCCATAAAACTCTTAGGAAAAAAAACATAGGCAGAACACTCTTTGATATAAATGGCAGCAATAATTTTTTCCTAAGGCAAAGGAAAGAAAAGCAAAGACAAACAATTATAACCTGATTAAACTTGAAAGCTTCTGCACAGCAAAGGAAACCATAAACAAAATGGAAAGATAACCTACCGAATGGGAGAAAATGTTTGCAAACGATATGACTGTGACAGGGGTTAATATTCAAAATACACAAACAGCTCATACAAGTCAGTATCAAAAAACAAACAGCCCTATTGAAAATGGGCAGAAAACCTGAACTGACATTTTTTCCAGAGAAGACATACAGACGGTCAACAGACGCATGAAAAGATGCTCAACGCTGCTAGTCATCAGAGAAAGGCAACTCCAAACCAAAATGAGTTACCACTTCACACTGCCACTATCACCAAAAAACCCACAAATAACAACGCCGGAGAGGGTGTGGAGAAGAGAGAACCCTCAGACACTGTCAGCAGGAACGCAAATGGACACAGCCACTCTGGAAAACTGGAGAGCGGCTCTCCAGAAACGAAAAACAGAACCACGGTATGATCCAGCAATTCTCCTCTTAGGCGTAAATCTGAAGAAGACAGAAACACTAATTTGAAAAGCCACTTGCACCCCCACGTTCATGGCCATGCTATTTACAATAGCCAAGAAATGGGGCGCAACCTAAGTGTCCATCAACAGACGAATGGATAAAGAAGATGTGAAACATACACACGGTGGAATATCACTCAGCCATACAGAAGAACGGAATAATGCCATTTGCAGCAACATGGATGCGTACACAGAGATAGATGCACACACAGCAGCAAACGTAATTTTCATAAAGTATTTAAACATAGTTAAACCAGAAAAGGACTGAGATGTTTAGGCTGGGAATAGTTTCCCAAGTCACCTGGGGAAGTGGAAGGTAGCTGTGACTGGGAAATCAGCAGGAGTTATTAGAGTAAGCCTAACTTAATTAATTTCTAGGCCATCTCCAAACAGGAAAGAACACATCCCTTTTTCTCATGGAACCCCGCCTGCTTAACCCCGCATTCAAGACTCTGTCCTGAATGAAGAAATGGCACGTGGTACTTAGCTGTCCGTCCTGTCCCCATCCTCCTCTTAACTGTAAACGGAAAATATGAGGACGCGTGTATATGCGATGCGCACTTGTTATCCTAGGGTTTTTGTGAACTTTTCACCTGTGGTTAATTATCTCACTTGTACTTCTCCGTAGCCTTCACGGATGGCAAACTCATCAAACTTTTGCTACAACGAACTCAAGTTGGTTTAATCTATTTCAAACCTTAACCAGCTCAAACCCAAATACTACTCATTCATAGGTGGCAGCTAAAAAAGGAAATTCTAGAACGATTATGGAAACACTACCAAAACTGAAGACAGCAGGCCTCACACGCTGATGTGGTTAGGTCCATGGAAACCGAGGCGGAGGCGAGCGCTGAGACCTGTAAAAATGGCAGGCTCAGACACGCGGGGGAGAGTGCATGGTTACTCTTGGAGCGTTCCTGTCAAGAAAGATGATTCCATCCACTTACACGAGACGTGGCAAATGGGTCAGTAAAATTTCACGGTTGGGGGACCAAAGGCAGCGAGTGCCAGAGACAAGTCAGTTGCTGATGAAAATGGACATGGACCTTCTGTTGTAGAGCTTGACAAAACCATCCTTCACCAAGATCAGCGCTTGTCCCAGACACGGGCCAAATGCCAAATGCCAGCTGGATCCCACACACGTGCAGTCGGCCCACCAAACCCTGTCCTCGTGGAGCCCTCATATCTACAGGTTTTGTGCAGAAGCGCTTCCTTCTTTCTTTCCTTTCAAAGACAAACTCTAGAGATTTTGCTCGAGGCTAACACTGCCAGTTGAAAGAACTGTACGTAAACTCCAAGAGGTCTTTAATGTTCGAGCCATCTTGGAAAAGTGGAGTCTTGGAAAGGAAGCAATATCCTTCGAGTTTATTGTCATGCTTATAATAACCCTCCATGCTTAAACTACCTTATACCCTTTTTCAGGAAGTGTATGGAATGACGTTTTATTCAGCTTTGAATTTTCTTCATTATTCCATTTATTTTCCCTAAACAGGGCCAACATGCCCATTCTTTTCTGCAAGCAGGCTGGCTTCCACAAAGAACTACGAACCAGAAGGTACGATCACAGTAATACCATCGCAGTTTGTATGGTGTGAACTCTTACACACATTATCTGGTTTGATTTTTGCACGGCATTTGACAGCAGGTTAATAACTTCACAGAAATGTGACATAAATACATGCATCTGAAGTAAGCATATTTAGCTAATGTGAGTGTGTTGTATGTTTCAAACATCTTCTCCGTAGCCTTCACTAATGGCAAACTCATCAAACTTTTGCTATAAGAAATTCAAGTTCGCCTTATCTATTTCAAACCTTAACCAGCTCAGATCTAAATATTATTCATTTATAGGTAGCAGCTAAAAAGGAAATTTTATAACTGTTATGGAAATACTACAAAGGCCATAATGTTTGTTGCCTAAGAAGATCCCTCTCAGTATTTGATACTGAATATTTCATAATAGTTACCCAATAAATGCTGCTGTCTTCCTGAGCACACCTGGAATTCGGAAGTCTGTTAGAGTCTAAAGTCTTCTGTTCTACCCTATATACTATGGTTTCCTGAATCTACTTGAATTTTCCTGCCACAGAAAATGGAAGATGAAGGTTAGGATTCACGTCGTCTGCAATCTTCCATGTTGCCCAACGCAGCTGAGGAATGAATGAATAAGCATGACACAGAATGTCGCACGTACGACGTCTTAGAACAAGTGAAGACTGTCTTCCTTCTGTTGCTGACCTTTCTGCTTCTACAGTTTATCGTTACCGTGCCAGAGATGCTGAGGCCGTGGGTTAGAAATGCAAAATATTATCCGATTGTGCTGCTTCTGCCCAAAGAAGAAGCGCTGAGGGGAAAACCAAACATTGTGCTCTCTGCATCTGCAATGCTTTTCGCTCCGTAGACACAGCACCGTAGGCACAGCGTCATAACATCCTAGCATCTGGAGTCTACTTCAACCAAGTAGAAGGGAACGATGGACGGACAACAGGACAAACGTACATGCAGATACTCCCAGCTCCCACATCAGGGGCCGCAACTGCCAACAGAGAGGAGAGAATGTCTCTCTGGAATGATCGACAGCACTCAAGCCATTAGTTTTTTTTTCTCTAACGTATATGCCCTTCCTGTGGCTGGAAACAATTGATGCTGGATTGTTACTTAACCAGTCCAAGACGAAGCAAAATAATATCTCCTGATGAACAGAGAGACAGACACATGTCTCCATCCCCAGGCGCAGGTATTATTTCTCTGCCAGTGGTTTCTGCTTTTGCTGCAATGGGCTTCAGCTGGGGCCACCTCGACCTACTCAACAAAACCCAACCAAGCGATTTATCTTTCCAGCAAGTTTTATCAGCGCACAGGGGCCATCAGTGAGGAGACCCCTAGCTTTTTGGTCCAGGAGTCAGAGCTGTGCATGCTGGCAGGGGTGTAAAAAGCACAGGAGAGCGTGTGGTTGACATGATATGTATGTAACTGATTCAGGGCTTAATAATTCCCCCCAAATCTCTCTCATTATCCTTAAATTCACTACCCCTCTTTACAGGATCATATAAGAAGACAATGGACATTTCCAAATGTGGAAAGGGTATGCAAAAGAAGGGTAAATATTGAGTCCTGCATCATTAAAAATCCCCTCACACATTTCTAAATAAAATGATGTAACACACCACCTCTGTGAATATTTTCAAATCCAACAAATAGGCCAAAACTGAGGATCCTCCAGCAAAAGCAAAGTCATAAAATTTTTCTCTGTGTGCTCACGAAATTCCAGACATCGGATCCGCTCAGAAGCTCCTACAGAATTAAAAGGTATTCTAAGTGTCTTTCACAAAATTAAGATCTGAGTGAAAAAAACACACATAATTTAGTGTTTCCTTTCTTTCGTATTCATTTGAGGAGAATGTTTTCTGCAAGCCTCACAAAAGGCACCAGCCAGCGTTCTGGTGACAGTGATCTTCATATTCTTCAGCGTTTTGCTTGAATTCAATTACTGTCTTGTTACTTTAACTACAGTTTCCTCATTCAAGCAATGACAACACAATTACATAAATCTAAAATTTTCAACAGGGATATTACAGCATAGACAAAAACTAATAGAAAATTCTAATCATACATCTGTGCATTACAAAGACCATAATTCTTCAGGAAACCAAGCTCGGTAATCTTGTAAGAACTTAGTAACTTTAAAATACAGAGTCTAGTTTGCACGCAAAGCTGCACACCGGAGCTGCTAACATCTCCACGTTCATGGCAATATCACTACTGAACTAAGCTGGATAAGCAACTAAGCCGCAAATACATTTCTGATAAGCAATAAACTACAACTAAGCTTCAAGTACCCTAATATAAGCATCCAAGCCACGAGCCTAAGTGAATTTAATTGAGTCAAAGACTGCAGACTAATTGCGTCAAGTGCAGTGTATTATCTCTGCAACTTTGAGCACAGCAGCAGTTAAGGGAAAGTAAACGACCTCATTCAATGCAACAAACACGCATTCATTTGGCGACTTTGTACTACAGCCAGACTGCTGGGGCCTTTTGCAGACAAGAAACACTTTGACCCAACTCACATCAGGTCATTATGTTTCTACTCCTTTATGAAAGTCACAGGGACCCTGGTCTCCCTCCCAAGACCTACCTGACCACTAGCTCTTTCATTCACAAGGTATCATAACCACTGCACTGACAACATTTATAGCTGTCATCTACTGAGCTCAGTGTAGGAACTGAGGTCATCCAGAGTCCAGCACTGCTGAGCTGGTAAGTGACAGGGCTGGAATGTACACTCCGGCCTGTTGGAACCCAAAGCTGCTACTTCTTCCCCTACACAACCCCCTACCTCACAGCACTTGGCTCTGTAAACCAAAGCTTCACTGTTCGGGGCTTCCCAGGTGGCTCAGTGTTAAAGAATCCGTGTGCCAATGCAGGAGACGTAGGAGATGTGGGTTCGATTCCTGGGTGGCAAAGATCCCCTGGAGAATGAAACGGCAACCCACTCCAGTATTCTTGCCTGGAGAATCCCATGGACAGAGAAGCCTGGAGGGCTACAGTCCACGGGGTCACAGGGTCAGACACGACTGAGTGCACAACACTCGCTCACTCACTGTTTCATTTCTTTCTTCTTAAGAAAGCACGGTACGCTGTTACCCACCCTGGGAATCACGCGTGCACCCATGCTGCCTTGCGACAAAGCCTAAGAAAGTCGGCCATCCCACGTAGCAGAGGGCAAGCAGGATGAATGCTCCAGACCAACTCATCCTTGCCATCTTGATCCACTTGCTTCCTGTTTCTCTGAAAGCACTCCTCCCACCTGAGTCTCAGGGAACCAGCTCAAACTGGTCCTCCAAGTCAACTCTCTCTACACATAGGGGAAGGTGGTGCAATCTGGATCTTACCATCTTTTCGTTTCAGGGCGTCACTTTCGTGGAGGAGAAAGACCTGGTGCTTTTGCTTCAGCAACAACAGAAAAGGGAACACACACTGTCCATTTGCCTACCTTTTCCCATCAACTGGCTTTCTTGTTTGAGTTGGGAAATGAGAGAACGTTCACTTACATTACAGACGTGAGTCAGGGCAACACTGGATGGCCATGCCTGGGCTGTAGCTGGGCAAAGAGTTGATGCTTTTGTGGTGGGGAAAGGCTTCAGGCGAGTCAGGCAGGGGTGGGATTTGGGGAAAGGAAAAGTGGCAGTGACACGTCAAGCATCAGAGACAGCAAGGTAAGCCCAGGGTTCGGGGGGCTGGATTTTATTTTCCTCCAAAAATTGAATCCATTTGCTGAATGAATCAAACCACAGACCCCCGAGCTCTGTGAGACACTCACTGGAGGGGTTTTAGAGAGGACGACTGCTTCACCCCGTCACTGACTTCTTTGCACATAGACTCATGGGCAGGCACGGTGCACGCTGCTGGAGATACAGAAGGAACAGGGCCTGTCTGTGTCTATCAGAGGCTCACAGCTGTGTGTCAGGGAAGGGAAAACACGTTCCACATTAGAGAGCTTTAAGTAGAAGAAGTCATTTGTCACACTTGCCCCTACTGGAGGCCGATGGGCATCCTGTTGTCCTGGTGATGAGAAGACGACCAGCAAGTCAGCTGTGACTCACAGAGCACGTGCTGACCCTCAGCTAAAGCTGCCATCCAGGGATCCATAGACCCCTAAATCCACAGATCCCTAGTTTTGCCTTGCAGAGTAACCCAGGAAATCAAAAGATCAAAATCCTACACTTCTACTACAATTTATAGCAGTAGATCTTCCCAACCCAGGGATGGAACCCAGGTCTCCTGCATTGCAGGCAGATTCTTTACCAGCTGAGCCACAAGGGAAGCCCAAGAAGACTGGAGTGGGTAGCCTTTCCCTTCTCCAGGGGATCTACCCAACCCTGGGATCAAACCCAGGTCTCCCACATTGCAGGCAGATTCTTTACCAGCTGAGCCACAAGGGAAGCCCAAGTATACTGCAGTGGGTAGCCTTTCCCTTCTCCAGCGGATCTTCCCAATCCAGGAATCGAACTGGGGTCTCTTGCAGTGCAGGCAGATTCTTTACCAGCTGAGCTAATCTAGGGAAGCCCTAGAGGCGATGTAAATTACCCAAGTCACACAGCTGACAAATTCAGGACACAAACCACACAAAGGGAACAGAGAGACCCTCGGCTCGGAGTCCACGGATGGACGAGAGCGCTTCTGTGAGCCTCACCCGATCAGGAGGTGATGAGACTTTTTCTTTTTGTCGTTTACTTTTACAGTTTAAAAGTTTTTTTTTTTTTAATTATGAAAGTATGATAACACATTCACAGGAGACTTGAAAAATACAGAATAAAGTTACATATAGCTCCGCTACATATTACAATTATGTTTTTAGGTAGATTAAGATTTTTAGTTGGCATTTCAATACCAAACTCTCCAAAATTAATAGAATGAACAGATAGAAAAGTAGAAGGATATAGTAGATCTGAAAAGCACTATGAACTAGTTCAGCATAACTGAGATTTATAACGATTTTTCACGCTACGTGAGGATACAAATTCTATTCACGTTCCCATAGACTGCAAACCAGGAGACACGGGAACATATCCAGGGACATAAAACAAAGGTGAACATTTTCATGATAGGGACGCTTTTCTGGTTGGCAGATCCACAGCTTTTATCAGGCCCTCAAAGGCGATCTATAATCCCAGGGTAGTGATCAACAGACCAGTTCAGTTTAAGCTTATGAACGGGTAACATTTCCAGTGTTTCCACGTCGGCCTTCCTGCTGGGCCAATTACCCAGTATGTCCAGGTGTTTGTCTGGGAATCCTATGTCTCTTGACTCTGATCTTCCTACACCTGTCGTATAACTACTACCTTTGAAGCTATTCAAGTGTAGGAGGAAATTGAAAATTACCCACTGCCTACTTCCAAAGCAGGCAGAATTTATTAATTGTTGCTTATTTTTGAAATTTGGGGAGAAAAACATTTGTTATATCCTCATTTTTTCCCCCTTGTTTCAAAAGCAATTCATTAAGTAACTAATTAAACAGAAGTTGTTCTGAAAACCCTAATGCCTCCACGGATGGTGCTGTAAAAAGAAGAAACATCTCTGTCTCTCCACAGACAGGAAGACAAGGAACTGCAGGAAACCCTGGCTGCCCTCAGCACAGACCCTTTCTCAGCTGGTCTGCACACAAGGGTTTTTATTGCATCTATAACACTAAATTCTCTTATTTCCGTTTCAGTTTCCAGTTCATATCAGTTTGGGGGTTAACCGTCTTAGTATATTATTTTTATCAGGTCTCACCCAGGAGTGCTTGGTTTGAAGCAAAAACTAAGAAACTGTCCTAAATCTGCCAAGTGCTGGCTGTGTGATTTTGGTAACTGACGTAACTTCTCCGAGCACGTAACTTTCCTCCTGCACAAAATCCTTCTACTGAATCAGGCATCTGGCCTGTTGCTCTGGGGCTCTGACGGCCTTTCCTGGGGTCACCAGGGCAGTGCTCTTGTCTCTTTTACATGTTGGATTTGTCTTTTCTTTACAGAATAGGTTTCTGTTACTAAAACAGGGGTCCAAAAATCACACTGGGCAGGATGGTCTATAAAATGCCTAAAAATCAAAATTCTATGATTTCCTAGAACACCACCTCTTGTAATGGACACAAACCCTCACCAAATGCTGAAAATCAGAAGAGCCACTCAAATATCATCGTTAATGCCAACATGCACAGTAAGGGCTCATTCAACGGCAGATTGAAATCTTCATTCTAAGAATAGTGTTCTGTGCTTAAAAAATGTTTTCCTCATAGCAATGGTGTGACTGGCATTATCTCCAAATGTGGAATTGAACCAGATTTGCCCAAGATCGCTCAGCTACAAGGGGGAAGGGCTGGGATATGAAGTCAGAAGCATCCATGTGTTCTCCCAACTGCCAGCAAAGAGGGCTATTGGCAATGACTATTCACACTGTCAAAGTGAAGCAGCCACCCCCGGGCCCCCATCGGAGCTTTAAGGTATGAGCTTTGAAGTATTAAGGCTTTATGATTTGTAATGGCTGAAGAATCGATGCTTTTGAACTGTGGTGTTGGAGAAGACTTTTGAGAGTCCCTTGGACTGCAAGGAGATCCAACCAGTTCATCCTAAAGGAAATCAACCCTGAAAATTCACTGGAAGGACTGACGCTGAAGCTGAAACTCTGATCCTTTGGCCACCTGATGCAAAGAACTGACTCATTTGAAAAGACCCTGATGCTGGGAAAGATTGAAGGTGGGAGGAGAAGGGGGCGACAGAGGATGAGATGGTTGGATGGCATCACCGACTCGATGGACGTGAGTTGATGGACAAGGTCCGGGAGTTGGCAATGGACAGGGAAGCCTGGCGTGCTGCAGTCCGTGGGGTCACAAAGAGTCGGACACGACTGAGTGACTGAACTGAACTGAACTGATTTGTAATGGCACGACAGCTTTTACCTATCAAAACTCTCTCACCGGTAACTGCATTCTCTGACTGTGTACCATATGACTTGGTACTGGGAGAGTGGAGGGTTTACTTGTTTTTTCAAAATCAGAGCCGGAAATTCTAATCATCCCAAGTCTTAAATGTTTTACAGATTATTTCAAGAAATAGGACGTGCATAAATCTATATCCCTATCTATCTACTCGTGAGCATGTATATATCATACGGCCTTAAAGCACCCTGTTGCTTGTGAACTTGAGTTTTATTTGGGATATCACACACTCCTTTTCAGTTCTCTGAAAACTAGAATCCTACAGAGCCCTTTCCAGTTCCTCAAAGTCACACCCAGATGACGTAACTCCCTCACAAACTAATTTTATGTCCAAGTCACTCTTCCAAGTTTCATATATTCCCCTCAAATCCTGTTCTTTTATGCAGGATTCTGTCACGTGAAGTTCAGTTTTCTTCTTTCTTTGAGAATATGACTAACCCTCTGCTGCTTCCCATCCTTTCCAGGCCATCACAGCACTGTAACTCAAGTGGGCGCCGAAGAATTGATGCTTTTGAACCATGGTGCAGGAAAAGACTCTTGAGAGTCCCCTGAACAGTAAGGAGATCAGACCAGTCAATCCTAAAGGAAATCAGTCCTGAATATTCATGGGAAGGACTGATGCTGAAGCTGAAGCTCCAATACTTTGGTCACCTGATGCAAAGAAGAGACTCATTGGAAAAGACCCTGATGCTGGGAAAGATTGAAGGCCGGAGGAGAAGGGGACGACAGAGGATGAGACAGCTGGATGGCATCACCGACTCAATGGATGTGAGTTTGATGGACAAGTGGGAGTTGGTGATGGACAGAAAAGCCTGGCCTGCTTCAGTCTACAGGGTCGCAAAGAGTCAGACACGACTTAGCGACTGAACAACAACATGTAAGCAGGTCCTGTTTCCCCAAATTGCCTCCAAGCCCCACAGAACACTCCACCTCCCCAGGTGGACCACTCCGCCCCACCCACCCCCTCCTCTGCCCCTTAGAATGCAGACTGCACAGCTGGGAGTTCCTCTCCTCTCCTGACCTCCAGCTGGTATGTCCAGCTCTCCTTTCCGCTACTCTGCCTCTTGACTCTGACTGTAGGGATGATCATACTAAATGACATAAGTCAGAAAGAGAAAGGCAAATACCCATGGTATCACTTATATGTGGAATCTAAAATGCAACATAAATGAACTTATCTATGAAACAGAGACTCACAGGCATAGAGGACGGACATGATGCCCAAGGTGGAGGACGGATTGGGAGGGTGGGATTAGCAGATGCAAACTGTATAAGCACAGTGGATAAACAGCAAGGTCCTACGGTATCACACAGGGAACTATGTCCAGCATCCTGTGATTAACCATGACAGAAAAGCATCCTTTTAAAAATGCATACCACTGAATCCCTTTGCTGTACAGCAGAGATTAACACAACATTGTAAAGCAACAATACTTTCATTAAAAAAATTAAAAACAAATAAAAACCTTCCTCCAATCCAACAGCTGTCTAATAAGTGGATGGGGTATTAGGCAGCTATTAAAATTTAAAAGATGTTTACCTGACTCTCCTATCCAGGGATCCAACTTAAGATACATAGTTAGTGTCATAATTTTAGAACTTCCAGTGGGAACACTGTAACAACCTCAAGCATTCTAACAAGAAGAATACAAATCTTGTGCTCAAAATAGAGAAGGAAAGTTCGTTCCTTCATTTTTACACCTACATCACCACCATTCAAGGACATCTCTATTGAATATTTCCAAGAGACAAAAATGGGCATGCATTTCAGATTTTGTGGTTTGATGACCACCTTTCTCTGGGCAAACCTACTACTTACGGGGTGGAATCTAGCCTTCCACGGACATGGACACCCACTATTGTCAAGAGGAATCACATGAGAGCGTCAGAAGACAGACCTTGGAAAATGTTCTGAAAGAGCTCCCTGCCCACCTTGGTTTCCCATTTTAATCACCAGACCATGCTGGTGCTTTTTAGTCCACCATCCCCACCTCCATAGGGGCGTCAGACACAAATTTTTGAAAAGCCTGTGTTCCTAATTCATGGCTTAGCAGTTTGAGAAAATGCTTAGCAGTTTGAGAAAATGCTCAGCGTCTTGTGCAGTTTCTGAGAAGAAAGCAGTTTTTCTCAAAATCTAGTAGGAGAAGCTAAAGCTGTCTAGACATTGATCAGATGCTAGGAAGGGAAGCTACACACCTCTAAAAATTGATCAGATACAATTCCCAGGTCGGGAAGATCCCCTGGAGAAGGAAATGGCAACTCACTCCAGTATTCTCACCTGGAGAATCCCATGGACGGAGGAGCGTGGCGGGCTACAGTCTAGGGGGTTGCAAGAGTCGGTCAGTACTTAGCGACTAAAGCACCAGCCCCCTAGTAAAGAAATATAATACACACTGCCATGGAAAACCCTATCATTGAGACTGTTCTATCACTGGCGCGTTTTGTAAAGTTGCTGGTGGAGGGCTGCATTCCAGATCCTACAGCATCCGAGCCACCAGTGCTAAAAGTAGCCGGCCACCACCATGGAAGCAGGCCCAGGACAGTGACTCCATGTCCGTGCTCATGGCCATTTTTCTCAAGAAGGGATTCACAGCAAATTTTGACTCCGCTGCCATAAGCTCAACCTGGAACCGGAAGCTGAACCCAGCAACAGTGTCTGCTATTTGGTCCTTGACTGAGGCAGCACCTGCTCCAGTGAAAACACGGAATTCACAGCCCTGATAAGACACACATAATCCAGCAGTGGTTGAAGGGGCGCCGAGACAGGCCTCACAGTGACCTCTCCCTGCTTTTCCACGAACAACTGTGACTAACTGTGACCACATTTTGTCTTGTATCAACTCTGCCAGAACTTTGTACCAGAAATTTCAACCATTAATAATTCAATTTGGTCTGTTCACCAACAGTTATTGTTAAGTTTTTGTTTTATTTTTGTTTTACGTCAGTATATGCTTGATTATGGCTTCCCAGGTGGCGCAAACAGTAAAGAACCCACCTGCCAACGCAGGAGACCTAAGAGATATGGGTTCAGTCCCTGAGCTGGGAAGATCTGGAGGAGGCCATGGCAAGCCACTCCAGTATCCTTGCCTGGAGAATCCCATGGACAGAGGAGCCTGACGGGCCACAGTCCATGGGGCTGCAAAGAGTCGGACACGCCTGAAGCGATGAAGCTCACACGCCTGATGAACAATGTTGTGTTAGTTTCAGGTGCACAGCAAAGTGATTCGGTCACACACGCACATGCATCCATTCCTTTTCAGATTCTTCTCCCATGTAGCTTATTACAGAGTACTGAGCAGCGTTCTCTGTGCTACACAGTAGGTCCTGGTTGATTATCTGTTTTAAATATACACACTGCTATTGCTAAAGTTATGGATGTTCCGAAGGACGGTGACACATTATACCAACTTTACACGTTTTTCAGTAATTGGATTTGTCTCAATCTCTTAGCAAAGCCAGGTGGAATATAGCACATAAAAAAAGAGTTTGATAAGAAGAATCAGCTATGAACAAATACCGGTCCTTTACAGGTACCGGGGGTGAGTAAAGGCCTATCCGGGACATGACATAAAGAGTTCCAGAGAGTAAAAGGCACACGGGGAAGAGCACGGAGAAGAAACTTCCTGGACTTAACCACGTTCCTTGGGCTATTTAAAAAAATCCTTTCCACCCTCCTCTCTTTCATTTATTTCCCCACATTAAGGAACACAAGATGCCCAAGTCAGGAAGGAAATGTCAGTCTTGTGAAGAATTACAACAAATGGTATTTAGGCTGAAATTTCACCCAAACATGTGGTTATCTTCTTGTGGCTTTAAGGCCACAAGGCATCCAGATGCAAATTTGAAAAAGACATTTCAGTTCATTCCGTGTTTCCAAAGGATGTCTGAAAGAAGAATACACACCCTACACCTGTCTGATATTTTTAAAGCAAGGACTTCAAGCCACCATTAACCTCTAAAATCTTTTAGAGAATTGCTTCTTTACCCAGTTAAATTCTTGTCCTCAATTTTCAGGACTCGATCATCGGACTCATCCAGTCTTGTCTTTCTCCACGAGAGAGGGTGAAAGATGTCTATTACAAAACCAAATCAGTTAATGTCAAAGACAGGCATGGCTCATTTCCATAAAAAATAATAAAGCTACAATTCCTGATGAGCCGGAAACATGGTGACTGTTTATTACTGTAAATGGTGAGCGTCTTTGCATTTTCAGCAGGCACGTTGGAGCTGAAGATGTTTTGGTGAAGTTGAACGGAAAGCATTTTCCAACCCTTTACATCCCCTAGCTTTTCTCTGTGGGACACTGGGAAGTCCTGGCGAAGCTTTCCGTGGCAACTCCACTACTAAAGAGGAAGCACAGGACCAAGTTTAATGTGACACTTGCTGATAAAGTATAACACAGCGGACTGTGTTCCATGCAGAGAGTATTTTCGAGAAAGGAAAGTCAGCTGGTTCGCATCTGTTTTGCATTTGGGCTGTGGATACAGCCGATCTGGGTGGGGGTGGGGAGAGATGTGGGTTTTCATGTAGTAGATTAAGTGAGCAGAATACTACTAGAGCTCATCATCAGTTCTGGTGAAGTTCACAGGATACAAAATGAATACAATCCCACTTATCATTACATTTCTATACCGTAACGATGAAAATTCAGAAAGAGAAATTAAGGAAACAATCCCATTTATCATTGCATCAAGAAGGGCAGAATTCCTTTTCCTTCCTCAGGTAGGAAGGAAAGTTTTGAAAGAAAAGACTTGTACTCTCAAAACTAACACACTGATGAAAGAAATTGAAGATGATGCAGAAAGATATACCATGTTCCTGGACTGGAAGAATCAACATTGTTAAGATGAATATATTACCCAAGCCAATCTACAGATTCAATGCAACCCCTATCAAATCATCAATGGCACTTTTCACAGAACTAGAACCAAGAAAAAGTTTTATATTTATATGGAAACACAAAAGACCCTGAATAGTCAAAGCAATCTTGAGAAAGAAAAAGGAAGCTGGAGGAACCAGGCTCCCTGACTTCAGAATATATTATAAACCTACATTGATCAAAACAGTATGGTATGGTACTAAAAACAGCAGCAAAAGCTCAGAAATAAACATATGCACCTAAGGCTAGTTAATCTATGACAAAGGCGGCAAGAATATACAATGGAGAAAAGACAGTCTCCTCAGTAAGTGGTGCTGGAAAAACTGGACACCTACATGAAAAAGAATGAAATTAGAACATCCTGTAACATCATGTGCAAAAATAAACTCAGAGTGGATGAAAGGCCTGAATGTAAAACTGGATACCGTGAAACTCCTTGGGGAAACCATAGGCAAGAACACTCTCTGACATGCATTGCAGCAATATCTTTTTAGACTTCTTTTAATACAGCACGTGACTTATATCCCAGAAGACTGGGAATTATCTGTGGACACCAGGACACACAGATTAGAGCTTTGCACTGCTGTTCGCTTCATTGCTACGTTGTTCTCTCCAGTAATGAGACTATACATCCTTCCTCGGAGAAGAGCATCACTCAATGCCCCTTGCTCTCCTCAAAAACGTCACACTGCTGTCCCTTTGCTCCCTCAGCTCCAGGACCCACCCTGGCAACTCCAGGCCCTGAGCTCTTCTGAGCCTGCTCTTGCTTGGACACCCATGACTTCTGAATTCGCCCCCTCACATCCTTCACACATCAACCCGTTTTGCAGTGAAAGTGATTCTCTCTCTCTCTCGCTGCCCTGGAAGCTCACAAATCCTACAGGTGTTTCCAGATAAACTTAAGAGCCTGGCATCCCTATCCTTCGCCAGTTCCTTCAAGTTTTCTTTTCATCCAGAGAGTCTTAGATAAGTTAGTCCACAGGCAGAATGGCTTATTTAAAACCAGAGACGTCACTTTGTTGACAAAGGTCTATCTAGTCAGAGCTATGGTTTTTTCAGTGGTCATGTATGGATGTGAGAGTTGAACCATAAAGTTCAGGGCCAAAGAATTGATGCTTTTGAACTGTGGTGTTGGGGAACTCTTGAGAGTCCCTTGGACTGCACGGAGATCCAACCGGTCCATTCTAAAGGAATCAGTCCTGGATATTCATTGGAAGGACTAAAGGACTAAAGCTGAAGCTCCAATCCTTTGCCCACCTATTGTGAAGAGCTGACTCATTGGAAAAGACCCTGATGCTAGGAAAGATTGAGGGCAGGAAGAGAAGGGGGCAGCAGAGGATGTGATGGCTAGATAGCATCACCAACTCAATGGACATAGATTTGAGCCAACTCCTGGAGTTAGTGAAGGACAGAGGAGCCTGCTGTGCTGCAGTCCATGGGGTTGCAAAGAGTCGGACGTAACTTAGTGACTGAACAACAGCAACATGGGCAGAACAGAATTTGACTTATACTAGTACAATTACTGCCATCACGGACACCTTCTGAGTCATGAAAGAACCATCTCTGCTACTAAGAATCTCTTAAGTAAGTCATGTTTGCACTTCCGAATACTGAACCTCGATTTTCTGGTTCTTCTTCCCCCTCTTTCCCCCTCCCGCTCCTCTTCTTTCTCTTCCTCTTCTCCTTCCTCCTCTTTTTAATCCTACATTTGCCTTCACAGCAGTCGCCTCACATTGCCTCTTCTTTTAGGACAGTTACACAAAAAATTTAACTGTCATGATGGTCAAAGCGAGATCCTCTGTTTAAGTATCTCATTCAGCCACTGACAGAGGCAGAACGCCGCATACAAAGAGCAAGAGCCGGGGCAGGTCAAGTCATCGCGTCCCTGGGCAGGCCTGCCCTTTCAAAGTTCCCGGCTCCGTGCACTGCATTTCATTTATCCTTCATAAGTTTGTCTATTTGTCTGCACTGGGTCCTAGCCGCAGCACAGGAGCTCTTCAGTCTTGTTTGAGGCGTGCAGGATCTAGCTCTCTGACCAGGGGTCAAACCCGGGCCCCCTTCATGGGGAGTGTGGAGTCTTAGCCACTGGACCACCCGGACGTCCCGCCACGCCTGTTAATGCTCACTTTATAGTCGTTTGGTAAATTCTCTTCACTTCAGAAAACACTTCCATAGTGCCATTATCATTACAAACAATTAGATAATTTTTTTTTTAGGTTTAGTCTTTTAAAATTGCTTATTGAGCTGAAATTCACTTAACACGGAATGAACTATTTTGACAAGTAGACTTGGGCGGTATTTAGTACACTCACAAAGCTGTTGACCATCACCTCTAAGACTGTCATCATCACCAAAGAAAATTCCAGTTGCATTAGCGGTCACTCTCCATTCCCAGCAGCCCCTAGTAACATCCTCAATCTAATCTAACCCATCAGTCCACACCAGGTCCCAGGGCCCAGCATTCACTAGGAGAAGAGACACATAGGGCCTACATATTAGGACTTGTGCAGCTCAGAAAAACTGAGAAGCAACAAAAATAACTGCCAGCGGCTTCCCTGGGGGCTCAGACGGTAAAGAGTCCGCCTGCAGTGCAGGAGACCTGGGTTCGATCCCTGGCTCAGGAAGATCCCCTGGAGGAGGAAATGGCAACCCACTCACCTCTGGTAGGACTATCAGAGCTACCGGTTTTCAGATCAAGGGATGTTACGGAGGTGGTGACTGAACTTAACAAAGAGCAAAAGATTCAGGCTTGTGCACAGAACACCGAGTATTTCCATATGAAAAGAGATTTTGCTGAAGACCTTTAAAGAAAAGGGATATTTGCCTTTTATCTGTGAAGATTCCTCAGCCAAAGAAGGTGGAAGGGATCACAGGATGCACTCTTCCAGCTCTGGGATTCTGTGGTGCATGAGGCCTGCCAGTGTGTGTGTGTGAGTGTGAGTGTGTGTGTGTGTGTGTGTGTGTGTGTGTGTGTGTGTGTGTGCGTGCGCGCGCATGCGCATATCCACACACAAATACAGAGTCCGCATCCCTGCTCACTGTGTGTGTGTGTGTGTGTGTGTGTGTGTGTGTGTGTGCGTGCGTGCGCGCGCATGCGCATATCCACACACAAATACAGAGTCCGCATCCCTGCTCACTGTGTGAGAAACAGGCTGTCTCGGTGGACTGGACTCATGGAGGCTGAAGCCTGCTGTCTCCTCTGCCTCAGCAGCACCTGAGATGAGCACTTTCCAACTCTAAGTCATTTGACGTGAGGACAGAACAGTTTAAAAAGGGAGAGAAAGCACCTTAATTTAGTTCTCGAAGGTAGGATCTAGTTTGTGAGAACACGCTAAATCAAATTAGCCTCAGGTTTTTCTACTTCACTTACTAGGCTAACCTCTGGGTACATGTGGGCCAGGGTGGATTCTGTTTTCACCAACAAGCCTCCGTAACACCTGACTGGCTTCAGAGTCAAAGGGCGGGTTTAATTCCTTCAGCTTAAAAGATGTATTGTTTCCAAGCATCTCTGGGGTTTTTTTATACTTCATTTAAAAATAACTTTTAGCATCTTCAGAGAGAAGGGAAAATAGTTTTCTAGAAGTCTATTTCCCATTTCACTCCAATAGGAGCATCATGGGTGCTCAGTCATGTCCAACTCTTGGCGACCCCACAGACTGTAGCCTGCCAGGCTCCTCTATCCATGGGATTTCCCAGGCAAGAATACTGGAGCAGGTGCCATTTCTTCCTCCAGGGGAATCTTTCCGACCCAGGAACCGAATTCGCGTCTCCTGCATTGGCAGGTGGGTACTCTACTGCTGAGCCAGCCTAAAGTACATCATACAGTTTCCTTAAAAAAAAAAAAAAAAAACTCCTCCCACAAATCCATCATTTTATAGTACATATTTGAGAAAACAAATTGGAAAAACTCAGCAATCTCTAATTAACAGGTAAAATCAATTGGTTACATGCTATTTCTTGGATTTTTTTTTTCATTAATCTGCAGTAATCCTCAACATAAAAAAGCTAATTCCAGCTGCCACCCATGTGCCTGGCTCCCAACTACCAAGGCAGGTAAGAAACCGTAATACGTCTGTTAGCGTGCTGAGAACAAAGTGGTCGTCTATTGCAACAGCCAAAAATGTGTAAGCATCATGCCACATTAAATCCACATCCTTGGTAATGCTAAGCGTTTCAACCAGGAAGCAATGCTTGGTGATTTGAAGGCAGTCATGAAGTTAGTACAATAGAACACAATCAAAAGACCTCCATCCCAGCAATCAAACCACAAACCGGCATCTATCTCTTTCTCTCTCCTAAAATATATTGGATCGTATTTCTCCCAGCCTGGGTAAGGGGCCATCCCCAAAGCATCACAAGTGAAAAAGAAGAAAATGATATGAAGGAGTGGAGGAATCATTAAGAGCTCGGCAAAGCACAGAAACAGCTTAAATGTCTTCTGAAAACTGACAGATAATAGAGGAATAAGAAACAGTCTTCATGAACTAAGTATTTCATCTTCCTCTTTGTTTCTGGACTAGCAGTTAAGATTTTAACCAATGTTCCCTAAAGGTATATTTATTGCATTTCACTTAAAAAAAATGTTTTTAATGTGGGCCATTTTAGAAGTCTTTTATTGAATTTCCTACAATATTGCTTCAATTCATGTTTTGGTTTTTTGGCTATGAGGCATGTGAGATCTTAGTTCCCTGACTAGGGATCGAACCCATGCTCCCTGCATTGGAAGTCTTAACCACTGGTCTGCCAGGGAAGCTCGTGGTGTATTTATTTTAGATGCAGTATCTCCATCCTCCATCCCCATTGTGCTTCTCCTCCCCTAACTCTGCTGCTGACCTTTTGCTTATTGGACTGTGGGCTCTGGGAATTCTTCAGGGTCAAGGTGACACCACTCTGAGAAGAGTGGAAAGGGCCCTCCCAACTGCCTAGGGTCAGACTCTTCTGGACGTCCCACTGACTCCCAGAAGCCAGGTCATGCCAGCTGAAGTCTTCCAGAATTACAGCATGTTCAATTATAAGGGATTTCTCAAGATAAAAAGTATAACATCAAACAAGGGCTTATCCGTCCTCGCAAACCCACACCCTAATGAGACATTTCCAGGATTCTGGCATGTGAGGGTATCAAGCAGAGTGAGGACAAAACTGAACAGGAGCCACGGACCTTCTTTTACGTAACAGCCTGGGCTTCTGGGGGCCCGCCCTTGTTTTAGACCCATGAAGAGCAATGCACTGTCCCCTGGTCCGAGATGCTACCCCAGTCCTTGCTAGAAGCTGGAAGCCCGGGGCAGGTTTATTTTACAGCTAGTGAGGAGGAGCTCCGTAGTAAGAGGAAGCCCCATCAGTCACTGGAGGTTGAATCAGGGTGGACATGTTACGTTATTGAACAGATACCCCAGAGGAAGGCTTCGTTCGCCTCGTGTGAACCTGTGTCCATGCTACACTGAGCATTAACCCTCACACAAGCTCGCCGACTGCACAGGTTTCCGAGATTTCCATAATGACAAAATCTTCTTCCCAGAAGAAATGAAACTGCACTTAAGTTCTGTAGATGACGATGATACAACCAATAAGATGGTCTCATTTTTAATGGAAAACTGGGATTTGAGGAAATGACCAACAACATGCAGTTTGCACTACACACTGAATAGACCCAAAGTTGCCTGCGGAAGGTCTCTGAAGAGCTGACGATGGGCCTGTCACACGGTGTCCCCCAGAGAGGCTCTTTGCCTTTCTGAACTTTAAAGGGGTCCCCTTTTTTTGCCCCAACCCTAGCAAGTGACAGCGAACAACACCCCTAACACACACAGGGAGACTCAGTTGGTGCTGTGGATTCACCAAGCCTGAGCGAGCTGCTCGGCCAAGCTACGGGTGTCTCCCAGGATCTTCTTTAACGATCTGCCTGACAAGAACTAAGCACTGATTAAAAGATAAGAACCCTCAAGATCTTCTGAGAAGAGAATTACTCTATAAGAGCTTCCGGGCTCCCCTCTATTCCTTGAGCTTCTGCAGACGCTGGGCCTCCTCCGGGCAGGGTGAGGGCTGTTCCCTGCCACCTGGGGACACCAGTGCAGTCCGGGCCTTCCCTGCCAGCCCTTTAACAACTGCCACTTCTTAGCCAGGGCCCCTCTGGTTTTAACAGGAGCATCCTGACTTTTCCAGCTGGGAGAGTCTGCACTCTCTAAACGCCAGGATGAATAGCAGTGATCTGCTAGTACCTTCCAAAATACTAGGGATGGGGAGAGCAGGAAAAGGGGACACAGGTATCCAAAAAAAGTCCTTTAAGCAGACCTGGCATGCTTTCTCGTGATTTGTATTAGAACCAAAGCAAAGTCCTGTTGGAGAGTCATGAGCAACTGAATTTGGGGAGAGGGCTGTGCTAGCCACTTCCTGTAGCCTCCCTCCACCCCACTTCCCCAGATTACAAAGTAGCCGGCACCCTTCACAACTGACAGGCTACATTTGGCAGCTCTGAGAGAGGCCTTTGTCAGCGGTCCCCACACATCAAGTTTACCTCTCCAGATGCTCCCTGAGCCCATGCATTATGGATGGACTAGGGATCCTTCAAAAATAGAAGCGGGGTGGGGAGGACAAAGGCAGTCCCTGCCGGCACCCTCGGGGCTCTTGATCTCATGGCCAGCCCGGGGACTCAGGTGGCTACAGTCGTGCAAACACACAATCATTCAAGAGACATAGCACCCGCTCCCCCCCCACCCCCACCACCTCGCTCCGCCTCGCGGGCACACGCACCTCTAGCCCAGCCTTACCTGCTCCTGCTGTTGCACGGATTTCCCCGAAGCGTTGGGCTCCTTGGCTGTGGTCATGGTCCCCTGCTTCAGGGTGCACGCCGGCTCAGCGGCAGGTGCGGTCTGAGCGGGAGGACTTCGGGGCCCCCAGAGTCCAGCCGGCCGGAGGACTGGGGCTTAGTCCATACTTCCCAGAGCCCACGGCTGCTGGAGAGGGGGTGGCGAGAGGGAGGGCGAGTGGGTACGGCCGCCTAGTTCTCTCTTTTAAATGCACAGAGCAGAAGCGGGGCGATGCTGCGGCTTCGCGGGGCTTCTGCAATTAGCAACAGCCTCTGCAATCGCCACAGAAACAACGACCACTGCTTAGCAACCGGGCAAGTGGCGGCGCGGTGCAGGAAGGGGACCCGAGTGATGCGCGCCGCTCCCGCCCGCCTCCCGCGGCGCACGGCGCATGCTCGGGCCGGCGGCGGGGCGGGGAGGGGGCTGGGGAGGGGGCGCCGGCGGGAAAGAGGCGGGGGGGGGGGGCGGGGAGAGGGGAGGGGCCGCCGGCTCCGGGTCTTGCTGCCAACCTGTGCAGGTGGCCAGACCTGCGCCCCCGGGACACCGCTGCGGGCAGATCACACCCGGGCTGGGGGCGCGCGAAGGGGCCACGCCGCGAGGGGCTTTGTTTGTCCCTCTGCCAAGCGCAGGGCCTCTTAAGGAGCAAAGCTGCCCCCGGGCATCAAAGAACAGCTTCTTTTCTGTTTGCCTGGTGGGTTTTTTCCCGCCGCTCCCCGCCCCGCCCCCCCAACTCCGCCCCCACCAAGACCACTAGCATGGCAACCTTGGCCTTTATTTTCCTTAAAATTCAGAAAACTTAACTATGGTCTGTCTTTTTAACTCGAAGAATCGTCTGTTTCCCTGTGAAAATCAACCAGGACCTCAAGGGTGTCTGATGGTTAAAAGAAGAAAAAAAAAAAGGAAAGAAGCCGGTGGTGACCTTATAGGAACTCAAGGGCTCCCTGCTCTGTCCTGAGCTCAAGGAGAGAGAGGGGCAGGGGTGGCCGGCCTGCTCTTGGGCCTCATGTCCTTGAGCTTGGTCCTGACCCTGGGCACACGGCACCCGCTCGGCCGCTGCCTCTGGGGGGACCGAGTGGCTGGTGGAGGAGAAACGCCCAGTGGGGACTCTGATGGAGCGGAGCTGGTGGCCTGCAGGTAGGGACACCTGTGCTTTCCAGCACCCTGGGCCTCGCGGACGCCCAGAGGTTTCTGCTGCCCCCGTGTGTGACTGCCCGCCCCCCAGCCTGGAGCCTCTGCCGCCAGAGGGCTTCAGGCATCAGACACTCACTGGCCTGGGGGAGTGTGGCCCTCACGCCCAGCCCTGAGGAAGTGCTTCCCCTGGGCTCCAGGTGGTCCTGCCTTTGCCCCTGTGAAGCCAGTGCAGCCTCTTGCAAAGAGAAGGCAGAGTAGAGCCGTATCCAGTTGAAGGTTTTAATAGAAGACTTCCTTTCTTCTGCTCCTTCCCTGACCCCCGTCCTTCTATAGCAACAGACACACCAGCACGATCCAAGGCCCCATTTGCTCCCCTGGAGTGGATGGTCGAGTCCTGCTCCTGCAGGGTTGCGGGGCCCCCCCAACCACAGCCTGAAATTCGGCTCTAAGCGTTTACTTGGCACGGATTCCAGAAGGTCAGGATGGGCAGCTGGGAGCTTGGCTGGCTTGGCCGAGAGTACAAAAATGGAAAAGCCCCCTGTGAGAGCCTTGTCCCACAGTCCAGCTTCGGTTCGTGTTGTGTTTGTCTTTTATTTAGACATCCCTGCAGGGAGGGGGGTTTCCTCCAGCAGTGGTGTGTTCCCGGTGGGCCACACCCAGCGGGTCCGGAACCCAGGGTATCGCTGGTATGGGCTGCGGGCAGTGTGCCAGGCCACACAGACACTCAGGGGAGTGGTTGCTCTGGAGGGGAAGGGGCGGTCACTGTGGTGTGAAGACCCCAAGCCAACCAGCCATCATGGCAGCAGCAGCCAAGACTCAGGAAGGAGGCATGGGGAGCGGGGTGAGCAGCGCCCCCTCCCCTAACACAGCTGGACCCCGGCAGTCCCGGGGGCACCCCAGTGATGCGAGAGACCAGCAGCCCTTGCGGCAAAATGGTTCATCCCTGAGCATCTCAGAACTGGTCTGTTCTCCCAGGTTTCCTCTTATGTCAGAACCCCTGGGGTGGGTCACATCTTACAACCACCATCAGTTCACGTCTCTGAGAGCATCCCCTGCTGACTTGGGGGGCCATGAACATCACCCAGCACTGCTGTCCAAGGACGGGACTCGAGCTGGGGGAGGAGAAGGCAGGAGGTTCCCAGGGCCCTGGGCCTAACCAAGTGGGTGGTACCCCAATCTGCTCAGCTGTGTCTGCTGGGGAAGGGCGTGACACCCTCAGGGCCCTTCTATTTTACTTCTCAGTAAAGACCATAAATGTGACTTTATATCTAAAATGAATATGGATATCATGCAAAGTTCACACACACTTGCTAGATTATACCTGATCCTTCAAAGGAGTCTCCTGCTGGCCCCGCAGCGTCAGGTCTGTTGGAGCTCCCCCCCAACACACACACACCCCTTCTGCAACTCCTCTGTCTTCACGATCCATTGATTGGGAGGAAAAGCTCGCAAATGGCTGCTGGATGGACAGGCCAGGTGGTGCCGCTCGGAACCTTTCCGTGGGCTTTTCTGACAGCAGGTGCCTAGAGCCCAACTTTTCTGCATCCTTGACTTGGACCTCTTTTAAAAGAGAAAGGGCAGGACTTCCAGCTGAGCCAGACGACACGGATGAACCCGGAGGACGTTTCATTGAGTGAAGTAAGCCAGTCACAGAAGGACAAATACTGCCTGACTCCACGGCTATAGAGGAATCTAAATTAGATTCATAGAAGCAGACGGTGGAATGGTTCTGCCAGGGGTGGGGAGTGGGGGGCGGCAGAAGCAGGGAGTGGCCCTGCAAGGTTTACAAAACTTCTGCCAGATGTAAAGGTTCTAGAGCTGCCGTAAACACCTGCTTCTGGTTCGCAACCATGAGTCGTATTTAACAACCATGCGTCGTATTTAACAACCGTGCGTCGTATACCGACAAATCTGTTACCTGAAATACGTCAGAGAAAAACAAGTACCGTATCATTTCGTCATACGTGGAGGACAGCACACAAACAAAAATAAATCAACACAAAAACACATAGTGACCAAGGACAGAGAAGTGGTTACCAGAGGGGAAGGGGCGGGGGGGAGATGGATTCAAGAGGATGGAGCGGACGGATGGAGACAGTTTCTGGTGGTGAGCACACTGCAGGGGCACAGAAGTCCAAACCTGCTGTGCACATGAAACATACCATGTTATAAGCCCACGTTACTGTACCTCAGTAAAAATAAATCTGTTGGGATTAACAGACACACAGTACTATATTTAAAGTAGATAACCAACAAGGACCTACGGGACAGCACAGGAAACTCTACTTAATCTTTTGTAATAATCTATAAGGGAAAAGATGGCATCACCGACTTGATGGACATGAGTTTGAGCAAGCTCCGGGAGTTGGTGATGGACAGGGAGGCCTGGCGTGCTGCAGTCCATGGCGTCACAAAGAGTCGGACACGACTGAGCGACTGAAGTGAAGTGATAATGGAAAAGACTGAAAAAATAGATAGATGTATGTATGACTGAAAGACTGCTGTACACCTGAAACTGACACATCGTAAATCCACCGTGGGGTTCCCTAGTGGCTCAGTGGTAAAGAATCCACCTGCCGATCAGGAGATGCGGGTTTGAACCCTGAGTTGGGAAGATCCCCTGGAGAAGGAAAGGGCTACCCACTCCAGTATTCTTGCCTGGGAAATTTCATGGACAGAGGAGTCTGGCAGGCTATAGTCTGTGGGGTCGCAGAGAGTCAGATGTGACTTAGTGACTAAACCACAATAAAAATCAACTATACTCCCCCAAACCATCACAATATTGCAATATTGTAAACTAATTATCCTCTAATTATTAAAAAAAAAGAAGTCATGGAAAAACCCATCACAATATTGTAATTATCCTCTAATTAAAGAAAAATCAACTATATTCCAATTAAAAAGATAACAACAAAAATATATCTAAAAAATGTCTGTTCAAAAGGTAGATCTCTTTAAGAGAGAGAAAGGGCTGCGTTTGATCCATGTTTTAAAATTAATCGGTATCCCTCTAGAATAAAAGCAGCATGCCCAAGTTTATCCTTCAAGCTAAAGTGTGTCCTGCACACTTCTTTTGGAGCCTTGGTGCCTGCCTCAGTGAACATTAAGTTTCTAGCGTCCATCCTTAGCAAAGGGACAAAGTCAAGGCTTACTTGCCTCACAATACTTGCAGTGACAATGGCCGCCTGGGGCTGCCCTGTGCTGGGCACCCAAGCCCAGCGTGTCTGTGAGGCTGGCCCTGAAATTGCCCCATTTATGAAAGGAAATTGGCATTTTGAGAATTTAAATATTGTTCTCATCGTTAGCCAGCAAGTGCCCGACCTAAACTTGTGCAGGCCGGGGCTGGGGCTACTGTACTGCACTGGCTCAAAATGCCTGCAGAGCAGAAGATGGAAGATATTTAAGTAGTCTGTGCCAGGAAGTACAGTGAGCACTGGACACCCCTTCCCTTAATTGATCCTTAAAAACCTCTTAGATACACATGGCATTAGCTCGCTAGGGCAGCCACAACAGAGCATCACGAGAAGCCCAGGATCACAGTGCTGGCGCCTTCTGAGGCCCCCGTCTTTGATGGTCCCTCTGTGTGCGCCCGACCAGCTCTTCATGCAGGACACCAGTCATGTGGGATTAGGGTCCCGCCCAGTGACCTCACTTTATGTTAATCAGCCTTTTAAAGACCATGTCTTCAGACACAGTCCCATTCTGAGGTCCTGGGGTTGCAACTTCAATGTGTAAGTAAGGAGGTACACAGTTCAGCCCCTAATGTTCATTGTGAGCCCATTTCACTGATGAGGAAACTGAGGCTTGAAACGCTTCCGCAGACTTTCCAAAACCCACACAGTCAGTAATAAGCAGCAGAGTTACTCCAAACAAGAGTACGGCGTCTGACCAGCCCTCTGGTATCTGAAAAGCGGCAGGCAGCTCAAGGGTCTGCCCTGATGGCCCACTCTGGGCAAGCCCCTGCTGGGGGTCCCGGGAGGATCCCAGCGCAGTACAGACTAGCCCTTCCCAGGTGAGTGTTCCCGGTGCCAAGGGAGGATCAGAGAGCAGAGCCTCCTCCTGCAACACACAGCAGAGGCCATAGCGACACCTGCTCCTCACCCCGCGGGCTCTTCCCTGCGCTAGCTGGACACAGGCAGCTGAGCCTGGCGGAGCGCGGCAGCCCGCTGGCCAAGGAGGCTGCCGCCAGCTGCTCGCCCTGCGGTGTTACCCACCTCCCTTTCCCACTGGGCCCATCGCCTGGCACTACCAGAAACCTCTGAGATCCCGCAGGCAGTCTCCCTGCGTGGACCCGAAGCCCCACAGTCCCGAGCAGGTGCACGGGGCTGGAGGCTTGGTCACGTGGGCACCATGCATCCTGCAGCCTCCTCTCCCGTCCAGTGTGTCCCAGACCGGCGGCTGGCACCGGCTCAGCTGATTAGGTCTGCGTGCGCATGTGCGGCCCCTGGGTCCTGCGGCGGCCCTAGGCCGTTCTCGCTCCGCTGATCTGCGCTCACTTCGCCCCGAGCAGCCAACCGGCTGAAACAGCTTTGCCTCACGACTGGCTCCATCAGCCCGTCTTTAAGCACCTAGTATGTGCCAACGGCAATACCACCGACAAGAAGCAGGCACGTTAGCTGCCTTGTTGCTGTAAGGGATCAAAATGGCCTTAGAGTAGGATCCCTGAAGATCTTGGGGTTTTTTTTAGCATTAACCATCAGCAAGAGAAACCAATTCTAACTTACAGTTCCCTGAAAATAAAAGTGAATACGGGTAGCAAGGTAAGATTCCCTGGAGAGTCCCGTCAGGATCCAAAGAAGGAAGTTTAGAAAAAGAGCTTATAGAGATACATGAAAATTACCACTAGGGAGGAGACGTGGCTAAGTTTCCCGAAGACTGGATTTCTCCAGAGAAACAGAGCCAATGGGGGGGGGGGGGGGGCGGTGTGTGTGTACATAAAGAAAGAAGAAACTAAAGTCGCTCAGTCATGTCCAGCTCTTTGCGACCCCATGGACTGTAGCCTACCAGGCTCCTCCATCCATGGGATTTTCCAGGCAAGAGTTCTGGAGTGGGGTGCCATTTCTTTCTCCAGGGGATCTTCTGGACCCAGGGATCGAACCCAGGTCTCCCACATTGTAGGCAGATATTTACCATCTGAGCCACCAGAGACAGAATCCAAACGTGTGTATACATATACATATACACATACATATACACATACATACTATACATATACATATATGGAGAGAGAGATTGGTTCCTTTTTTTTTTTTGGCTGTGTTGGGTCTTAGTTTTGGCATGCAGGCTTAATTGTCCCCATGGCATGTGGGATCTTAGTTCTCTGACCAGGGATTGAACCCATGTCCGTTGCATTGGAAGACAGATTCTTAACTACTGGACAATATGAGAAGTCCCAAGATTGGTTATTTTTAGGAATTTAGGGAGTTGGCTCATTTGCTTGCGGGGGCTTGCTAATCTTGAATCTGCAGGGTAGGATTGTGCAGGCCAGCAGGCTGGAAACCCAGGGAAAAGGCCATCTGGAGGTAGAATTCCGTCTTCCTTTGGGGAGGTTGGTCTCTTTTCTCTTAAAGCCTTCGACTGATTAGACAAAGCCCCCCCACACTAAGGGAAGGTAATATGCTTTTACTCATAAGTCTACTGACTTAAATGTTAATCACATTAAAAAGCGCCAGTCCTTCCCAGCAACATCTAGGAGACCAAACGCTGGTACCACGGGCCAGCTGCATTGCCACAAAATCAACCATGGCAGGCGATAGAGGTGACTGGTAAAGTATTCGGTGAGGTGAATATTCTGAATTTACTAACACCACTCTCCTCCTCTCCCCTTTTCCCATCTTTCTACCTGAAATGTTTGCTACAATTTTGAATCATGAAATCCAGACCATTCCTGGGAGAAAACAGAAAAGCCATCAGATTCCTGAGCTTCTTACCTCCAAATGTTTTATACGGAAGACAGACAGAGACTTCTCTCCTACATAAGCCACCATGACTTGGGTTTTCTGTCACGCACAACCGAGATGAGCTCAAGTGAACACAGGACAAATTCCTCTTCTGCCTTCTCTTTTTATTACCCCTAACAGTCTTGCTAGGAGCATCCCCCTAAAACTGCAGCCAATTAGGAAGAAACAGGAGCTGATCTTACCTATTTATTTATTTGGCCATGTGTGTGGCTTGTGGGATTCCTGACCAGTGATCAAAGCCACATCCCCTCAAGTGGAAGCATGGAGTCTTAACCCCTGGGCTGCCAGGGAAGTCTCTGATCCATCTTAAGAGACCTGATAAATGTATGTTGATTTCCAGATGTAGCAAATAAGCGAGCTTCTAAGTCAGGTCCCCCTGAGTCAAACCTGATCCACTTCTTATTTCATAAATAAAGTTTTACTGGAACACAGCTGAGCCCATTCACTCACACATTGTCTAATGAATGCTTTTGAACTATAGTGGTAGAGTTGAACTTGTGACAAAGGCCATGTGACCTGTAAGGTATAACATTATTATCTGATGCTTTGCAGAAAAAGCTTGCAGACCCCAGGTCTAGAGTGATCCTGTTACTTGTCAATTGCAGTTATGTGCCCTCACTCAGAATCAGAAAATCAATAGAAAAAAAGCTGCATCCAAGTAGACCATTCCTCTGATTCCCTAAAAGGAAAGGCTGTGGGAAAAAAATCCTAACAGCCCCCTGTTAGGATTGCCATCAGCCTCCTGTCTTCACAGGAAGGCAAAGTTTCCACACAGCCCTCCTCTCGCACTGCCGTCAGAGTGTCTCATTTCCCGTAGGGAGACCGAGACTTGACCTGTGACCCCACTCACCCTCGCCGTGTACACCCTGACAGCGTCCTCTCCAAAGGCCACAGCAGACCCACGGAATGGAGTTCATTGCCCTGGAAGCGGGAATCTCCCGTGGATCTGGGAATACCGAAAGCATTCAAATGGTTTGCAAAATCCATACCTTCATCACCTAGAGTTTGATACTGCTTGTTTGGACAAATGAATATGGTGTATTCAAAGGAATTCAATGACAAGTTTCATTTGAGTGATTTTCATCTTTCCCTAAAAGATGCTTCCTGCACTGATCATAAACCTTTACAAGGTAAGGTAATGCTACCCACTCTCCCTGGAGATGAGGCCACAGGACACCTGGCCTGAGCCAGTGTGTCCAGCTGTTGGAGAAGCCTCCAGCCCCGTGTTTACACATATGTTACTGTGTGCTAAGTGCTTTCCATGTAAGTCAGGAAATCTGCTCCCATAGCCTCAGAGCATAATAGGAGATGCAAACTTGTAGCAAATGCATGTCTTCTGGTCCTGCCTTAGGAAGCACTCCCTGGTGGCTCCGACGGTAAAGAGCCAGCCTGCAGTGCCAGAGACCCGGTTTCCATCCCTGGGTTGGAAGATCCCCCTGGAGAAGGAAACGGCAACCCACTCCAGTATTCTGGCCTGGAGAATTCCATGGACAGAGGAGCCTGGCGGACTACAGTCTGTGGGGTCGCAAAAAATGGGACACAACTAAATGACTGACACTTTCACTTTCTTTCTCTTAGGAAGCACAAGGAGAAAGAGGAGGTGGTGGAGGTGGTGAGGGGGTTTGGAGGCAACCTGGGTGCCCATCCTCGCGGAGGGCCGTGTAGGATGCTCTGGACACATGCCAGTCAATACTAAGCAGTGATGAGCAGCAAGGTCATGCGCATACAGAGCAGCATGGATGGATTACAAACCCAGTGCTCAGGGCAAAAGCTAAGAAATAGAAATGCATACTGACACACGTACATATATGTGTATACTTACGTTTACATAAATAATGTACACAAAACGCATACGCATATATCCATAACCTTTTAACAAATGAAAAGTGCATTCGTACAAAGATACGTGTTTGGCAAAGATACAAACTGAAAGCTACCCAGCGGACGTGATATAATATTTGCTGGTGATGGGAGGGAAAGGGGGCTAGATTCTGAACTGGGAGGGAGGAGCAGGGAGGGAGGAAGAGAGGCAGGGAGGAGTGTGAGGCAAAGGAAGGAGGAAGGCAGAGGGGGGCTTTGCTTGGACCACGGATGATCACGTGATGTCAGCTCTACCTCTGCAAACCTCAGCTTCCTCTCCTGCAAGTAGGGTAGAGAAAAGTCCAAATAAAATGAATGGAGAGGGATTTGCCTGGTGGTCCAGTGAGTAAGAATCGTCTGCCAGTGCAGGAGACGTGGATTTGATCCCTGGTCCGGGAAGATCCCACGTGCCCCGCAACAACTCAGCCCCTGGGCCACAGCTACTGAGCCCGTGCTCTGCAGCAAGAGAGTGACTCCTGCTTGCTGCAACTAGAGAAAGCCCAAGAGCAGCACCAAAGTCCCAGCGCAGCCTTAGATAAATAAATATTAAAAAAAAAAAAAAAGGGAACGGGTTGCTATTCCCTTCTTCAGGGGATCTTCCCAACCCAGGGATGGAACCTGGGTCTCCCGCACTGCAGGCTGACTCTTTATTGTTTGAGCCGCTGGAGAATGCTTTCTAAGGCAGGACCAAGACAGGCATTGAGAGCCCTCGGGAGCCCTGCGTGGTCACTTGTACCATCTTAATTAACCCTCCCAACAGTCCTAGGAAATAACTAATTCTTAATTTATAGATAAGGAAAAGGGGGATTCTGAGAGACCGGACCACTTGCCCGAGATCACAAAGGCAATGGTTTGAAGGATGGGCCTGGCATGGGTCCACGTGTAAGTCCAACTGTCCACTCTGTGTAGACCCATCACACTCCCTGAACTAGGTGTCCCCTGGTATGAATACCTGCCAGCTGGGAAATTCTATTGGGTGAGTCCAGGTAGATATTCCAAGGCAGATAATCAAATCTGTGAAAATTGCCACTGTGCAAAAAAGTCTGAAACCGTCTCCCCCACACCTGGTCACACTCCGGGCTGTTCAGTAACAGCCTCGTCTCAACCGTCAGGGGGACCAGATGCAACACAAACTGTGTGGCATTTTGAAAGCCTCATTTAAAAATGTGTTTGTTCCATGCCGAAGTAGCTCAATTCCACTCCATTGCTGTCTTTCGCATCTCCCCCTGACCCTTCTCGTATCTTGAAACCTGGCTGAAGAGCACGGGCAATGTGGCACCCAGGCAGGTGGGCCTCCTGAGCTGGCCAGTCACGGCTGGGCACTGCCCGCTTCTCCCCGGGTGCCTCACGCTGCCGGGATGGCCTTGGAAACAGCAGCCCAACAGATGTCTTGGTGACGGTCTCTAATGGCCCCGGGTTGAAATTTCCAGGGCTGTTCACAAGGCCCATGGTGAACGAGCTCTCATGCTAGTTGGGTAACAGCAGGCGTGGTGGGGAGTCAGGTCTTCCCGCTGTCGCATTGTGGTCAGTGGTGCCTCTGGATGGACATCTTCAAAGGAGCCCCTGGGCCATGCTCCAGGCATGCGCACCACCTCCTCTCTGGGTTCCCAGGACCTCTGCTCAGCCCCTGCCATCTGGCCCACGTGTGGCTACCTAGCACCAGAACCAGGGTCAGAAAGAGCTCTCATACCCACGTAGGAAGGTACATCTTATATAACAAGTTCCTCCAAGCCTCTGAATTCTCCTGCTTCATTTTCAACACCAAATAAATAAGTAAACAGACTCCTGCAGACAATTCCCAGAGGAGGATCCGTCTGTGAAACCACTGTTGTCCAGCTTTGCAGAACACATTCGACTTGGCTTTGGGGATGAGTTTAAGTGACAGTGTGAATGACCCCCAAATGGGCCACGTCACACTGGAGATGCATATAAGCCACGTCGATTATGCTTGGCAACTCCTCTTGGAAGCTAATACTGAAGCAAGGACATGAACAGAGGAAGCTCAAAGAAAGCATGTCGTCCCCCAAAGAAGGAACACTAGTATCTCCCCCAACCCTCCAATCCGATGAGCTCCTACTCATCCTTCAGTGCCCAGTTCAAATGCCACCTCCTCCCTCCTCCCTAGATTTCATCTCTTGCCTGACTGCTCTCCCATCACAGCTTTTATGTCCCATGCTTGTGTGAAGTCTTGTTCAACACGGCATCACGGCCCACTTCCCCGTCTGGTCTCCTTGCCCCGTTGTGGGTTTCTCCAGGGCAAAGCCTGGGAAGAATGAAGAGCTACATATCAGTTAGAGGAATGAGCTTCAAGGTCAGAATAATTTCTTGTGCGCAAATCCCAGGTCTGTTTCACTTGCTGGCCATATGTAAGCTGCCGATTCCAGGTTCCGGCTGTTGAATGAACACACAGTAGACGGCTCACAGCACATGGCCAGGACTAAATGAGTTCAACTATTAAACCAGCGGACAGAGCAGGGGCTCCATCAGAGGCTCTCCTCATTGCTGGACTGAGGTCACCTTAAGGACATGTCTGCTTCTTCGTACGCCCAGTGCTCAGCACATAGAAAGCAACAGGAACATGGGTATTTCAGGGAGAGAACTTCAGAAAAACTTGAGAATCACTGCCACTGAAATTCAGAGGACGTCTTTCTTCACCCAAGCACCAGGAGAGTTCGGAACCTGATCATTCATTCGAGGCAACTTGTTCCCAGCAAGGACGTTCAGACAGTCACCACACACAGAGCTTCTCCTGGAGCCTTACAGGCTAGTGTGGCCACAGTGAGCGGATCACTGAGAGGTGGAAACACGGATTTGGGCAGCCCTGGGAGGATGGAGCAGCATCCACGGGAGGAGACGTGGGTTGGGATGGCTCCAAGGTGATGAGGTTGAAGCCAAGGCTTCCTGAGAACTTGGGGCTCCAGCCCACCTACCCTCATTTCAGCACCCAGCCAGAACCCTGTCCCCAAGACGGGAGCTGCACGTCATTGAAACAAAGGCTCCCCAGCTTAAGACAGAGGATCACCACGTCCCTCACTGCAGATGAACACTTGGTAAAGGATAAAGATGAAAGGGGGAAGACAATGACTACTAAAGAGAAAAAAGAAATCTTGCATTTTAGAAATCAACAATAAAACACACAAGGAAGATATATTTCCTCAATTCATCAGACAAGCAGTGCCTTATTATGTCTTTTTAAGTTTCTTTTGCTGAGCATTAAAAGTAAAAGTCCTTAAGAATTGGAGCTCGGCCTATCAAATAATAAGAAGAGCTGCCGTTGAGTACTGAATGTGAGTCTGACTCTCCACCAGCCCCCACAGGAAACAGGAAAGATGACTACTTGTTGGGGAACACAGAAACAGCCACATGAAGATAACTGCAAGGTTTGTGCGACGAAATTTATTCTATCACTGTGTCAACCAGCAATTCAAAGAGAAAGACCAATAAAACAGAAAATACAAGTGCAGACAGTTCTTAGGACGGGTATTATTTTGTGAAACTTTTGTGAAATGGGGTCAATGGTGAAATATGAAGAAACCAGTCTTCTAAGATCTCTAAGAGAAACTGTCCCTGTGCGTGGGCCTGTTTTCCCTATTTCCAAAGCTTTCTCTCCCTTTCCGAGAATTCTCGAACCCGTAACTTCTCCCAGAAGCTCTCAGGAGCACACCAGAGTCAGGTCCTTAAGCAGGCTCAGGTTCCAACACTAGGAACTTCCCCTTTCCAACATCAGTTCAGTTCAGTCGCTCAGTTGTGTCTGACTCTTTGTGACCCCGTGGACTGCAGCACGCCAGGCCTCCCTGTCCATCACCAACTCCAGGAGCTTACCCAAACTCATGTCCATTGAGTTGGTGATGCCATCCAACTGTCTCATCCTCTGTCGTCCCCTTCTCCTCCCTCCGTCAATCTACCCACTTATAAAATGTGCCACTACGCCAAAGCAACTGAAGGGCCTGCGTGCGATGGAGAAAAAGCTCGCCTGAATGAATTAATGATGTCTCCTACATCTGAGATGCTCAGGTGAACTCTGGTATAGAAAGATCACCCTTGGGATGAATGTAGAACTCCAGGAAACTAGCTGAGTTTGAGCCACATCTCAGAGAGGATAGAAGACTGAAACCTACAAGAGGATGGGTGATTTCTCACAGCCCATTCTGAGTAGGATGACAGGTGGGAAACAGGCGATACAGTAACATTCATAGGAGACGAGAAATGCTCCAGTTTTAAAGTATTTTCCTCATCAAGACTTCAAAATCACAACTGTGCTTTTATCTTTTGTGGTTGCTATCATTCATAAGCCTATTGATAACAGAGTCAATTGACACAGATGAAAGACACCCCATTTCTCTATATCAACTGTAATTGAGAATCTGTCAATGGATCAAATGAACAGACCCACTCCCCTCAGAATTACTAACTTGAAGAAACCCAGGAAGATCATTTCTAGATTCAGGCTACATTCTTCCCTGACTCTTTTCATCAGCTTTCAGAAACTGTCCTCATCCTTCAAATGAAATAAGTTCTTCTGACGAGCACAGACTCTTGCCATACCTCTAAAAGGGAGTGGAGCCAACATGCTCACTGATTCAGGAGAATTAAGGATGGAGCATGCTTTCCTTCTCTTGGGGTTTTATGGTTTAATAGAAAATACTTGTATGTCCATGTCCATCATTGGGCTCATTCTGGATAGAACTTTCCCTTTAAGCATCCCGCTTAAGATGAGACAGGAACCAAGGCATGGGTGACTGGCCCAGGGTCTGTGGCCTGACCCAAGGACACCAATCTATAGCCATGTAACTCATGTTACATGTTGCAAGCCAATCTGATTCTCCCTCTCAGGAACTTGAGTTCATGTAAACTCAGATGCCTCCTTTTCAAGCCCAGGTTGGTTTCCAATTTAGCATTTGGTGATAGTGATGAGAAAGCCGAAGATTCCCAGTACAGACTAATACCTAAGGATGCCCCAGGCTAGTCAACACCCCAGGGACCCTCCCCTCCTGGGGCTCAGATGGAATTCACACAGGATGTTTTTTAGAGAAGGAACAACTGCAAACTGGTTCAGGTTCCCAAAGCCCAACATCATTTTTCAACTTGCTGAGAGCTTTTATTCCATTCCACACAAGAGATTATTACTGGAAAATCCTGATTGGTCACCATTTTTTGTTTCTCTCATTTAATTTCTATACATCTATTAAGCATCTACGATATACCAGGTCTTATTGGGCTACACTACTGGAGAAGACTCTTGAGAGTCCCTGGGACTGCAAGGAGATCAAACCAGTCAATCCTAAAGGAAATCAACCCCGAATATTCATTGGAAGGACTGATGCTGAAGCTGAAGCTCCAATACTTTGGCCACTTGATGTGAAGAGCCAACTCATTGGAAAAGACTCTGATGCTGGGAAAGATTGAGGGCAAGAGGAGAAAGGGGCGACAGAGGATGGAGATAGTTGGGTGGCATCACTGACTCAATGGATTTGAGTTTGAGCGGACTCCAGGAGATAGTGAAGGACAGGGAAGCCTACAGGAGTTCATGCCGCAGCCCAGAGGAATGCAAAGAGTCAGACACAGCTTAGCAACTAAACAACACCAACAAAGGGAGATACTGGGGAAACACAGGTACAGAAAATACAACCTCGGCTTCAAAGGTCACCCAGTCTGGTGAGAAGGCAGACAAACAAGCCATATCTCCAGATGAATGTGAAGGCACGTGTGTGCAGGGCTAAAGCAAAGGACCCGTGGTTCTCAAAGGCTTTTCTTATAGGACATCCCGCTGGAATGACAGGGGGCCAGGTGGACTAGTGTGGACAGGACTGAGCGGTGGGCTGCCAGTACAGTTGAATGGTGACGATGTGCAAGAAGGTCCTTCGAGGGGCTGCAGGAGATCTAGAGCGCTGGGGTGAGGTGTGAGTGAGGAGGGGGTGAGGCTCAGATTATGAGGATCCTGTTTATTAAGGGGACAAGCTCTCCCCTGCAGACAACGAAAAAAAGTGTAGGCAATAAAATGCCATAGGCATATTTGCCATTTAGAAAGGTCTCTTCAGCATGTGGAAAATGAACTGGGACAGCAGTTTAGGAGGTTTTTGGAGTTGTCCACGTGAGAAAGAAGTGCCTGAAGTAAAGCGGTGGGATGGATACAAAAGAGAAATTAAAATTGCGTATCAGCATCAACTTGAAAGAGCACATTGAGCGATTAAGAGCGAATCCATTTCCTTTGGATAAATTCAGGTGCAACAACACCAATAATCTTCTGCAAGGCCCAGCACAAGGCACCGTCCACGTGGGAAACAGTCGCCTCTCGTGTCCCCTTTTATCCGAACTTTTCCCTGGCGCTGCCCTGTGCCACGTGGAACTTCCAAATAAGCACGTCTGCAGTGGTGGGGATACATCGTAATGACCACACCTCATTCATTTTTCAACGTCCCCTCCATCTGGTCATTCTACCAAGCGCTGGATTTTACCCAACCATTGTATTTCAACCTGAGGGCTCCTTGGTCCCTTATTTTGATTAATCTGGTCAGGGTGGCTGAAGGAACAAGAAAAGCTCATATGCATAGGACGGACACTTGTGTCCCCTGCAAATTCACACTGTTAACACCTAAGTCCCACACGGAAACTCACATTACCATATGTAACATAGATAGCAACGGGAACTTGCTGTCTGGCCCCGGAAACTCAAACAGGGGCCCTGTATCAACCTAGAGGGGTGGGGTGGGCAGGGGGATGGGAGGGGGTTCAAAAGGGAGGGGATATATGTATACCTGTGGCTGATTCATGTCGAGGTTTGACAGAAAACAACAAAATTCTGTAAAGCAATTATCCTTCAATAAAAAATAAATAAATTTAAAAAACTGATAAAACAAAGCAAAGAAAAACCCTAAGTCCAACATGCTAGCATTTGGAGGTGGGGCCTTTCGGAGGTGATGAGGTCATGAGGGTAGAGCCTCGTGAGTGGGATTAGTGCCATCTTACAAGACTTCCTGGGGCCCCTTCCATCACCTGAGGACACAGCAAGAAACCTCCATCTAGGAACCTCCGGGAAGCTGGCCCCCACCAGACACAGAATCTGCCAGAGCCTTGATCGGGACTTCCCATTTCCAGAACTTTGAGAAGTACATTTCTCTTGTTTATTCACTACCCAGTCCATGGTATTTTTGTTACAGCGGTCTGAATGGACTGAGTACACAATTCACCCTGTGTTCTATGAACTCTGGATGAGGAGAGATTACTGGGAAAAATAAAGACCTACAATCTCAACATCAAGGATGCTCTCTGGAGTCACATAAGACAGGGGTCCCCAACTTCCAAGCTGCAGACCGGTACCTCTGGTCAGATCAGCGGTGGCGTTAGATTGAAGTGGACGATAAGTGCCATGTGCTTAAATCATCCTGAAACCATCCCCCCATCCGTGGTCCATAGAAAAACTGCCTTCCATGAAATCGGTCCCTGGGGCCAAAAAGGTTGGGGACCACTGGCTTAGGAATATGGTGACCACTGGCTTAGGAATATGGTGACCACTGGCTTAGGAATATGGTATCCACTGTGTCGGCGTAGAGTCTGCTCCCTGCCCAGCTGTGTGTGTCTGGGTGAGTCACGGCCACCTTCCGGCCACGGCACCCCAGCCTGGGCGCCAGGGGACAGGGGGCTCTCGCCTTGCTCACTGCCACACCCAGTACAAGCATACAGTAAGCGCTCCCTAAATGTCGTGGCCCTTGAGACAGTGAGAGGACTGAGCCAGCTCGAGGGGGCACAGCGCCTCTGACTTGCACTGTGAATCGGGCACGGTTGGTGTCCTGCGAGCCACTGGTCCACAGATGGAACCCAGACTACAGGAAGGACTCTGTCGTCGGCTTGGTGACCTTTCGCCTGTGTTTACAACACGTTCCACACAGAGAGCTTCATCCCACAGGAGCCGGGAGCTGGGAGTCAGTGTCTAGATGATTTATGAAGTCTGTGAAATATTTTCCAGCCTCGGTTGATGACAGCATTTTATTTGTCACCGGATATTCTTACTGTAACCCATCTCGCCCTGCTTCTTCGTCACCAGGCTCCGCTTTCCCACGTGGTGTGTTTTCTTCCTCCTTCCATCAGCTTCCATTTAGCATCATCTTCTTCCCTGAAATGCCTTTTTTTTTTTCCTGCCACTCGACAAGCCTCCCTCTTCAGATGGGTCTGCGCTCTTGACACCGTGTATTCATTGAACAAGTACAAAGAGAGAGAGACAAGAGCTTGTCAGTCTCAAAGGGGCAGAGCCCGGGACACTGTGCTAATTTTAAAAATCAATCTTTCCTGAAACTTGCATCTGTATCACTCGCTAGCCCATGATTTTCATGTTTCGTAACTCTCCCTGTCATTTCACTCTACCTGCAACCAGATTTCTTCGAGTGTCCATTAGAATGCCACCTCAAAAAGGGCATTAAGTTGAAATCTGCTTGATTCGCCGGCACAAGTGCTTCAGTGTTTGCCACATAGCAGGTGCTGAATAAATGCCTGTTGAAACATTCACTGTTACAGAGGCTTTCTTCCCTGCCATTTGCAGGGAGTAAAACTTGGAGGGATTCATCATATAGATGAAATCGCTTTTGACAAATCATGCCTTCCATGCAGAGAACAACTTATACCTTTACACAGGATCTCATCACCATTCAAACCTGCCTTAAGAAGTGGTCAAGGCATACACTGTCTCCTCCCTAGAGAGGAAGAGCTGCTGAAGGCTGCACATGCCCAGGGAGGTGGCATGCCAGGTCTCAGGTCCCTCAGTAAGGTCGAGCCACCCCCGTGTGGCTCTGAGTCCTCTGCATGTGGCTGTGATCCCTACAATGGAAACACGGCTGGTGCATCTGGGGTGGGGGGATGCGGAATCCCTGGCTTCGCCCAGACAGGTGGGCAGAGCGGCAATGAGTCCCACGTCCAGTTCACCTGCCTGCATGTCGTCTCTTCCCAGGTCTTGCCCCCTGCCTGCCCGCCACCCCAGCGTACACCCCTTCCTCACCTCTGGGCGGAAGGTTCACACAGCAAAGCTCGGTTGCCGGACTGCACAGAGTAAGAGCAATGGATGCACCACACCCTTGTTAAGTCTCCGGATCCAGCAAACTTATCCCGGCCCCAAAGACCACGAGCTGGAGGTGGGGGCGGGGCGGGCGCATGGCCAGGAGGAGGACCAGCTCTTCTCAGACGCACGGTGGCCGAGGGCACTAGTGAGGCCCGTCACGCTCCTGTGCATGACCGTGGCTCTGCCCATTTCACCAGACTCACTTTCCAGAGGAGAAAGTCTCTATGAGGTCGGGGCCAAGTCCTCTAAAACTATTCCGACTCCTTCGAGATGGATCCCACACCTTCACCTTTAATATTCTCGGTCTCCTGGAAATAGAAAGAGTGGGGACGGCTCTGGACAAGCTTCCTTACAGAATGCAGGGCCTGACCCGCCTTTCCTGTTCACCGCGCAGTTTGCTTTTCCTGCTCTGCCAGACGCTGCCGTTTAATTAGGGAAGGCAGCAAATGACAAGAGACCCTGCTGCCAGCCCTTCAGGGGGTCTGGTTCCAGAAGCGTGGCCGGGCCGCTGGTCTGAGCCAGCCACGCAGATGGACCCGGAGGGGAAGCAGATGATGCTCAGGGTCCCTCTGCTCCTGCCAGCTCCTGTCTCCTCCTCAGTCCCCTGCTTATTCTTCTGTCTTCCCTTGCAGACGGAATTCTTGGAGAATAAGTGATGACAGCAGAGGATAGGTCCCCGTGATATGTGTCCAGTGTCATAACAACATCACACTGAACTAAAACAGATGACATAAACCATTAACTCGGGAGGCCTTTTATACTAAGTAGGATCAAACCAGTCCATCCGAAAGGAAATCAACCCTGAATGTTCATTGGAAGGACTGATGTGAAGCTGAAGCTCTAATCCTCTGGCCACCTAATGTGAAGAGCCGACTCACTGGAAAAGATCCTGATGCTGGGAAAGATTGAAGGCGGGAAGAGAAGGGGATGACAGAGGATGAGATGGTTAGATGGCATCACCAACTCAATGGACATGAGTTTGAGCAGGGTCCAGGAGATAGTGATGTACAGGGAGGCCTGGCGTGCTGCAGTGCATGGGGTCACAAAGAGTTGGACACCACTGAGTGACTGAACAGCAACAAGACAACAGGTCCAGCCATCAGGGAGAGCAAGCGGACAGTGGCCTCAGAGAGGCCAGGGGGCATCAGGAGAGGAGAGCTGCCTCTGGATGGTCCCCAAGGCCACAGCGACTTTCCACCAGGAAGGCACAGATGGCCTCGGGGTAGGGACAGTGTCATGAGAGGGAGAGCTAGCAGACAGTGGCCTCAGAGAGGCCAGGGGGCATCAGGAGAGGAGAGCTGCCTCTGGATGGTCCCCAAGGCCACAGCGACTTTCCACCAGGAAGGCACAGATGGCCTCAGGGGAGGGACAGTGCCATGAGAGGGCTGGGCTTGAAGGCGACCTGGTGGCTGACCCTGGATATTTGGGGAGCCTTGCCTTAAAATTCAGGTCTTGTCCGTAACTTCCTTGCCTGGAAGAGAACGCCCTTTTCCAAGTCACTTGATAGACAGAGGCCATCTCCTTGCAAGGCCATCGGACGACCTGCTGCCTGCCTCTATTTCAGTGTCTAGTCTACCTTCCGTAATGGTCTGAGGCACGGTGACCGGCACGGTCCCAAGGACCCCGAGGCTCAGTCTCTGTCCCGAATATGCAGCCAAGGGATTAAGCATCATAAACCATTTTCCTCATGGCTGCTTCGAGGCATGAAGGATAAAATTGGCCCAGACTGTTGATGAAGCTGGAGACAGCCTGGGGACCTGGGCCGGGGGACCCCTTCCTCTTTTCCTCATCACTAGACAAAACTGTCTCCCGTCTCAGTGACTCCTCCTGCCCTTTCTGTAAAATGTAAGGACTCTTTTTCAGTTCAACGGTCTTGGAAAATTGAATCCTTTCTTTTCTAACCTGCGGCATACAACCTATGAAATATTTAGCACACTGATCAAGAGCAGATATATTTGAAAACCATATGGAGGAATTAGCTATATTTTCTTCGAGGTGTATTTCTGTATGACAGGGAATAACCGGTGACAAATGGCTCTTGAGAATGGAAGGATAAACGGGTTTACGAAAGTAGAGCCCACATCTTTCTTCTCACCAATCTGTCAGAATGAAAAACATGCCAGAGTTTTCCTGCAAAAAGTTAAATTGTTATCTCCTTACACACTTTGCCTTTTCTATATTCTAAACACACCAGTGCTCTGCATATGTTTCATAAACACACGACAGGAATAATCAGGCTTAAAATGAAACGAAGAGCACCGCGGCATTGTGATGCCAAGGCTTTTTCTCATGAAAAATAGAAGAACCTACGAGGCATCTCAAAAATTATAATATTCACTGTGCTGCCATCTCTTCGCTTTTTAAAAGCACTTCCTCACGAAGAGTTACTATAGCTGTGTTTTAAACACACAGACACACGTATACACGGACATACCTTGGAGATACTGTGTGTGTGGTACCAGACTACCACAATAATGTGAATATTGCAATAAAGCAAGCCCTATGGAACTGTTCGTCTCCCAGCGCACATGAAAGTTCTGTTTATGCTCTACTGTGGTCTAGTAAGTGTGCAGCAGAGGGTTTCTCAGGCGGCACAGTAGTAAAGAATCCACATGCCAATGCAGGAGACGCAAAAGATGGGGTTCGATCTCTGGGTTGGGAAGATCCCCTGGAGGAGGAAATGGCAACCCATGCCACAGAGGAGCCTGGCGGGCTACAGTCCATGGGGTCACAAAGAGCTGGGCATGGCTAAGTGACTGAGCACACACACACACATTGTGTGCAACAGCATTATATCTAAATAAACAACACACATACCTTAATTTTAAAATGCTTTATTGCTAATTTTCTGGTGGTGTCTTTGGGGTTTTCTATGTATAGTATCATGTCTTCTGCAAACGGTGAGAATTTTACTTATTTTTTTTACTTTTATTCCTTTTACTTATTTTGCTTGTCTGATTGTTGTGGCTAGAACTTCCAATACTAAGTCAAACAAAAGTGGTGAGAGTGAGCATCCTTGTCTTGCTCTTGATCTTGGAGGAAATGCTTTCAGCTTTTCACCACTGAGCCTGTTGTTTGCTGTGGTTCTGTCATGCACGGCCTTTATTATGTTGAGATATATTCCCTCTATGCCCACATTTTGGAGAGTTTTATCATAAACGATGTTGAATTTTGTCAAAAGCTTTTTGTGCATCTGTTGAGATGATTATATGGTTTGGATTCTTCAATTTGTTGATGTGGCATATCACATTAATTTACGGATACTGAGAAACATCTTTGCATCCTTGGGATAAATCCCACTTGATCATGGTGTATGATCCTTTTAATGCATTGTCAGATTCATTTTGCTAATATTTTGTTGAGGATTTGTGCATCTATGTTCATCAGTGATACTGACTTGTAGTTTTCTTTTTCTGTGATATCTTTGTCTGGTTTTGGTATCAAGGTGATGTTGGTCTCACAGAATTAGTTTCGAAGTATATGTTCCTTCCTCTGAAATTTCTTGGAATAGTTTGAGAAGGACAGATGTTAATGCTTCTCTAAATATTTGACAGAATTTACCTGTGAAGCCATCCGATCCTGGACTGTTGTTTGTTGGGAATTTCTAAATTACTGATTCAATTTCAGTACTGGTGATTGGCCTGTTCATATTATCTCTTTCTTCCTGGTTCAGTCACAGGAGAGTGTGCCTTTTCTAAGAAGTTGTCCATTTCCTCTAGGTTGTCCATTTTATTGGCATACAGCTGTTCATGTGTGCTGTGCGAAGCTGCTTCAGCCATGCCTGACTCTGTGTGACCCTAAGGACTGGCCTGTCCATGGGATTCTCCAGGCAAGAATACTGGAGAGGGTTGCCATGCCCTCCTCCAGGGCACCTTCCCAACCCAGGGCTTGAACCTGTGTCTCTTACATCCCCTGCACTGGCAGGCAGGGTTTTTTTTTTTTTACCACTAGCGCCAGTTGTTCACAGGAGTCTCTTACTGTCTTCTGTATACTTGTGATGCTGGCTGTAACTTCTTTCACTTCTGATTTTACTCATTTGGCTAAGCACCATCTGAGTCTTCAGTGAGCTGAAACCTTTTTGCTGGTGGAGGGCTTGAAATATTGTGGGATTTACCAAAAGGCGACACAGAAAAACTAAGTGAGCTGAGGCTGTTAGAAAAATGCGCCAACAGACTTGCTCAGTAAAGGGTTGCTACAAGCCTTCACTTTGTTGAAGAAAAAATGCAATATCTGTGAAGCACACTAAAATGAGGTCTGCCTCTGTGTGCACAGACACAGATACTTATATATAAAATACAAAATGTCCCAGTTTAACCAGTCCTAAGCACGTAAATCAGTGGCAGTAAGTACATTCACAGGCTGTACAACCATCACTATTCTCTGTGCTCAAGGTCCTCATCACTGCAACATGAAAATCCCTAACCACTAAACAATAAGTCCCTTTTTCTCTCCTGACAGCCCCTGGTAACCTCCAACACTTTCTCTCTCAATGAATTTGCCTCTACTAGATATTTCAGATAAGCAGAATCATAGAGGATCTGTCTTTTTTCCCTGGCCTGTTTCACTTGGTATAATTTTTCAAGTTGATCCATGTTGCAGAATGTATCAGAACCTCACTGTTTTTCGTGTGTGAGTGGCATCCCTTTACATGAGTAGGCCATATTTTATTTGCGCATTCAACAGCTGATGGACACCCGAGCTGCTTCCACCTTTTGGCTGTCAGTCCTGCTGCAGTGAACACTGTACTCACTATCTGATGGGGCACGCTCAGTACCCAAGGCCTTGCTTTGAATACTTTGGGATACTTCGACTGTTTTTAATTTCAGAAATGCAATTAATTGGCTGAAATATGCATGAGTTATCCACTTCTTATGTCCTGAAAATCACCTCACAGTTCCTCTAGAATTCAGTAACAATTACCCCACTGGTCTATAAATCAGCTAAGAGCCACCTATAATGGGTTCCTCTCAACTCCATAGACCACAGGGGTTCTGGGACTCAGCCCTCATTCTCCAGTGACCATGATCAGGTGTCTTCTCGTGACTCAGTCCCCATTTGTCAAACAGGGCAAATAATACTTGCTTTGTGTATCTAATGCGATTGTCATGAGGATCAAACGAGGTAATGTTTAGGAAACCTTTGAAATGCAGAAAAGCTGTAGCACAATGTATTATTTTTGAATTTGAAAACAGCTGTTTTCATGCATCTGCAAAGAGGACTGAAATGATGTGGGTCCAGAAACACCTGTTCCCTTGTCTTCATGATGTCAGAACAACAAGCCGGCAGGCTTCCCTGGTGGCTCAGTGGTAAAGAATCTGCCTGCCAGCGCAGAAGACACGGTTCCCATCTGGGAAGATCCATGCCACGGAGCAACTACGGCCATGAGACACAACTATTGAGCCTGGGTTCTAGAGCCCGGGAGCCACGACTGAAGCCCGCATGCCCTAGGGCCTGGGCACGACGAGAGAAACCACCACAAACAGAAGCCTGCCTCCTGGAGCTAGAGAGGAGCCCCTAATCGCCACAACTAGAGGAAGCTTGAGCAGCAGTGAAGACCCAGCACAGCCTTAAGTAAATGAATGAAACTGTGGGCATGCACACACGCACGCGCACACACACACACGCACGCTCACACACGCGCGCACACACACACACGCACACACACGCGCGCGCGCACACACACACACACGCACACACACATGCACGCACACACACGCACACACACACGCGCACACACACACGCCAGCAACAAACAGCACAAGGCCCTGTTTAGCCCATGTAGACGGCGGGCATCTGGTATCTGCCCATCGTGCCCACATACACCCGGGGTTGCCTGGAGCTTCCTCTGAGTCCTTCCTGCTGGACCGTCTGACCTTCTATCTGGAAAGATATGGAGCGTCAAGGATGCTCCAGGTCTGTCTGTGGAGGCCTGCCTTCCGGGTATCCCCTGTGTTCTTGGAATTCCCACGGTACCCTGTGCTACATAAGCCTCATAACAGAGATTATCTGTTTCCTGTTATTATTACGATTCCTCTCTGCCTGGAAAGGAGAGTGAGTTCCTTGAGTAAAGGAGCCAGGTCTACCCCGTTGCTGTATACCCCACACCTGCTGCTTTGCCTCTAAGTCCTCATTAAGTTCCGGTTGGTGATGACGGCAGTATTGTTGTTGATGACGATGATGACAATGACAATGGCTGACGCTTGCCAGCAAATACCGAGTCCCCAGCCATCTTACAATTCCTGGGCATTAGCTCAATTATCCTTAAATGAGCCCAATGAAGTAGATCATTTCTATCCTCATCTTACAGATGGTAAGCCTAGGCAGAGAAAGTTGGAATCATTTGCTCCAGATGACGGGCACAACTGTGTCAAGTCCAGGATTCAAAGCAGGTGTCTCTTGCGGATTTCAAGCACGGAACGTCTACTCCCACCTCCTTTTGGATGAGTGCTCTAGGGTGATGCAGGAGGGACCTAGGCTTCAGAAGGTGAGCAGATCACATTAGTGGGGCCAGTGGGGCAGGTGGGAACGAGTCCAGTCCCAATCCAGAGAGGGTTATGGTGAACATCGCTGCCTGCCTCCTGACAGAGGGGAGCTGGAGACTGGACATGGGTCTCCCGACCTTCAGGTATGTACAGGTATTACGCCTGAGGCCACAGTGAGATTTCCAGTGTGTACTGGCTCTGGCCTGAGCAGGGTGTCCCGGCAGGTTCTGGCATTTGAGGGGGAGGGGGGCAAGAGTCATCACCTCTAATTTGATCACCTATTATATAAACACTGGGCTTCCCTGGTGGCTCAGAAGGTAAAGAAACTACCTGAAATGCGGGAGACCCAGGTTCAATCCCTGGTTGGGAAGATCCCCTGGAGAAGGGAATGGCAACCCACTCCAGTATTCTTGCCTGGAGAGTCCCTTGGACAGAGGAGCCTGGTGGGCTACAGTCCATGGGGTTGCAAAGAGTCAGACACGACTAAAGTGACTTAGCAGGCATGCACAGAATGCAGACCACTGCGTCAAAGGTCAAATTCCTCAACATGCGGCATGACTGTAAACAAGAAGCCACTGATATAAACACCTTCTGGTGCTGAAATCCATCTGTGTGGCCAGTTGCAAAGCAGGTCCTATCCAAACTGCATGATTATTCCAGAGATCTTACATGCATGTCTGCTAAGTCACCTCAGTTGTGTCTGACTCTTTGTGACCCCATGGACTGTAGCCCGCCAGGCTCCTCTGTCCAAGGGATTCTCCAGGCAAGAATACTGGAGTGGGCTGCCATTCCCTCCTCCAGGGGATTCTCCTGACCCAGAGATCGAACCTGCGCCGCATATGTCTCCTGCGTTGGCAGGCTGGCTCTTTACCACTATGCCACCTGGGAAGTTCAAGAGATCTTTCACCCAGGTGCAAAATGCATTTGAAATACCACTTAGCCTGATATCCTAAGATCTCCTGGATACACAATATGGTACATCTTTGGACTGTGTGACTCCTTTGATTTTTCCAAAGTTTCATCACAAGCTATGTGATTTACAATGAACAATGCTTGTGTCAAGTCAGATAACACCGTTTGGATGTATCATTCAGTTATGACAGTGAAGACAGAGATCCAGGACTGACTCGTATGATTCAGAACACAGTTCCCTGGGGAAGGAGAGCCTGCCACATGCCAGATGTGGTGCCAGACGCAGCATCTTATCTAGAGTATAAACCCTGGCCTTTAAAACTGCATTCTTATCGCATAACAGTTACCTTTCTCCCATTGACTGGCTGTGTGTCTTTAGTCCAGTTTCTTACCTTTGTCAGCTTCCTCCCTATAAAAATGAAGTGCTGACTGTCCCAAACTCACGGGATGGATGATATGTTAATACATACAAAGCAGCTAAAACAGGGCTGAACGCAGAGTGAACGGTCACCTTAGGTCAGCTCTTACATTGTATTATCAGAACGAGATGTAAGGAAATAGAAAAGTGTCAACACTGGGATTTTCCTAGGAATGATTTTTAACCTACATATACAGTAAGTCTAGAGAATCCCAGGGACGGGGGAGCCTAGTGGGCTGCCGTCTATGGGGTCGCACAGAGTCGGACACGACTGAAGCGACTTAGCAGCAGCAGCAGCAGCAGCAGCAGCACAGTAAGACTCCCACATATGAATGCATTCCATTCTGAGAGTGCGTTTATAAGTCCAATTTGTTCATAAATCCAACAAAGTTAGCTTAGGCACCCAACTCACACACTTGGCTATATATAGTGCTGTACTGTAATACGTTTGCAATACTTTTCACGTAAATAATACATAAAGACAAACAGCAGAAAAAAATAAAGCATTTTTAATCTCACAGGATAGTACCTTGAAGAGCACAGTAGTCCAGCCCAACAGCTGGCACACAGGGGCTGGCATCGAGGGAACGGGCAGGAATGACTGGAGGGAGGAGGGGTGGGAGATGATGGAGCCGGAGGATGGCCAGCGATGGGAGACGGAGGACCAGCTGCAGGGTCACTCACGCCTGACACTGATGGATGCACGTTCGCATCTTTGAAAGTTCGCAGCTTGAAGGTTCGTACGTAGGGAGCTTCCTGTATGTGGTTATTGGAGTGATAACAAACTCACTGGTTACCATTACTAATTAAATCCCAACATCAGTTGAATTAGGAACTAATTGACAATAGGCATAACCATGGCGATCATTTACTGAACAGCTCCAGGAGCCCATGCCCTGTGCTGGGTCCATCGTGCCCTCCCCACAGCACCCTGCCGTGGTGACACTGCTCCAGGAGCCCATGCCCTGCGCTGGGTCCATCGTGCCCTCCCCCAGCACCCTGCCGCGGTGACACAGCTCCAGGAGTCCATGCCCTGCGCTGGGTCCATCGTGCCCTCCCCACAGCACCCTGCCGTGGTGACACTGCTTCCTGAATAAAGGAACTGAGAGACCAGGCACGCATGTGCTGTGTCAAAGGTCACAGACGGATTAAGTGGACGGCGGCTCCAGCCCGGGGCCTGCCGCCCCCAGAGCCAGGGGCTTCCTGAACTCATGCCACAGGTATGGGTGTGCCTCAAAATGGGGTGGGCTTTAGAGATGCTTCCCCAGAAAGAGTCCCTTAATGAAGCCTTAGCTCAAGTTCATGAAGCTCAAAGGGATACATTTATAATGCTCATTTGCATTTTGTCTAACCCTCATGAGCTCCATAATGCAAACTTTGAAAAAACCCACTAATATGAAAGTAAAAGTTTTCTTGGGCTCCAAAATCACTGTGAATGGTGACTGCAGCTATGAAATTAAAAGACACTTGCTCCTTGGAAGGAAAGCTATGACAAACCTGGACAGCGTGTTAAAAAGCAGAGAGAACACTTTGCCGACAAAGGTCCACATAGTCAAAGCTATGGCTTTTCCAGTAGTTCTGTATGGATTTGAGAGTTGGACCATTAAGAATGCTGAGCACTGAAGAACTGGTGCTTTCAAACTGTGGTGCTGGAGAAGACCCTTGAGGGTCCCCTGGACTGCAAGGAGATCAAACCAGTCAATCCTAAAGGAAATCAACCCTGAATACTCATTGAAAGGACTGAGGCTGAAGCTGAAGCTCCAATCTTTGGCTACCTGATGCAAAGAGCCGACTCACTGGCAAAGCCCCTGATGCTGGGGAAGACTGAGGGCAGAGAGGAGAAGGGGATAACACAGGATGAGATGGTTGGATGGAACTACTGACTCAATGGACATGAGTTTGAGCAAGCTGCGGGAGACAGTGAAGGACAGGGATGCCTGGCGTGCTGCAGTCCACGGGGAGTCAAACACGACTGAGCAACTGAACTACAGCAACAAGAGGTACCACTGTGTCACTGCCAGTAATGACAGGCCAGCCACACTTCCATGGCTCCAGAGCTTTCTCCCACTGTTGGCCCACTGGCATGCAGTCATGCGGGATAAACAATTATTTTACTTTTCTCTATGCTAAATGCAACTTTTCTTTCAAAATATCCTGCTGGTTATTCTCAACCTCTATTGAGAGTTATAAAATTGTTCTAGGCTTTGAATAGGACCTGTGCATCATTATTCTAAACAATGGCCTAATATGCTTATCATCTCACTAGGAAAAAGAAGGTATCTCCCAGAGGCCTTTAGAACTGTTTCTGTTTTTTGTTTTTTAAGGATCATCTGCTGTGCAGGGAGTGCATGAGGCTTTTTAATCTAAAGTTAAATACATCTGCAGACAAATGGTCTAAGAATCAAACCAAACCCTAGGAATAGCCAACACGTTCCTCAACAAACAATACCCTTAAGTAGACGATCTGACCCCCGTCCAGGCTTCCCATGTGGCTGGGCAGGTAAAGAATCTGCCTGCAGTGCAGGAGACCTGGGTTCATCCCTGGGTCGGGAAGAGCCCCTGGAGGAGGGCATGGCAACGCACTCCAGTATTCTTGCCGGAGAGTCCCGTGGACAGAGGAGCCTGGCGGGCTACAATCCATGGGGTCACAAAGAATCCAACTCAACTGAGTGACTAATGCATGTCTCACCCCCAATGTAATTAAATGTTATGTTTCATTCAGTTCTTCACCGTCCTTAGTGGATATATGAATATCCTTTTCTAAGAGTTTATCTGGATTCAAAAATCAGACCAATGAGACTCTGCAATCTAAACAGTTATCATCAGTACCACAGTAAAAAAGGCTCACGTGAACACAACACTGTTTTTGTTTTTGTTTTTAAATCCACACACAGGCATGGCACGTTACTCTAAATATTACTGTATTTACACGTCTGTCCCAATAAATAATACCCTTCAAAGCTGCCACCTCAGAAAGCCACAGTCTCATCCCCATGACCCTGCCATTAACAGTAACCTAGGAACATCCTGACCAGGGTGAGTCTGGGGACCACAGATGAAAATCAGTCACAAAATTTCATGACCATTTTTTAATTCTACATAAAAGAAACTTTAAACTGCGGTGTTGGAGGAGACGCTGGGCATATACACTGAGGAAACCAGAAGGGAAAGAGACACATGTACCCCAATGTTCATCGCAGCACTGTTTATAATAGCCAGGACATGGAAGCAACCTAGATGTCCATCAGCAGATGAATGGATAAGAAAGTGGTGGTACATATACACAATGGAGTATTACTCAGCCATTAAAAAGAATTCATTTGAATCAGTTCTAATGAGGTGGATTAAACTGGAGCCTATTATACAGAGTGAAGTAAGCCAGAAGGAAAAACACCAATACAGTATACTAACTCATATATATGGAATTTAGAAAGATGGTAACAATAACCCTGTGTACGAGACAGCAAAAGAGACACTGATGTATAGAACAGTCTTATGGACTCTGTGGGAGAGGGAGAGGGTGGGAAGATTTGGGAGAATGGCATTGAAACATGTAAAATATCATGTATGAAACGAGATGCCAGTCCAGGTTTGATGCACGATACTGGATGCTTGGGGCTGGTGCACTGGGACAACCCAGAGGGAGGGTATGGGGAGGGAGGAGGGAGGAGGGTTCAGGATGGGGAACACATGTATACCTGTGGTGGATTCATTTTGATATTTGGCAAAACTAATACAATTATGTAAAGTTTAAAAAAAAAAAAACTGCGGTGTTGGAGGAGACTCTTGAGAGTCCCTTGGACTGCAAGGAGATCCAACCAGTCCATCCTGAAGGAGATCAGTCCTGAATATTCACTGGAAGGACTGATGCTGAAGCTGAAACTCTAGTACTTTGGCCACCTGATGTGAAGAACTGACTCATTGGAAAAGACCCTGATACAGGGCAAGGTTGAAGGCGGGAGGAGAAGGGGAGGACAGAGGTTGGGATGGTTGCATGGCATCACCGACTCGATGGACATGGGTTTGAGAAAACTCCAGGAGACAGTGAAGGACAGAGGAGTCTGGCATGCTGGGATCCGTGGGGTCACAAAGAGTTGGACACGACTGAGCGGCTGAACTGAACTGAACTGAACTGAAAAGCATCTAGACTGATCAAGCAGGGTATTCCGTACTTGCCTTTGAATGATTAGATCTACACACGCAAATCTCATATATGTACTTGATACACACACCACACACATACCACAAATACACACTCACACACACCACATACATACACACTGGACACACACATACACACACACACACACACACACACACAGGGACACTCACACGTCTTTCCCTAAATGTCTATGATTTAATGGCATCATCAAACATTTTCAAAAAATGTGGTGAAGATGTTCAAACACTTCCAGATACGTGTGGAACAAGAACACCCTTCATCAAACGAGCCTCTGACTTCACAGGGGCCGCTCTGAATGGATACATTTTTTAAAAATTAATTATTTTAATTGGAGGCTAATTACTGTACAGTATTGTAGTGGTTTCTGCCATACATCACCACGAATCAGCCACGGGTGTACATGTGTCCCCCATCCTGAACCCCCCTCCCCACTCCCTCCCCATCCCATCCCTCTGGGTCATCTCAGCACACCGACTTTGAGTGCCCTGTTTCATGCATCAAATTTGGACTGATAATCTATTTCACATACGGTAATATGTTTTCTATGCTATTCTCTCAAATCATCCCACCCTCGCCTTCGCCCACAGAGTCCAAAAGTCTGTTCTTTACATCTGTGTCTCTTTTGCTGTCTCCTGTATAGGGTCATCGTTACCATCTTTCTAAATTGGATGATACATTTTATCACGACCGCTCCGAAGTCACAACTGAACAACACGTATAAGAAGACTGTGTACCGTTCAGTTAATGCAGATGTTGGGACCCGAGGCTCACAGGAACCGACCCTGTGTTTCCACCAGGAGCCAGGGTTCAGTGTTCTCGGCGACTTCACAGAAGGGAAGCTCCACGGACATGCGACGAGGCTGTGTCCAGAGCCCGTCAGGTCCACCTTCCTCTTCACCTGAAGCCGAGTGGGGCTTCCCCTGCACCCAAGCCGTCTCTACCCCAAGATCAGAGCACCCTCACATCCAATTTAATTCTTGACCTCATCCACACCGCTTCCTAATCAGTGCTTTCCTGGCTGTGGGAAGGGGCATTTCCCTCTTTCCTCAGCCTGGCCCACACGTCCCACTGTGCCTCTAAAGCACGCATCATCACTGAGAGGCTTCAGGGGCAGGGACGTCAGCTGGAGCCAAACTGGAGTGATCTGAGCGACCCTAGAAAAAATCAGTGAGCAGTTCTGAGCCAAAGCCGCCTTGTTTCTGAAATGGGAATAGTAACCACCCACAGGGTTTTGGTCCGTGTTTCTAAGACAATGCCCATAGGTTTGGGGGGGAAACATGGCCGACAATAGGTTATCAATAGGAAGAGGTCAGCTTATTCCTCCTTGTCTGTTGCATGTGTGTTAGTTGCTCAGACTCTTTGAGTCAGAAAGTGTCTGACTCTTTGTGACCCCATGGACTGTAGCCTGCCAGGCTCCTCTGTCCATGGGATTCCCCACGCAAGAATACTGGAGTGGGTTGCCATGCCCTCCTCCTCCCAACCCAGGGACTGAACCTGAGTTTCCCATTGGCAGGCGGGTTCTATGCCACTAGTGCCGCCTGGGAAGCCCTCTCTAACCCTGTGCTGGGCTCAGCTGTGTCCAACTCTTTGTGATGCCATGGACTGTAGCCCACCAGAGTCCTCTGTCCATGGGATTCTCCAGGCAAGAATAATGCAGTGGGTTGCCATTCCCTTTTCCAGGGGATCTTCCCAACTAGGGATTGAATCCATGTCTCCTGAATTGCAGGCAGATTCTTTACCATCTGAGCCACCAGGCAAGCTCCTATTTGTGCATTCTGGGATAAACAGAGATGTCCTAGACACCAGCAGAGTCTGACAAATCTCAACTCTCAGAGCTACAGGAGAAGTGTCTGGATTCCAGAGCTACAGGAGAAGTGTCTGGATTCCTAGGAGTTTTCACACCAAGCTCTGAATTCAGAGCCCTTAGCTGTGGACAGCATGGGTGGGGATGTGGAGATAGAGAGGGTGGAGGGCCCTGATCACAGACTGAGTCCTTCATAAGAGGCAGGGCAGCAGCCTAAGGGGCTCGGCCATTCTTAATAATTTTAACATTTACTATGAACGAGCAATTAACTTACAATGTTCAGTTCAGTTCAGTTCAGTTCAGTTGCTCAGTCGTGTCTGACTTTTTGCGGCCCCATGAATCGCAGCATGCCAGGCATCCCTGTCCATCACCAACTCCCAGGGTTCACCCAAACTCATGTCCATCAAGTGGATCATGCCATCCAGCCATCTCATCCTCTGTCGTCCCCTTCTCCTCCTGCCCGCAATCCCTCCCAGCATCAGGGTCTTTTCCAATGAGTCAACTCTTTGCATGAGATGGCCAAAGTATTGGAGTTTTAGCTTTAGCATCAGTCCTTCCAATGAACACCCAGGACTGATCTCCTTTAGAATGGACTGGTTGGATCTCCTTGCAGTCCAAGGGACTCTCAAGAGTCTTCTCCAACACCACAGTTCAAAAGCATCAATTCTTCAGTGCTCAGCTGTCTTTATAGTCCAACTCTCACATCCATACATGATCACTGGAAAAACCATAGCCTTGACTAGATGGACCTTTGTTGGCAAAGTAATGTCTCTGCTTTTGAATATGCTATCTAGGTTGTTCATAACTTTCCTTCCAAGGAGTAAGCATCTTTTAATTTTATGACTGCAATCACCATCTGCACTGATTTTGGAGCCCCAAAAAATAAAGTCTGACATTGTTCCCACTGTTTCCCCATCTATCTGACATGAAGTGATGGAACTGGATGCCATGATCTTAGTTTTCTGAATGTTGAGCTTTAAGCCAACTTTTTCACTCTCCTCTTTCACTTTCATCAAGAGGCTCTTTAGTTCCTCTTCCCTTTCTGCCATAAGGGTGGTGTCATCTGCATATCTGAGGTTATTGATATTTCTCCCACCAATCTTGATTCCAGCTTGCACTTCCTCCAGCCCAACAACTTACAGTTACGACTTACAGTGTAACGAGTACCAAAACAACTGACTTAGGACAGAAAGGCCCACATCAATAGGCTTTCTATAAAATAAACCAAGTGATTCACCCATGTGAGAAACACAGAGGCACATGACCTCTGAGATGTCCACGTCTGGAGACAGAGCTGCTAGCCTTGGTCATGAGTACGCACCTAGGGCAGGTGTGCCTGGGAAAGGTCAAGGGAAGACCTGCAGGAGAGAGGTCAGTGTCTGCCTCTGTCTCTGACGTCAACCTTGGTGGCTCAGATGTTAAAGAATCTGCCTGCAGTGCGGGAGACCTGGGTTTAATGCCTGAGTCGGGAAGATCCCCTGCAGAAGGGAGTGGCACCTCACTCCAGTATTCTTGCCTGGAGACTATACTGAGCGACTGACACTTTCACACACACTTGGATGATCATGTTTGCCAGAAATGTGGTTCAGTGGCGTGGGACTATGCTAATGCATGTAACAGTGATGGAGACAGAGTATTGTGTGTTTAAAAAGGTCACTTTTCATTGAAAAAATTATTCCTAACATTTTGAAATAAAATACTCAAGAAAAGTTCTTTATGACAGTCTCTAGGTCCATCCACGTCTCAATAGTCCATTGTATATATGTACCACATTTGCTGCTGCTGCTGCTAGGTCACTTCAGTCGTGTCCGACTCTGTGCGACCCCACAGATAGCAGCCCACCAGGCTCCCCTGTCCCTGGGATTCTCCAGGCGGGAACACTGGAGTGGCTTGCCATTTCCTTCTCCAATGCATGAAAGTGAAAAGTGAAAGTGAAGTCGGAAGTGAACTAAATCAAAGAGAAAAACAAATATCATATATTAATGCACATATGTGGAATCTGGAAAAAAACTGGTGTAGACGATCTTACTTACAAAGCAGAAATAGAGACACAGACGTAGAGAACAAACGAATGGACACCAAAGCGGGGACAGGGGAGTGGCTGGATTGGGAGATTGGGACTGACATGTGTATATGCACTATTGATACTATGGATAAAATAGATACCTCATGAGAACCTTTTGCACAGCGCACGGAACTCTATGCCCTGTGGTGACCTAAATGGGAAGGAAATCTAAAACAAGAGAAGATCTACGTTCACTTTGCCGTACAGTAGAAACTCACACAACGCTAAAACAGCTGTACTCCCAAACATATTAAACAGCAAAATGAATTGTCAAAAAATATAAGAAAAGCAGTGACTTCAGATCTGGATTGTTGTTGTTTGGTCACTGCTGCGGCTAAGTCACTTCAGTCGCGTCCGACTCTTTGTGACCCCGTGGACTGTAGCCCGCCAGGCTCCTCTGTTCATGGGATTTCCAAGGCAAGAACACTGGAGAGGGTTGCCATTTCCTTCTCCATCAGAGCTCGCTAGGTTTAAAATTACAGTCATGGTTTGTCAGAGCCAGCTTTGGAATCTGATGTACATGGCGCTGCAATGCTTTTACAGTGAAGATAAATGAAAAATCCAGACAGACTTGCAGATTTTAGAAACGAGTGTCTGAGCAAAGAAAATCTTAGTTGGCATGTCTGCATTTGACTCATTGAAGACTTAGACCATCTTCTTTCACGTAGAGAAGAATCCCAGTTCAGTACACACTGCAGTTCAGGGCTTCACGCTTCTGGACGTCGAGAGGTCAAGGCCTTCTCTTGGCTGCAGGCTGGCGCTGTCCATGGCCATGCAGATGGTCAGGGGCTGAGCAGATGCATCTCCACTCGTAGAGCAGCTGCCCGCACACGAGACCGGCTCTGCTTGGACATGGCTCCTGTAGCCCTGCTTGGGGAGCTGGCTGCCCTGCTTGGGTGTGATCTTACTCGTGCTGCCAGGACTGGAACAGGGGTTCCTATCTGAGGAACCAGAGAATCCCATGGAAATGCTGATCGGAACTCAGGAACCTGGCAATGAGGCTTCCATCTCACAAAGAGGACTTTGGGTAGAGGGAAGGGCCAGGGCCAGGAATGCAGGATTCTGCAGCTGTAAAGATCCTGGGAGATCATAAAGCAGCCTGTCTGATTCCTGCTGGGACCCTGAGTTCTCAGGGCTTTGGGACATCAGGAGGGAACCAGCACCTTGGCTGAGATGCTCTCCAACAGCATGTGGCATTGCTCACCCTTAAAAACCCTATGGTTATCCAGCGCCCTCACTTTCTGAAATAGGAGGAATAAAGGCAGGGAGAGGCATTCACAGAGAATCACCTGGAATCGTTCCATGGGGAGTGCTGTGTTTCTCCTGATTGTTGGTGCTGCTATAACGATGTCTTTCTACTTGTGCCAACCCGACTCTGCGGTCCTGGTTGCATCTTGAGAGAAATCCTTCCAAAGAACCTGCCCCTCCCCCCAGTCTCTTCTACATAAAAAAGCCCAGAGTTTATACTTTACTTCTTAATTGCAGTTTAAAACATGCAGCTCATCAATGAAAGTGAGTGTAATCACAGATCCCACGAAAGGTGGAGACAATAATTTTTTCTCTGTTCTTTTTATAATCTTCTGTAATGAAATGCATGGTTGCACAGATCATTATCCACTGATAAGGCTGTATTTTGCTTCCGTATAAAAGGTGCATTGCCCTTGGGTGTGGGTAAACGGCCTCTTCACAATTGTAAAGTTAATGGTCATCATAGTGGGGAGTGGTCTTCCTAGGTGGCCCAGTGGTAGAGAATCCACCTGCCAATGCAGGAGACACAGGAAATGCTGGTTTGACCCCTGGGTTGGGAAGATCCCCTGGAGAAGGAAATGGCAACTCACTTCACTATTCTTGCCTGTAAAATTGCATGGACAGAGGAGCCTGGTAGGCTACAATCCATGGGGGTAACAAAAGAACTTGCCATGACTGGGTGATGGAGCTCACACGCATCGTAAGGGGCAGAGCGGGCCTTGCCCGGCCACACGGCCTGGCAGAGACACAAGCCGAGTCTCGTCATTAACTGCTGTGGTCTTGTGGGGGGCGGGTGGCTCCTCTGGCCGTGGTCCTCAGCCTGCAGCTGTTCCCCACACGTCCAGAGCCCCCCTTTCTCTGCTCTGCTTCCTTCATTCTGTTGTTGAACATCACACAGCTAGTGGCAGAGAGGCTGAGCTGAACACGGAGGACCCTCCAGTCCTGGCAATTTCAAGTCAATGTGACTCAAAACAAGAAAGACCAAAAGGTCCTTGGGACAAAGGATGAGTCAGAGAAACAGTACCAGACCTCTGCTGTGTCCACTGATGGGTGGAACTCCTCTATGCTAGAAAAGTGAGGTTATATACATGTAAAGGCCTTGGGGAGAGAAATGGTAACAGAGGCTCTGGTGCGAAGACTATCAAAAGGGCGCATTTGCTTGTTGAGCTTATCACCTCACACTGGGGTCAGAACGTCCATCACCAAAAAGACTATAAACAAAAATGCTGGAGAGGATGTGGAGAAAGGGGACGCTCTTGCACTGTTGGTGCGAGCGTAAATTGCTGCAGCCACTATGGAGAGCAGTATGGAGAGTCCTTAAAAACTAAAAGTAGGTTTACCAGTGATCCTGCAATCCCACTCCTGGGCATATATCCAGAGAAAACCATAATCCCTATGTTCACAGCGGCGCTATTTGTAATAGCCACGACATGGAAGCAGCCTAACATCCACCACCAGAGAGACAGATGAGTAAGGTGTGGCACATACATACGATGGAATATTACCCAGCTGTAAAGTGGGTGAAATAGTGCCCTTTGCAGCAACATGGAGGGACCTGGAGATTATCCTAAGTGAGTAAGTCAGAGAAAGACGACTACCATATGTATCACTCATACAACAGCAACAAATCAACCTAATTAAAAAAGATACAAATGAACGTGTTCACAAAACAGAAACAGACTTACAGACATGGAAGACACACTTGTGGCTAAAAGGGGAAACGGGGTGGGGAAGGACAAATCAAGGGCTTGGGACTGACACGTACACACTGCTGCTGCTGCTGCTGAGTCACTTCAGTCGTGTCTGACTCTGTGTGACCCCATAGACGGCAGCCCACCAGGCTCCCCCGTCCCTGGGACTCTCCAGGCAAGAACACTGGCGTGGGTTGCCATTTCCTTCTCCAATGCATGAAAGTGAAAAGTGAAAGTGAAGTCGCTCAGTCGTGTCTGACTCTTCGCGACCCCATGGACTGCAGCCCACCAGGCTCCTCCGCCCATGGGATTTTCCAGGCAAGAGTACACACTACTACATGCAAGACAGATAACCGACAAGGACCTGCTTACGGTAGAGCACTGGGAATTCCACTCAGTATTCTATGATAAGTTATGTGAGAAAAGGATCTAAAAAGGAATGAATACATATATAACTGAATCACTTCATTGTACACCAGAAACTAACTCAAGATTGTAAATCAACTATACTCCAATAAATTAAAAAAAATTTTTTTTAATAACAGCCCCCCACAAAAAGAAAAGGGTGCATTTTCTTGGGAGCATGTGACACTTCAGGTTTGCAGAGAGAGGTCCTGCAAAGCAGAGGTCCTGGGGGCTCCAGGGACAGAAATCTTCAGACCTGAAAGCGGGTGGGTCTCAGGACCAGGCGTGGGGCCAGCAGAGGCATGTGATGGGAACAGCTCGGGTGCGGCATCAGGACAGCATGGCAACACCCACTAGTTCCTCATTCTTTAGCAGCCGAGGTCCAGGGGAGGTCACTCTTAGGGTCACTTCTCCCGCTCTGCAGCTCTTTCTCCCACCCTCTTCCTTAGCACTTGGTTGTTTTTTTAAAGAGTTTTCATTTTTTTTATGTAGACCATTTTTAAAGTCTTTATTGAATTTGTTACAATATTATTTCTGTTTAATGGTTTGTTTTTTCCAACGGAGGCATGTGCGATCTCTGCTTCCTGATCAGGCATAGAAGCCCCACCCCCTGCATGGGAAGGTGGAGTCTTAACCACTGGACCACGGGGAAGTCCCTCTAGTGCACGTTAAGCATCTCTGTATGTTTCCCCTCAATAACACTCCCCATGCCCCCCTCCCTCTGCACTGCTCACCTGCAGTGGGAGTTTTGAAATGAGCTTCAGTGAAACTCTGGAGACCCCCACATGTCTCAGACCCAATTCCAAATAAGGCCAACGTGGCCAGCGTTCAGCCACGACTCTTCAGGTGCGACTGAAGCAGCCAGTGCACGGCTGGGCAGACCCCCGCTGTGGAGTTCTCACCCAGGCAGTGTTCTAAATGCTTCCCCTTGGATTAATGTCCATTTCAATTACACTAATAAAGTATATGGAACTAAAGCCCCAGCTGTCCCAAAAGGGCCGTAAGGAGTAACAGAGGTGTGTCCTCTGTGGTCCGAGGTAATGCACCAAGTGAAGCATGCTTTTCACTTTGAAGAACATTCCATTTAATTAAAAGTAAATATTAGGAGAGAGCCTGTCCAAAATGGACGGACCATGCAGGGCTAATTCAGCAGAGGATAGGGAACACTCAGGTAGAGCTCTAGTTCAGTCCAAGGCCCTGTGCTTGCAGCTGGGGACCCGCAGGTGAATAAATCAGCGTCTTCTTGTCCAGAAGCTACTCATCTCTCCAGGGACAGAGACACACAGAATACATCAAGATGCTGGATGTAGAGGGATTCTCAAGACCGTCCTACTTCAAGCCAGGAAACTTACTGTTGAAGGTGGTCCTTCACTATCACCCAAGGGCTTTGGTTACAGACCTTGTGCACAGCATCATGTTTGTGGAGCCCTATACCAAAAGCAGAGACATTACTTTGTCAACAGTCCATCTAGTCAAGGCTATGGTTTTTCCAGAGGTCATGTATGGATGTGAGAGTTGGACTATAAAGAAAGCTGAGTGCCAAAGAATTGATGCTTTTGAACTGTGGTGTTGGATAAGACTCTTGAGAGTCCCTGGGTGTTCATTGGAAGGACTGATGCTGAAGCTGAAACTCCAATACTTTGGCCACCTGATGCAAAGAGCTGACTCATTTGAAAAGACCCTGATGATGGGAAAAATTGAGGGCAGGAGGAGAAGGGGATGACAGAGGAGGAGATGGCTGGATGGCATCACCAACTCAATAGACATGAGTTTGAGTAAACTCCAGGAGTTGGTGGTGGACAGGGAGGCCTGGCATGCTGCAGTCCCTGGGGTCTCAAAGAGTCGGACATGACTGAACAACTGAACTGAACTGAACTGATACCAAGGTCACAGGTGTAAAGCCTTGTGCCAAGGCCAAAGGTGTGGAGCCATGGTACCAAGGTCATCTCCAGAACTGACCAAGCCCCATAGCAACCGTTGGCATGAACCCCTCCGACTTAAACCAGCAGGCTCCCTGACATTACATTAAGTAAAAATACCCACCCAATAGCACCCTAACCAATCACCTAAAGCCACTCTTTCAGGGGAGTTTTCTCTGTCTTGAGGCCACTAAGCCCACAAAAGACGTCAGCTCTTCCTTTGCTGGCCCGTTGTCCTAACAGCATCTCCTGCTCTAACAAACTCTATTCTCCTCTCATTCTGCCTCAAGCCTGGAAATTCTTTTCCAGCCTGTGCCCAGGTCACAGTGTCCATCTTTCAGGAAGGCAAGTCTACGCAGTGATCCTGGACACACATACGTTCCCAGGCCCCACTAGGGCCTGCCTTCAACTGACTCTGCTCTCAACAGAGAAGGCTGACATTACTTTCAGGTCCAATGTCTGAGCCATTTTCATGTTATTTTATGGGACGGCAGACTGACACCCAGAGCAGGCCCTCAGGCTTTCGCTGGGACCCTCTTATAATTGCCAGGGAAGGGAGGCTCCCTTTCGCAGGGGTGGCTGTGGCAATCGCTGGCTCTGCTGAGCTGGCGTATCCCCTGAAAACAGGAGCATCTGTCTGATGGGTCCCCAGCACCCAAGTGAGTAGAGGAAGCAAGACTGTGTAAACGAGTAGGGACCCCTGTCCACCAGGGCCTCCTCTCGAGGCTGCCTGGTCTCTGCTGGCCTCCTGGGTCCTGCTTCTTGCTCTCCTAGCTTGCTCTGCATCCTGACTCCAGGGAACCCCACTCCAACCCCCACTCACTCCAGCTTCACATTTCCTGCTTGTCATGATCAACAGCATCATTCCCAGTCTGCGACCCCAGAAAGAGGCAGCCCCGGGCCCTCCCTCACTGGATTGACAAATAAGTGGGGTGTTACTCAGTCCTTAAACTCAGTGGGCACCAAATAGATGGACAGGAGGTTGCCATTTCCTTCTCCAGGGGATCTTCCCAATCCAGGGATCGAACCCACGTCTCTTGCATCTCCTGCACTGGCGGACAGGTTCTTTACCACTGAACTCCCTGGGAAGCCCCCGTGTACAGAGACTGGTACTTAAGACTTTGAGTCCCATGTCTCCCCTCTGATGGGCAGAGACACACCTTCTGAGTTGGAAACAGAAACAGACATCCTGGGGCCCCAGAATCTCCCCAGGAAAGTGCTTATAAGGTTGAACATGGACCCAGTGCTTAATCACAATTCATTGTTACTACAATATACCTTGTCCTTTTCCTTTTCATTACAGGGGACTGGAATGCAAAAGTAGGAAGTCAAGAGATACCTGGAATAACAAGCAAATTTGGCCTTGGAGTACAAAATGAAGCAGGGCAGAGCCTAACAGAGTTTTCCCAAGAGAATGCACTGGTCATAGCAAACATCCTCTTCCAACAACACAAGAGAAGACTCTACACATGGACATCACCAGATGGTCAGCACCGAAATCAGATTGATTATATTCTTTGCAGCCAAAGATGGAGAAGCTCTATACAGTCAGCAAACAAGACAAGGAGCTGACTGTGGCTCAGATCATGAATTCCTTATTGCCAAATTCAGACTGAAATTGAAGAAAGCAGGGAAAACCACTAGACCATTCAGATATGACCTAAATCAAATCTGTTACAATTATACAGTAGAATTGACAAATAGATTTAAGGGGTTAGATCTGACAGAGAGAGTGCCTGAAGAACTATGGACAAAGGTTTGTGACATTATATAAGAGGCAATGATCAAGACCATCCCCAAGAAAAAGAAAAGCAAAAAGGCAAAATAGTTGTCTGAGGAGGCCTTACAAATAGCTGAGAAAAGAAAAGGTGCAAAAGGCAAAGGAGAAAAGAAAAGATATACCCATCTGAATGAAGAGTTTCAAAGAATAGCAAGGAGAGATAAGAAAACCTTCTTTAGTGATCAAGAAATAAAGGAAAATAATAGAATGGGAAAGACTATAGATCCCTTCAAGAAAATTAGAGATGCAAACATGGGCTCAATGAAGGACAGAAATGGTATGGACGTAACAGAAGCAGAAGATATTAAGAAGAGGTGGCAAGAATACACAGAAGAACTGTACAAAAAAGATCTTCATGACCCAGATAATCACGATGGTGTGATCACTGACCTAGAGCCAGACATCCTGGAATGTGAAGTCAAGTGGGCCTTATGAAGCATCACTACAAACAAAGCTAGTGGAGGTAATGGAATTCCAGTTGAGCTATTTCAAATCCTAAAAGATGATGCTGTGAAAGTGCTGCACTCAATATGTCAGCAAATTTGGAAAACTCAGCAGTGGCCACAGGACTGGAAAAGGTCAGTTTTCATTCCAATCCCAAAGAAAGGCAATGCCAGAGAATGTTCAAATTACCACACAATTGCACTCATTTCACACGCTAGTAAAGCAATGCTCAAAATTCTCCAAGCCAGGCTACAACAGTATGTGAACCATGAACTTCCAGATGTTCACACCGGATTTAGAAAAGGCCAAGGAACCAGAGATCAAATTGCCAACATCCCCTGGATCATCAAAAAAGCTAGAGGTTTTCAGAAAAACATCTACTTCTGCTTTATTGACTACACCAAAGCCTTTGACTGTGTGGATCACTACAAACTGTGGAAGATTTTTCAAGAGATGGGAGTACCAGACCACCTGACCTGCCTCCTGAGAAATCTATATGCAGGTCAGGAAGCAACAGTTAGAACTGGACGTGGAACAACAGACTGGTTCCCAATTGGTAAAGGAGTACGTCAAGGCTGTATATTGTCACCCTGCTTATTTAACTTATATGCAGAGTACATCATGAGGAACACTGGACTGGAAGAAACACAAGCTGGAATCAAGATTGCCGGGAGAAATATCAGCAAGCTCAGATATGCAGATGACACCACACTTATGACAGAAAGTGAAGAACTAAAGAGCCTCTTGAAGAAAGTGAAAGAGGAGAGTGAAAAAGTTGGCTTAAAGCTTAACATTCAGAAAACGAAGATCATGGCATCTGGTTTCATCACTTCATGGGAAATAGATGGGGAAACAGTGGAAACAGTGTCAGAGTTTATTTTTTGGGGCTCCAAAATCACTGCAGATAGTGACTGCAGCCATGACATTAAAAGATGCTTACTCCTTGGAATAAAAGTTATGGCCAACCTAGACTCTAGTACTCTTGCTTGGAAAATCCCATGGATGGAGGAGCCTTGTGGGCTGCTGTCTATGGGGTTGCACAGAGTCGGACACGACTGAAGTGACTTAGCAGCAGCAGCAGCAGACAGCATATTAAAAAGCAGAGACGTTACTTTGCCAACAAAGGTCCATCTAGTCAAACTATGGTGCTTCCAGTTGTCATGTACGGCCATGAGAGTTGGACTATGAAGAAAGCTGAGCGCTAAAGAATTGATGCTTTTGAACTGTGGTGTTGGAGAAGACTCCTGAGAGTCCCTTGGACTGCAAGGAGATCCAACCAGTCCATTCTGAAGGAGATCAGTCCTGAATATTCATTGGAAGGCCTGATGCTGAAGCTGAAACTCCAGTTCTTTGGCCACTTGATAGGAAGAGCCAACTCATTGGAAAAGACCCTGATGCTGGGAAAGATTGAAGTCAGGAAGAGAAGGGGATGACAGAGGATGAGATGGTTGGATGGCATCACTGACTAGATGGACATGAGTTTGAGTAAGCTCTGGGAGTTGGTGATGGACAGGGAAGCCTGGTGTGCTGCAGTCCATGGGGTCACAAAGTGTCAGACATGACTGAGCTACTAAACTGAAGTGAACTGGTATCTTGTCCATTTTATAACCCCCTTTCCTTTGGAAATGGAGGTTTTCGATAAAAGGAAAGTTGGTCCGGAGGAGTGGGGCAGTGCTGAGGGTGAAAAAGGAAGCCCACATGCACACACCCTCTCGCGGGCTGTGTGCATCAGGACTGGGGCTGAGCTCTGGAGCCAGGGTGGACTTACTCAATGGGTGTACTGAGTGGCAATACCAACACCCTTGTTTCCATGGAGGCAAAAGCACCCCCGAGCTTCCCTGGTCGCTCAGCAGTAAAGAATCTGCCTGTTAGTGCGGGAGACACTGGTTCAGTCCCTGGGTGGGGAAGTTCCCCTGGAGAAGGAAATGGCAACCCACTCCAGTTTTCTTGCCCAGAGAATCCCAAGGACAGAGGAGCCTGGCAGGCTACAGTCCGTGGGGTTGCAAAAGAGTCCGTCACATCTTAGCAACTAAACAACAGCAACAAAAACCACCCCTTTCCCAGCCTCAGCACACCTTGACTCAACAGCTCTTTGGGTGTCTTACTGTAAACTTTGCCACATCAAGGCTGGGTCTCAGCTTCTTCCACTCCCAGGAGAAACCTCATGGGCCTCTGGCCCTGAACGCACTGGACATTCCAGTCTAACCTGTGAGGGGTGGGAGTTGGGGGGTTGAGGGGTGGGCCAGCCCTGCCCTTCCCCTCCAGGCCCGTGGGAGACAGGCACAGGAGGCGCTCAGGCCTCCCCAGGCTTCCAGATTCCCTGCTTCTGGGTCTTACTCCAGTGTCTGTATCTATGCTGCATTTCCCTTTTCTTTAGGAAAGTGATTTTTTTATTTCCATCCATTCAAAAGGGTTCTCCTGTATTATTAGTTCAAAAACAGTAATGATCAGATGTTCTAATTGGTGGAAAGTATCATTTCTGCATAGAAACCTGGCCTGTGCGGACTGACAACAAAAGCCCTGGCCGCAAAGCTGGATGACAACGCTTTGTCCTTAACTCAATAACAACACGACGAAACACATTTAATGGTTACATAACATGGTGAATACAGTCCACAGAAAATGTAAGAGCAAAATCATGTTCCTCTTTCAGCAAGAATTTAATCTTCCCTCTTTCGTTTGAAGGGAAGATGAGAATTAGATAATCATGAAAAGAAGCATGAAATGAAGTCTTTGCGGTTACCCAGAGATGAAAACATACCCAAAAAAGGCTGTTAGGAAAGTCATTCTTTCTATTTACTAATAGGAAACATGTTTCCTTTGCATTTTTCTCATTATTTAGGATCTGACACAAGAAGAAGGAAGTCATTTTTATAGCATCAAATTTTTTTTCTCTCAAATGCCAGGAATTGTGAAAGAGCACATATATCTTACTGCTTTTCTTACACATCACCTTCCCTTAATTGCAATGCAGGTTTCTCATTTTACCTCTGGGATTTGGAGAATGCATTCAAATACTGCTGCTGCTGCTCTGCTGCTAAGTCACTTCAGTCGTGCCCAACTCTGTGCGATCCCATAGATGGCAGCCCACCAGGCTCCTCCGTCCCTTGGATTCTCCAGGCAAGAATACTGGAGAGGGTTGCCATTTCCTTCTCCACTAAAACACCATTATTTCTGGAAACTTCTAAGTTTGTTTAAAAACACTGCACAATAGTACAATATAGACTTCTCTAGATGGTATAGATCTGTATAGATCATAAAGTAAGCTTGTTCAAATTCATACTTGAAAAGAAAATCAAAGCCCGGAGACATTAAGGAAGTTGTCCCTGACCTGACCACAGGATGCTGCAGCTTCATCAGCAAACGTGCATGCGGCACTGCCAAGAGCTAGACCCCACTGCATCCACACTAGCCTGATCTCCTGGGTTCTACGTGGCTAAACGTGCTCAGTGGTACCATGTAATTCTACAGAGCGGTGTGACCCGGAGCAGGGCAGGGCGTGGGGAACTAAGGCTGACTGAGCACCTTGGAAACCACACACAGGCCCCTGGGCCCCAGTCCTTCGAAGGATAAGCTTGTTGCTTTAGTCTTCCATGCCTTCCTGAATCTTAAAAGGCTGATTCAGTAAACAATGAAGAATGTGGAGATGTAGAGACAAAGCATAGCTGTTGGGCTGGAGAACTGGTAGGTATTTTAGAGTATAACCAGCCACAGAGCAGAACCACCGAACTCACGGTTCCCTGAAATACATGGATAAAGGACCAAGACACATTCCTAGGTTGTTTTTACAGGAAGCAGAGCCCCAGCAGATGAAAACCGCTGATGGCAGGAACATAGACCCTAGACTGGCTGAAACCCCAGAAGGTTAAAGATGCTTGAAATGTTACCCTGATGCTGATCCATCTGAGGATTCTGCAAGAGCTGGCCATGCCCCAGCAGCCCCTCCTCCCCCTGCCTTTAAAGCCCCTCCCCTGAAAGCCATCGGGGAGTTTGGGTCTCCTGAGCATGAGCTGCCTGTTCTCCTTGCTTGGTGTCTGCAATATAAATGCTGCACTCTCCTTCACCACAGCCCGCTCTCAGTTGCTTGGCCTTTCTGTGTGTGGGCCAGTGGACCCGAGTCAGGTTCTGTAACACCCACTGTGAGCTTGGCATTGTATTGGGCTCTTTGCAAGCTTTGCTGTATCCAATTATCCCAAGAGCTCTCAAAGGTGACCATTAGAATGAGTTCAATGTGGGGAAGAAAATCACAAGTTTTAGGATCAAAGAGCTTAGACTGAAACGCGAGCCTGTCCACTTACCAATTGTGTGGTTTTAGCCTTTAGTTCTCTAATCTTCGCGTTCCCCAGCTGTAGGATGAGGGTCACAGTGTTGCCTTAGTGGAGTGTTTTTGAGAATTAAATCAGTAACTCACACAAAGTATCTTTTAGAGCAAAAGGAATATTGTAGGGGATTTTAAAATAGCAGTTATCATCCCCAAATTATAGATTTTTTAAAAAAAAGTTTCATGGAATAGAAGATTTGCTGAGAAACTTGTAGATAGAAGAGGTTGAGTCAGCTGTGACCCCAGGTCTGACTGCCTCCAAGGCTCATTCTTTCACCTGCTAATCTGCCTAATCTAGTGTTCTGACTCAGTCTTCTGTCAAAATAATCAACAAACAAGGCAATTTTAGAAGTTCTAATAGAGCTGGTTCAAGTCACCAGGTCCAGCATTTGAATTTACATAAGACTGAAAGTGAAAGTCGCTCAGTCGCGTCCAACTCTTTGCAACCCCATCCTCCTGGCCAGAATACTGGAGTGGGTAGCCTTTCCCTTCTCCAGGGGATCTTCCCAACCCAGGGATCGAAGCCAGGTCTCCCACACAGCAGGCAGATTCTTTACCAGCTGAGCCACCAGGGACACCCTACATAAGATTATTGAGATAATAATTGGCATCAGTAGAAAGTCTCTTAATAAAATACAGGTGTAGTCTGTGGAACACACACTATTCAGAGCATGGTGTGTCATCAGAGAGAACCATTCAGATAAAGGGAGAAGCCACTCTCCCCACCCTCTGCTGGTGGTTCCCTTAGTCAGAACCACACAGTTCAGTCCTTGATGCTGGACTAAGTTCAGCACCTTTGTGTGGACAGTCACCTCCCTAACAGTGTCAAGGCAACACCAAGGGCAGAGACAGTACCTTCACTCCTCAAAGACCACAGGACGGGCTGGGCATTTTTTAGAACCAAAAACTTTTAGGCTGGAAAAGGGTTATAGATAAAGGTGGAGGGGCGGGGGATGAATTAGGAGTTTGGGATTAACATATACACACTACTATATATAAAATAACCAACAAGGACCTACTGTATAGCACAGGGAACTCTATTCAATATTCTGTAATAAGTTATATGCGGAAAGAATCTGAAAAAGAATGGATATACCTATGTGTATGACTGAATCACTGTGCTAGACATCTGAAACGAACACAACATTGCAAATCAGGTATACCTCAATATAAAATAAAACATACTGTAAAAATAAACCAAAACCTTTCAGCTGGAAAAGTATTATAGAGTTAATAATCTAATCCAGTGGTTTTCAAAAAATTTTCTTCTCAGGACCTTTTTACACTTTTAGGAGATACTGAGAACTTTAAAGAGCTTTAGTTTCTGTGTTTATATTCTATTTTTTTAAATTAAAATTTGTGTGTGTGTGTTTATATTCTATTTATATATATATTCTCTCTCTATATATATATGTGTGTGTGTGTGTATGTATGTATATATATTATATTATTTATATTTATATTTATATTTATATATATATATATGTATATATAAGTGGGCTTCCCTGCTGGCTCAGTGGTAAGGGCTATGCCTGCCAATTCAGGAGACAAGATGTGGGTTCAGTCCCTGGGTCAGGAAGATCCTATCCCTTGGAGAAGGAAATGGCAACCCACTCTAGTATTCTTGCCTAGGAAATCTTATGGACAGCAGAGCCTAGTGGGCTACCGTCCATGGGGTTGCAAAAGAATCAGACATGACTTAGTGACTGAAACAATTATATACATATTAAATTAAAAATTAAATTATCTTTATTTATTTAAAATGAAAACCTATTATGTGTTAATATAATTTAAATATTTTATGAAAGATAACTGTATCTTTCAAGACCAAAAATATTAATAGAATGGTATTGTTTTAAACTTTTGCAAAACTCAATTAATATCTGCCTTTATTTAAAGAAAAACAGGCTGGATTCTGACACCTGCTTTTGCCTTTAATTTGTTATAATGTATTATTTTGGTTTAGGTATATGAAGGGAATCTGGCTTCATGCATATATACATTGTTAGAAACGTGAACCATATTTTAACTGCCTTTTTCAATAATTGCAGACACTTTTCTTTGATACTACATCAAAATTTGACAACAGTGTTTCCAATGTTGACTCAAAAATTAAATTGGTGGATTTTTCATATGCATGAAAGAATGAAAGTGTAAAAGTCAGACAAAATCTTGGTATTATTACAAAAGTATATTTGGCATTCCAGACCTCCTTAAAAAGGTCAGGGGTGCCCACAGGGTCCTGAGGAACACTTCGAGGACTTTTGGTTGAATTCACTCATTCAACATATGTGAAATATTCAGACATCCTGAGTGACTTCTGCAGACTCTCAGGGTGACTTAATTCTGAATACAAAACCTAGTAAACACTGTTGATCACCCAGTGGTCTTGCACAAAGACAACTCTGGTCAGGAGTACAGAAAGGACAAAGCATCTTCCCTGCTGCTTCTTTCAGAGCCTGGGCCTTGGGGAGCAAGGCCTGGACTGGTTCAGGCTCCTTCAAAGGACAGATCAAGGTCAAGGACCTCTCCACACTGAAGGCACCCCCGTGACTGTCTATGGTTCTTTTATGCCTTCATTCCTGCAAGCAGCCTGCACGGAGCTCCAAGCCAGGTCTGCCTCAGCATACCACTCACACATGCCCAGGGAGGACCACAATTGTCATCTCTCCTACAAGCTCAGCCCAGCTGGCTCCCTGCAGGCATGGGGTGGGCAGGGGCACAGGTCTGTGGCTCCTCTTCATGGTTTGGCCATTAGCAAAGACATACCTCATATGTGGTCACCCAGGTTAGCTCTAGACCACGCCACTGGGTACGCTGCCCTTTTAGGGAACAGGCTTTGCTTTTGCCCTTTATCTTTCCTCTTCTCTTGTTAAACATAGGATCAAATGAAGACCAAACAAAGTCATGATGAGAAGCTTGAGTGAAAAAAATTTTAGCCTTGGGAGAATATTTGCTTGAATATATTTCTAAAAAGAAATACACACGAGAAAAAAAAAACTCTAAAGAATACACTATAATAAAATTGAATATTTTTCTTATCTTCCTTTTCTGATCCAGGAAAATCTCCTGGGCAAAGCACTAATTTTAAGTTTATTTTCTGTAAGTGGGCTACATTATCGCTTAAGGTTTTGTTGATCTTGCTAATACAGTCTATGGTACAGTAGTAATGAATATTATGATTGAACAAATTTACTAAAAGTTATAACACAATTGTCTTCATCTCAATTTCTTGGCCTTATGTAAAAGAATATGAGATGGTGCATTTCTGTAAAATGAATTTAAGTAATTTCTCTTTCTTATTAGAAAGCAAACCAAGAACAAGCCACAGCAGGGGCATGTCCTAAGAGGGCTTTCTATTTGCCCAATATATTGGCAGGTATATTTCATTTCAGAGAAACTTCATTAAGTTAAACATGCTTATAAGCTGCTGAAGCTGAAGCTCCAATACTCTGGCAAAGAACTGACTCATTGGAAAAGACCCTGATTCTGGGAAAGATTGAAGGTGGGAAGAGAAGGCGACAACAGAGGATGAGATGGTTGGATGGCATCACTGACTTGATGGGAATGGGTTTGAGTGAGCTCTGGGAGTTGGTGATGGACAAGGAAGCCTGGCGTGCTGCAGTCCAGGGGGTCGCAAAGAGTTGGATACGACTGAGTGACTGAACGGAACTGAAGATCGTAAGCACCATTATCAACACCATCTTCATCAGCTTCATCATTGTCACCATCATCATAGCCGTCAACATCATGTCATCATAATTAACATCACATCATCTTGTTGTTATTATTTCCATCATTATCACCACCACCCCATAACCTTCAACATCATCAGTCTCATCACAACATCTTTATCATCATCACCATGATCATCTTCATCAATCTCATAATCATCAACGCCACCCTTATCTCATTATCCTCGCTGTCTTTGTGTCATCATTACATTATCATCCACATAATCACCATCATCACATCCCTTTATCACCGCCAGCATCATAACCCTAATCAGGTCAGCACCATCGTATCACCACAATCCACATCACCATCCTCACAGAATTTTCCCATTATCACCACCACCCATAACCTCCACCATCATCATCTTTCATCATGACCACCAGCATCACCAGCATCACAGAGACCAATTTGGACCCTCTCTACTCCGTGCTGGGAAGCACGCTGAGCTTTTCATAATACAGCTTGCATCTTCACAATAATCCTATTAGACAAATCTGGTTATTTTCCACTTTTCAAATTAAAATAGGGAGATAGATAACATGTCCAAAGGAACAGCTAATGAGAGGTTGGATAAGGATTAAACCCAGATTTTTATGACTTTGAGGGTGATCTTCTTAACCACCATATGACACCAAAGAACTCTGTGTTCTGACTTAAAGGGTCTTTCTCTGCCCAACCACAAAGTAAGATTTCAGAGTGTGAAATCTGTGTTATAAATCTTTATGCACAGCCTGTTTTGACCTCTGCATTGGTAAATACATTATACATAATGAGACTTGGGGATACCAGTACTCCATGCAAATACAGGTACAGGCAGACCGCATTTTCTTGTGCTTTGCTTTCTTGCATTTCACAGATGCTGCATTTTCCCCCCACAGATTAAAGATTTGTGGCAACCTGTGTCAAGCAAGTCTATTAGTGCCACTTCCCCCAACATTTCCTCACTTCATGTTTCTGTGTCACATTTTGGTCATTCTTGCAATATTTCAAGCTTTTTCATTATTGTTATACTTGTTATGGGGATCTGTGATCAGTGATCTTTGATGTGACTATTATGACTCACTGAAGGCTCCGATGATGGTTAGCATTTTTTAACACTGCATATTAATATTTTAAAATACGTATATTGCTTTTTCAGACATATATTATACACTTACCAGACTTACAAGACAGTGTAAACATAATTTTTATATGCACTGAGAAACAACAACAAGAACAAAAGTCCACGTGACTAGTGTTTTTTGTGAAACTCTCTTTATTGGGGTGGTCTGGAACCAGACCTGCAGTATCTCTGGGATGTGTGCACATCTCACACTCCTTGAAGAGGCCACTTTTCAGCACAACACAACCTCAGGGAGCCTTAATTGTGACAAAGAGGAGGGGCTCTTGGGAGCTCTAGTCCGTCACGCAAATTATTCTCTTTATTTTTATAGCACTCGGTCCCCACAGACCTCCACAAACAGAACATAACAGGGACAGTTGGGAAAGCCCTAAGTACCTGCTCTGAGGCCAGCACAGGGGAGGCACGGTAGGAGAGGGGCAGAGACACATGTGTAGACAGGAATTAATGACGCCCACACTTGCAGTGGAAACCTGCAGTCCAAGTGTCCGATGACCTCACATCTCAGGGTCCGTTTCCTTTCAGACCACCTTCCAAAGCTGTAGGCGTGTGGAAGTTGACCTAGCTTCTATCATTAGATGACCATTACTCAAATTCTTTCCCCAAACAGCTATGGAATTAAACATTACTCTTGTATAAGAAGAACGGAATCTGTTCCAGCAGCTTCCTAATCTAATCTTGAAGGTGTCGACTTTATCCTGGTAAGAGGAACATGTGCTGATTGACCCCCAAGTTGAGCTGCTTCATTCTCTGGAGTTGACCCCCTCTGTCACGTGACCGTGCACATGGAGCCCTTTTCCTCTCCTTCTTCCGGGCATGGTTCTTCTTCACTTACCTTTCTCCTGTAACAGACAGTAACTGACTGAAAGGCAGAGGGGCGGGGTTCTTATCCTAGACTCTCCACTAGTTGTCAACAGTGGGGCTCTTTTCCTTAAACAGGTTTCTAGGTTTTCCTGACTCCTTCCCTGACTGGAAGGAGACCTTACAGGGTTGAAGTGCAGTGGAGTCAACAAGATTATAGTTTCCAGCTGTGCTTTCTTGCTGAGGAAGCAGGTTCTTGGACCAGACTCTTCAAGGGCGAATTTTTTCCCACCGTTGTAACCGAACAAGGCAGAAACTTTCATAATTCACTATTTCGCTTTTGCTACACTGACCTTGGTCTGGATCAACAGGTGAAAAACACAGTTAAGCCACAAGGATATACTGAGAAGTTAAGCAGGGCTCCAAGAAAATAACTGAACGTATTTAGTCTCAAGTCAGAGAAACTGCATTCTTGCCTACAAATATGACTTTTGATCCCCAATAAAATGACTTGCTCTGATTATGTCTTATGTCAGCTTAATTCCCTGATGGCTCAGTGGTAAAGAATCTGCTTGCCAATGCAGGAGATATGGGTTCGATCTCTGGGTCAGAAAGATCCCCTGGAGAAGGAAATGACAACCCCACCCCAGTATTGTTGCCTGGAGAATCCCATGGATGGAGGAGCCTGGCAAGCTACATACAGTCCATGGGGTCTCAAAGAGTTGGACACGCCTTATCGACTGAACCAAAATAAACAACAGCTTTACCTGTAGTTTATTTTTTTATTTTCACTTCACCTGTTACTCTTTTAACATATTTAAAACAGAGCCCTGAACTTCCCTCTTCTTGTCCCCAAAGCACTGTTACTTTGCTCAGGCTGCTATGGAAACCTACCTCAGACTGGCTGGCCGAAGCAAAATAAATTTCTTTTGCCATGGCTATTGGAGGTGGAAGTCCAAGACCGAAGTGCTGGAAGGTTTGGTTTCTCCCGAGGCTCCTCTCCCCACCTTGCAGGCAGCCACCTCCTCACTGGCCTTCACACGGTCTTTTCTCTGTATGTGTACATTCCTGGGGTCTCAGTGGGTGTATAGTTTCTTCTCTGTATAAGACCATCATTCTCATTGGATTACGGCCCACTTCAATGGCCTTATTTTACCTGAGTGCTTAGTTACTTCAGTCGTGTCTGACTCTTTGCAAACCCATGGACTGTAGCCCACCAGGCTCCTCTGTCCATGGGATTCTCCAGGCAAGAATACTGGAGTGGGTTGCCATGTCCTTCTCCAGGGGCTCTTCCCAACCCAGGAATCAAAACTTCTTCTCCTGCGTCTACTACACTACAGGCAGATTCTTTACCTTTGAGCCACTGGGGAAGCCCTGGTTTACCTGGATCACCTCATTAAAGGCTCTATCTGCAAATACAGTTTCATTCTGAGATATTGGGGTTCGGGCTTCAGTTCTGAGGGGATACAACCGAGCCTGTAATACCATTTCTCTCACAGTCACGGACATCGAAGGAAACTGGACTCCATGCACTTAGTCGCTGGAGGGAGAGGGAGCTTAAGTGATCCTCGATTTACACCCTCTTTTGTATTTCACATTCAGTCTGTGAGTACACTCTGTGTGCAGGCTAAGTTGCTTCAGTCATGCCTGACTCTTTGAGACCCCATGGACTGTAGCCCGCCAGGCTCCTTTGGCCATGGGGTGCTCCAGGAAAGAATACTGGCATCCGTAGCCATTGCCGTCTCCAGGGGATCTTCCCAACCCAGGAATCAAACATGTGTCTCTTATGTATCCTGCACTGGAGGTGGGTTCTTTACCACTAGCGCCATCTGGGAAATGAGTATATTCTGAAGGCTTTCATTTCAAAATATCCCCTGATTTCAACTCTACTTCCCTCCTTCCCTGCTCCCTCCTTAGCCTCACTTATATCTACTTTCCTGGTCCCATCACCTCGCCACTACTTGCTCCTTGCGATTCCAGTTTTAACCCCTGGAGACTGTTCTCCACATGCAACAAAACAACCTTTCAAAAATATGAATCTGATTCTGACCAACTCCCCCTTAAAAGGATCCATGAAACTTAGAATGAACCCTAACCCCTTCCCGTGAACTTCAGTCCCCTCCAGGGCGTGGCCGTTACCGGTCCAACATCCTCTCGCCCTGTTTCCGACCCCGTCCCCGACCCCCCTCCACTGTCTGCCTCCAGCGTTTCAGGACCCTTGCTTCCGAGGTTTCCTCTGCCCACACCAACGTGTCCAGACCTGTTCCCCACTCCACCAGGGCCACATGACTACTCAAATGTCTCTTCCTTAGAGAAGAGGTCTCTGGCCGTCCACTCTGAAACAGTCACCTGCCCATACAGACCATCACTCCCCTCGCCTTACTCGCTTCCCTGACTCACAGGCCCTTATTTCTACTGGATGTTATGCTGTTTATTTCCTTGCTTCGTGTTGCTTTTCTCCTCCACCCGCATTTAAGCTCCTTAGGGCAAGTGTTTTGATTTCCATGTTCACAACTGTGTCCTCAGCTGTGAACAGTGTCTGGCACTTAACAGGAACCCACCAAATATTGTTGAATGAGAGGGGAACAGGATGGGCCGGCAGAGGCAGAGTGATGGCATGAATCCTGCAAATGCGTGTGCCCTCAGTCTGTGTGGCACGGCCACATCCTTAAGCCTACCTCCTTTGTCACACGGCTCCTGCGGGTCGCCGTGGCCACGCCAGCTCCGCCCAGATCTACGGATCTGACCTCATTCCCAGTTTGTCCCCAGCAGGTCTCTCTTCTGACCCTCCCCCTCCCCTACGGCATTTATGTCCATTCCCAGGGCTGCTCAGAGCATTTATTCAAGGACAGACTCCTGCAAGAAAACTGCCCTGATGGATCCTTTCCTGGTCCCTCCCTGGCCGAGACGCCTGTGCTGATCAGCTTGGAACTTTGTAATTCAGTCTTTTTTCTTTATCCACCTTTTATTCTGAACAGGATCATAAAATCCTCAGAGGGAGGACCTAACTGCAATCAGTTCTGTTAGAAAGTTTGTTTTGAAAACGTGACTTTGTTTCAATGCAGTTGAAGTATTAAGGGAACAACCTGTGGGTAACGCTAATTTCATGTTTGCATACGTGTCCTTCATTTCTGAGAGACACCAGGTGAACATGAACGCTGCATGGAGGCTGCAGGAACGCACAGAACACACGCACAGTCCCAAGCAGTGCTCACCCAGCCGGCCGCCCGGTGGAGCCACGCCCACCATGACCTGCGTCTCCCTTTCCCTTGGATTTCAGATGATCCCCTCCCATCTCCACCGTGACTCCTGAGCTACCCTCTTCCAGTGCCACTTCCCCAAACAAGCTCCTGGTCCTTCTCAAGGTCAAATACCATATAGACTACAGTCTGCATGTCCTTCTTAACCATTTAACACGGGTAAAACTGTGTTCCCACTTTTACTAGGTTCTTGTCTCTACTTTATGTGTTACTGGCGGAATATTTGAATGTTTGGTCCACAACCCCATTTTTCCCATAAACCCTATGGATTTTATGATGTAATTTTGCATAAGGCACTGATTTCTAAGAATTGTTGCTAGAGAAGACTCTTGAGAGCTCCTTGGACAGCCAGGAGATGAAACCAGTCCATCCTAAAGGAAATCAGTCCTGAATATACATTGGAACGACTGATGACGAAGCTGAAGCTCTACTACTTTGGCCATCTGATGTGAAGAGCCAACTCATTGGAAAAGACCCTGATGCGGGAAAAGATTGAGGGCAGGAGGAGAAGGAGGCGACAGAGGATAAGATGGTTGGACGGCATCACTGACTTAATGGACATGAGTTTGAGTAAACTCTGGGAGATAGTGAAGGACAGGGAAGCCTGGCATGCTGCAGTCCATGGAGTAACAGAGTTGGACATGAGTAGCGAATGAACAACAACATTATTATTTGCTACAGCAAAACATTTGCACATTCCATGTACTTTGGGAGAATGGGCATCATCAAACCTTATTGAGCATTTGACACAAATGAAAGAGAAACAAACTCACAGACAGAAACAGACCTGAGGTTGCCAAGGGGCAGGTGGGGAGGGGAGGGATGGACTAGGAGCTTGGGTCAGCAGATTCTGACTATTATATACAAGACGGGTAAACGAAAGGGTCCTACGATAGAGCGTAGGGAACTGTATTCAATATCTTGGGATAAACCATCATGGGAAAGAATGTGAAAGAGAGTATGTATATACATGTATAACTAAATCGCTTTGCTGTAAAGCAGAAACTAACACAACATTGTAAACGAACTCTATTTCAATTAAATATATTTAAAAGAAAGAAACTGGAAAACCTGCGCTTGGTAATTCTATTCATTTGCATTGTCTTATGGCATACATTTGTAAAGCATGATACAGTAAAACTTGAGGTAATAGGCAAAATGCACAGAGTCGTATAAGCAAACCTCCCTTACCAGCTCTCTTTCTGCCGGGCCTCAGTTACCACTCAAGTTCTATGATGACTCAAGTTTTTTCAGTGATTTTTTTCATGGGCAGCATAAATCCTGCTCAGTCTCTTGCTGTCTCAAGGGAATAATAAAACAGAAACTGCGTTGTTAGAAAAGTAAAACACGATATATATTAAACGATTTACCATCTAATTTATTGTTTCATTGCATTTCCCTACAACACAATCAGAGTTTACTCCGAAGCTGGAGAAGTTGTCTGGATAGATGTCAAGAGTGAGGCGGTCCTTGACCACAATTTACCCTCGCTCTTTACCTCTTCCCAACCTGTTCTTGTTCTAAGTTTCATTTCTGCCCAATAATGCGTGTAATTTCCAGTGATGTTTCAGCTTCTCAGCCTTTAAAGCGGCCACATTAGGAAATGACAGCCAGACACGCTGTCAAGTGGTTTGCCCTTTAGTATTTGTTCTCGGGAACAAAGGGGAGAAAAAAGCTAAGATTCAAGAAAATAAATGGATTGGGTTGATGTCAAATGTCTCTTCTCACGAAGGGCAGCCAAACGTCATTACAGCTTTGCCATCCATTCCTTTAAACTCCACAAGCCATTCACCCATGCCTGACTCCCTGACTCAAAGCATAGAAATGACGACCTTGCACCTGATTTGACTTCTTCCCCACTTGTGCTGGGTGTTGAACTTGAGTGTTCTGTATGGGAGATCTGCCTTCTGAGGACACAGTGAGTGCAAGCCAGAACAGGCAGGTAACCCTGGACCAAGGAAAAAGGGCTACTGGGGAGAGTGTGGCCGGACGGGGTGATCTGGCCAAACGCCAGTAGAGAAGATTCATGAGCAAGGCTGAGAATATCTTCAGGTATCTTCAGTCAAAGAAATAAGAGGAATATTTCACACTCTCACTCTGAAGCCTGAAGTGAAGCGAAGTGAAGTTGGTCAGTCGTGTCCGACTCTTTGTGACCCCATGGACTGTAGCCTACCAGGCTTCTCCGTCCGTGGGATTCTCCAGGCAAGAATACTCGAGAGCGTTGCCTTTTTCTTCTCCAGGGGATCTTCCCAACCCAGGGATCAAACCCCGATCTCCCGCATTGTAGGCAGATGCTTTTACTGTCTGAGCCACCAGGGAAGTTCTGAAGCCTGGTATTGTCTAAAAACACTTGCCCTCCCTAAAGTGAGGCTGAGAAAGAAATACGGTGGCAATTTTAGGCTGGTACCCTTCCTAACCTCCCAGCAGAACCCCACAAGACCTTGTGACATGAAAGGATTGATTGGGGTGAGCAGGTGCTAATCAAGCATAACCCAATGAGAACCTAGATTCTAATTTTCTTTTCTTTCCACAGTGATGACACTAACAGTGGTCTTACCACCATGCAATAGACTCAGCTTCCTTGCTGTTAACTGGAAATGGCCGGAACAGATACCTCAGGCAGTACAGAATCTGCCTGCAATGCAGGACCACCCAGGTTCAATCCCTGGGTTGGGAAGATCCCCTGGAGAAGGGAATGGCTACCCACTCCAGTATTCTTGCCTGGAGAATTCCATGGACAGAGGAGCTTGGTGGGCTACAGTCTATGGGGTCGCGAAGAGTCAGACACTTTCTGACTCTTTAGAGTTAGAATGATTGACACTTTCACTGAACTAATAAAAAGTAAATGCAGGAGCAAGAAGAGACAAAGTCCCCAGGACCAAACCCAACCCTGTACTGACTGGCTCTGCAATCTGGAAGGTTTACATATGTGGGTGAGTCTGGTTCAAGAGGCTTTTGAGATCTTGGGAGGAAACATGTCTTCAAATGTCACACTTAACTTCCCTGCAACAAGTCCTGCAGACTGATCATCTTCCATCATAAACCCCATCTCCATTCATCCCAAGACTGTCATGTAACACATCAGGCAGAGGAGCCACTCTCTGCAGAATGAAGGATGCCTGGCTTGTGTTGAGCAGCCAGCTCGGGGCCCTTCGGGAGCAGATCAGTGTTTTGCATGCTATAGTTTGTGAAAACTTTAGTTAATCAAGATAAGTGATTACCATTATTGGATTAAAAAAAAAAACTAGTTCAATAATTTATTCTATAAATTTAGTCTCGAAATTCATCAGGAAGTGGTTTTTCTTCTCCTAGTCAGACTTTAATTATATGATGTTAGAGTCCACTGCAGAATACATTTTTCCTTTATCAATCTGTAGATCTCAGACACAATTACAGTTTTGCTTGAGACCTATGAAAATAACACCATAGGTTATAAAGCATTTCCTGCTTTTCACAATATATTTTCATGTATTTATCTCACTGTGTCTTAGGGAAACTGGTAAAGAGAGCAGATAATACCATTCGGATTTTGTAGATTGGTATTTGTGATTTTGCAGCTGGTGAAACAAACATGGATAAATTAAGAGGTATAAAATAATACTGCAAGCTTTCATCAGGTATAGCAACCAATTGTTCTAATTCATGGGACAATACCCATGAATTTCTGTATTGTTTTAAGTGTTTATTTATGTTAAGTGTTAAGTGGGAACACATCGTTAAACCAAGAATTTTCAAGCACTCCGCCGGAAAAATTCTGGAAACATCTAGTTTCTGTTCTGGAGACTATGATGGGACTGAGCAAGCACACTCTGGTCAGTGAGGGCAGGAAAAGAGGGAAAGAAAGGAAGGGTGAGTGGGCCAGTGTTCTCCCTGAAAGACATGAGAAGGTAGGAGGAGCCCCCATCCCTACCTGACTCAGGGTGCAGGGCTGTCCCCAGCACCCCAACAGCTCTGTCTTCTGCTGGGGAGTGGCTCCTACCTTCCGAATTTGCATTTCACTGCCTCTGTCTCTCCTCACATCTGGGACAGAATTCATCTAAGCCTGCAGACTGCTCAACCTTCAAATATTGCTGATTTTCTAACTACCTGCTCTGGAATAATCACAAGACCTTTCAGTATTTCACACGCCCCTGCCCTGCCCCCCACCCCGCCCCCTGAAAATGGATTTCATTTCTGGTCTATGACCTGCAGCTCCTCCTGTCTGATGTGGAGGCAGGAGGTCGCCTGGGCCCCAGCTGCAACTCAGGTCCCCCTGCCCTGATCTCCAGTCTCTTCTCACTCTTGCTCAGAACAGAGCGGTTGCCTTGAGCAAATGGCATGATTAGATCTTCACTGGAATTTCATACATCCTTTACTTCATTAGGAATTTTCATACATCTTTCTGTCTGAGGTCCATATGGCTTTCTGAATCACTCTTAATGCATTCCTCCCACACGTATCCCTCTGCCATTAGCTTTCAACATGCTCGTTTTCCTACCTTTGAATCTTTTTGTACAACCTCAGACCCTCTCTAGCCCTCAAACTCAAAAAAACATGTGATTTGCACAGGGAACTCTGCTCAGTGTTACGTGGCATCCTAGATGGGAGGAGAGTTTAGTGTGTGAGTGGGGGCAGGGATGGATACATGTGCCTGTACGGCTGAGTGCCTTTGCTAACAACCTGAAAGTATTACAGCATTGCTAATTGGCTGCTCTCCAATATGAAATAAAGCTTTTAAAAAAATAAAGAAATGAAAATAATAAAATAAAACGTGTGATTTATGTGCTTTCATTCCTCAAAGCTTAGTTGTGTGTTTGTGTTTTGAGCAAGTATTTTTCCTCTATTTTCATGGCTTATCTCTAACCTTTATTCCAATAACAAATGGGTCCTCCCATTCCCTTCACGACTTCCCTGGTGGTTCAGACGGTAAACGTGTCTGCCTACAATGTGGGAGACCCGGGTTTGATCCCTGGGTTGGGAAGATCCCAGGAGCAGGAAATAGCAACCCACTCCAGTACTCTTGCCTGGAAAATCCCATGGACGGAGGAGCCTGGTAGGCTACAGTCCATGGGGTCGCAAAGAGTCAGATACGACTGAGCGACTTCACTTTCACTTTCATTCCCTTCACAGAAGAGTTACATTCTTCTACAGTGGCTCAAGCATTTGGTATTTTAGGTGTAATAGTTGTATTTTAATTCCTACCCAGTGAAAACATGATGACTATTCCCCTCCTCCCCACTGTTTTCAGGTCTCCTAATCACACCCTTAGTACTAACATCCCTCAAGGCAAGCCCTGTGTCCGTCTTTTGACTCATTCATTAAACTTGGAGCATGCCCCCACCCTCACACACATGGCCAAGGGAGCAGCATCTGCATTAAGACAGTGCATCTGAATCCACAGGACTCATGCCTCTCTCCAAGATATTTTTTAGAACCTCAGTGTGCTGTGCTGAGCTTAGTTGCTCAGTCGTGTCCGACTCTTTGTGACCCCATGGACTGTAGCCCACCAGGCTCCTCTGTCTATGGGGATTCTCCAGGCAAGAATCCTGGAGTGGGTTGCCATGCCCTTCTCCAGGGGATCTTCTTGACCCAGCGATCGAACCCAGGTCTCCTGCATTTCAGGCAGATTCTTTACCATCTGAGCCACCAGGGAAGCCCAAGAATACTGGAATGGTTAGCCTATCCCTTCTCTAGAGGATCTTCCCAACCCAGGAATCGAACCGGGGTCTCCTGCATTGCAGGTGCATTCTTAACCCATGGAGCTACCAGGGAAGCCCGAACCTCAGTGTAGCCACGGTTTATTCCACCAAAATTCATGATGGGCTGTGTGTGACAGCTGCCATCATATCACAAATGTTAACTTGTAAACGAAACCTATAAATAAACACACAAAATAAACCCACCTTCAGTCACACCTACAAAACCAACAGCTGTGCTGAGATTCTTTAGATTTGGGTCTGTGATGGGCAAAAAGCAAACAAAAATGTCAAAGAAATCTTCCACTTCAGGAGAGGTCAGGGAACAGATATGGCCAAGAGGGCACAAGGTTAGACTGGGCTGAGCTAAGGATAAAAACATTGTCCTCTCGGGCTACTTCCTCAACTTCTCCAAACCAGAGGAGGAGGATAATAATAGCTTCCATGAAGCACTGGTGCAAGGAATAAATTAGATGATATATTAACATACCTGGAACACTGCTCCCCTTTACCAAGAGAGCATCATCATTGCTGTTACCATCATCGCTTTTATTGTCAGTAAGGCTCATAGTGTCTATGTTAGTCATATGAATAATATTTTTTCAAACAATGATAGACATCAAATCATTTTTTCAAATGATGATAAACATAAAATCATTTCTACATTTAAAACAGTGTGAAAGAAGTGGAAGTGAAAGTTTCTCAGTCGTGTCCGACTCTTTGCGACCACATGGACTATACAGTCCATGGAATTCTCCAGGCCAGAATACTGAAGTGGGTACCTTCCCCAGGAGATCTTCCCAACCCAGGGATGGAACCCAGGTCTCCTGCATTGCAGGCAGATTCTTTACCAGCTGAGCCACCAGGAAAGCCCTAAAGCAGTGTACTAAGGCAAGATTTAACTCAAATTACCATTTCAGGGTAGGTTGTAGGTAGACAGCATTAAGCGTTATTTAATCAGCTCACATCACCTTCGTGCTTCCTGGTCTCTCCTCACTTGGTCTCCCCTGAAGGTGGGAAGTGCCCTCCTGCTGATCAAAACCACCTCCACTCACTTGTGTGTATTTTGGTTCACTCAGTTATCAGAGTGGAGGCCTGAGTTCATGGATCACCATCCACCCCCCAGACACTTTCTCCAAGGAAATCCTGATATGCTGCCTTCCTTTCTCTTCACAGTCAACTAGCTGATCTGCAAAGAAAAACCAGATTAGTACCTTTCTTCTTGGCAGAGAGTGGTTGTTCTGAAAGTACACTGGTCCCTTTCTGCCACTCCCATCTTCCCTGAAATGGACGGGTGGGTTCACTTTGCACAAAATGCTTGAGATTATTTATCAAGTGCTCCTGGAAGTCCCTTCACCCCATGTCTCCCCACTCCCCACCCCGGCTTTCTCTGCATCGTCTTTCAATCTGGCTTCTTGCCACAGACTTTCTAAATATTTATTTTATTGTCATGTTCTTTTGATTCTGGCAAACTAAAATCTGACCAAAAGGGAAAGCTTTTGAATGAGCTTTGAGTGGCCTTTCCCCAGCAGTTAAGGTCTTATGACTACGTCTGGGGGCTGAGAGGTTTCAGGAGAAGCTTTGACGGTAGCAGCTGTTGACTCTGCCCAACCTATCAGTGGAGTCAGCAGAGTGATCACTCTGCTTTCAGACGGGTTAGTCTGACCTTTCCAACTAGTTTGGATATTCTCAGGGCATACATCTAAACTTTTCTTTCATGTAATTTTGCTTTTTTGAAATCTTTTCTAATCCCTCAATGCTAAAAAAAAAAAGTCATCTCCTGCTTTGATGAGACAGCAACAGTTGGTCAGAAGTTTCAGTGAAATTTGCTCATATGCCATTCACAAGAACTGTGGGGTGTGTGTGTGTGTGTGAAAGAGAGACAGTGTGTGTGAATGTGTGTGAGCATGTGTGTGTGTCTGTGTGTGTGTGAGAGAGAAAGACAGTGTGTTTGACTATATGAGACAGAGACAATGTGTGTGAGTGTGTCTGTAAGAGAGGGAAAGAGACTGTGTGTGTTTGTGTTAGAGTGTGTGTGTGAGTGTGTGTGAGAGAGAGAGACACTGGTGTATGAGTGTGTGTGAGAGAAAGAGACAGTGTGAGTGTGTGTGTGTGTGAGAGAGACAGTGTGTGTGAGTGTATGTGAGAGAGAGTATGTGTGTGAGTGTGTGAGAGAGACAGTGTATGTGAGTGTGTATGAGAGACAGTGTGAGTGTGTGTGTGAGAGAGACAGTGTGTGAGTGTGTGTGTGAGAGAGAGTGTGTGTGTGAGTGTGTGAGAGAGAGACTGTGTGAGTGTGTGTGTGAGCATATGTGTGTGAGAGAGACAGTGTGTGAGTGTGTGTGTGAGCGTGTGTGTGAGAGTGTGTGTGTGAGTGAATGTGTGAGAGAGAGACTGTGTGAGACTGTGTGAGCATGTGTGTGAGAGAATGTGTGTGAGTGTGTGTGAAAGAGACTGTGAGCATGTGTGTGAGAGAGAGACTGTGTGTGTGTGTGTGAGCATATGTGTGAGAGAGAGACTGTGTGAGTGTGTGTGTGAGCATGTGTCTGAGAGAGACTGTGTGAGCATGTGTGTGAGAGAGAGACTGTGTGAGTGTGTGTGTGAGAGAGAGACTGTGTGAGCATGTGTGTGAGCATGTGTGTGTGAGAGAGAGACTGTGTGAGTGTGTGTGTGAGCGTGTGTGTGAGAGTGTGTTTGTGAGTGAATGTGTGAGAGAGAAACTGTGTGTGTGTGAGAGTGTGTGAGTGTGTGTGAGAGAGTGTGTGTGAGAGAGACTGTGAACATGTGTGTGAGAGAGAGACTGTGTGTGTGTGTGAGCATGTGTGTGAGAGAGACTGTGTGAGTGTATGTGTGAGAGAGAGACTGTGTGAGCGTGTGTGTGAGCATGTGTCTGAGAGAGACTGTGTGAGCATGTGTGTGAGAGACTGTGTGAGCGTGTGTGTGAGAGACTGTGTGAGCGTGTGTGTGAGAGAGAGACTGTGTGAGTGTGTGTGTGAGCATGTGTCTGAGAGAGACTGTGTGAGCGTGTCTGTGAGAGAGAGACTGTGTGAGCGTGTGTGTGAGAGAGAGACCGTGTGTGTGAGTGTGTGCTGGCGGTCAGTAGGGTGGGATCTGGGAGAAAGCAGCCTGACAGGTACAGGAAGTGAGAAAGCACTGTCTGCAGATGGACTTGCCTGCCAAACAGAAACAGACTCACAGAGAACAGACTTGTGGCTGTAAGCGGGTGTAATCACAAACCCCCCAAAGGTGAAGACAACATTTTTTCTGTTCTTTTTACAATCTTCTGTAACAAAAGGCATTGTTACACAGATCCTTATCCACCGATAAGACTGTATTTTGCTTCCGTATAAAAGGTGCACTGCCCTTGGGTGTGGGTAAATTGTAAAGCTAGCGGTCATCATAGTGGAGGTGGTCTTCCCTGGCGGCTCCATGGTAAAGAATCCACCCGCCAATGCAGGAGATGCAGGAGATGCTGGTTTGACCTCTGGGTCCGGAAGATCCCCTGGAGAAGGAAATGGCAACCCACTCCAGTACCTTGCCTGGGAAATCCCATGGACAGAGGAGTCTGGCGGGCTACCGTCCATGGGGCCGCAAAGGCTTAGTGACTAAACAACAACAATAATATGCATGTATAACTGAATCACTTTACTTATAGCAGAAATTACGTGATGCTGTAAGTCAAGAGTAAAAGTTTTAAAAGGTGCATTGTCTTTAGAGAATTTAAAGCTTAACAGATCTGACTAATAAGGATTGGTAGGATTTGTTTAAGACCAGAAACCAGCGTGAGGGCTCGGACGCCCCTCCCTGCCTGGACAGAGGACTGTTCTCCCTTCTGACCGCAGTCCTGCTTTACTGCTAAATGGAAGGAATTTTATCAAAGCTTAACTTGATCTCAAACATCCTTATTGTATTTCCAACACACACACACACGAATGTGAAATACAAGGGCCTTGATTTTCAATTTAACTGAAGTAGATAAATCTTCTCACCCTGTTATGAATATAGATATAGATCCAAGCTCTATTAGCCGACATTTCCATTTTTACCCAAATCCCTCTGAAGAACCACTGTAGTGATGGGTGCGTGCCAGGCTGAACACAGCAAGCCTAGACAATAAATATGCGACTTTGGGAGCATTCTTGTTCCTATTCAGGCCACTACCTCCATGTCGTGTTCTTAGGAAACCTGCAGACATCCCACCTGACGGGTGATCAGGTCTGTAAGCCCCGGGCCTCGCTCTTCCCTCGCCTGCCTTCTCTTCCACCCTTCCCAAGGCATCAGCTTCCAAGCACCTGCAGATTCCCCTGTGAAATACCCAGCTCTTTTGGAACAGCCATCCGCTAATTGGGGCAGAAACCTCTTTTCTCTGGGTCTTTCTCCTCTGCTGCCACGAGGTTTTCTGAGGTTCAACTTGATCTTAAACTGAGAGACACTAACAAGTAGCAGCCTTTCTGCAGCCAGCCAGACTCTCGGAGTCTTTTCACATGGACTCTGATAAACGCTCCGTGTAGGGCTTCCCTGGTGGTCCAGTGGTTAAGAAGCCGCCTGCCAATGCAGGGAACACGGGTTCGATCCCTGATGCGGGAAGCGCCCACACGCTGCAGAGCAGCTAACCCCCACGCCACAAGTGCTGAACCCCCACACCGACAACCTGGGCTCTACAGAGAACCACCGCAATGAGCGCCCACACACCGCAGCTAGACAGCAGCCCGGCCCTGCCTCCGCAGCAAAGAAAAGCCCGCGTGGCAGCAAAGACCCAGCACAGCTAAAAATAATAAATGAACAAAGAAAAACTCCAAAAAGAACACTGAGAAATTAAAAAATAAAACCTCGTGCAATTAACCTACAAATGGGGAAACTGAGGCTCAGACAGCTAGCGTGCATCCATGAATCCACCCAGCACCTGAGTTTCCTCTTTTTGAGTCTCCGCCTCTCCCACGTGGCCGCTGAGCACTCCAAGAGGGAGTTCTTCAAAGTCCCAGCTTTAAGTTTCTAGGATCCGTGTGCCGACAGTTGGAGCCCCAGGCAAAAACCGCCCGTGGTGCAGGCTGCGTGTCCCTATATCTCCCCTCCTTCCCCTTCCTCCCTCTTGACAAAGACCTCTTTCAGGCAAGAGACTAATTTTTCTTTTCGCCAGGTAGAAGCCACCAGGGAAGACTGCATTTCGAGGCAGACATTTTCCCCATTAAATAAAGCTGTCTGAATTCATCTTTGGGAAAGGCCTTTCTTTCTAACTAGCTAGAGACACCCGTTTTTCTTTCGCTCCCACACAGGCTCAGAACGAGGGGAGAAAGCCATTTGTCTCCTGCTCGAATTCACAGGCAGAGATTGAAGAGAGCTTTTTTCAAAGGCTAGTGAGATAACCTCTGCAGACAAACCCCGTGAGCATGCCCGGCGCTGAGCCGTGGCGCACACCCACGCATCCTCCCCAACCGAGACCCTCACCCCGGATGCCAGCGAGGTAGCCGGACGGGGTTTCTTAGAGGCAACTGTATGAGAAATGAGACGGGCTCTTCCGCCAGACTACAGCAAACCCCTCCGGATACCAGATACATTTCTGGGTATCCACAAGACTTCTGAAACTACACGCAAAAGTCTGTGTGTATGTGTGAACTCACAACAGTGGCCAGCACCTTGACATTCATGGAGCTGCGACCCAGACGGACTGTGCAGCAGAGATCCAATTTTGGAGCACACAGACGCTTCCCCTCGTCCACGGCTAAGACAAACACACAGCAGAATCCTTGAACCGCAGGCACACCATCTTCTACAAGCGGAAGGAAATACTCGGAAGAATCAGCATTCTCTGATGTTTAAAATTTTCCAAATATCTCAGAGGGAGCGGAGGAACACCGGATTCTGGCAGAAGGAATTATTTGTGCGGTTTCTCTGCGGTCAGGCAATCTTTTCAGATGCGATTTGATGACCTCCCTGGCTAATAGTTTCTCTGGGCTCATTAATAGGTTAATTGATATTTTCCATTCTCTATCCACTGAATGCTGCTGTCCTAAAGAAAGTCTGATGTGGTTTCCAAAATGAACAGCATGCTTGTCTCTGACACACAAAATCCGAAAGTGGCCTCTTTTAAGGTGTTTGAAGAAAGCAAGCCTCCTTTCTCATTAAGCTATGGATCGGTACTCACGTGCTGATCCAGCTGGACACCAACACTGTATGTAAGAATCCAAAGATGGCAACTAACAGCAGCTAACGATCACGAGGACCACGGGTCTTCAACATCCACGGGCACCCCGTGAATCTCAGGGTGACCCTATGGTGGCTATGCCCTAGGACCTGAGAACCCCAGTCTGATCACTGATGTGCCTGAATAACAGAGGAACATATTATCAAGACAGGTCTCCCTCAAAATTCCCTGGTGGTCCAGTGGTTGGGACTCCGTGCTTCCACTACAGGGACAAGGGTTGGATTCCTGGTCAGGGAACTAACATCCCATAAGCCTTGTAGCCAAAAAAAAAGCATGCCTTTTTTTTTTTTTTTGAGATTAAAAATTAGATGCACACAGATCTAAAGTATCCATTGCATTGGTTTTGACAAATGCATGTACAGTCAATGAATATGATCAAATCAAGATGGAGGGCATTCCAATTCCACCCAGAATCTCCTACAGGCAGCCCCTGTTTTGATTCCTTTCACTGTTCCTGAGTTTTTATACACGGAATTATGAGCATGTTATCTTCTTGTCTGGCTTCGTCCAGGCCAGATGTGAGGTTCGTGTTGAGATTCACCCTCAACGCAGTATGCACTGAACGCTGCTCACAAATAGTTCACTATATGAGTGTAGCACAATTTCTTTTTCCATTATCTGCTTGAAGGATATTTGGGTCTTTTCCAGTTTGGGTATACTATGAATAAGACTTGTTATGAACATTACAAGTTTCTTTCAAGGACTCGCGTTTTCACTACTGTTGCAGAAACACCCAGGAGTATAATAGATTTCAGTTGGGAGTTACACGTTTAGCTTTATAAGAAACTTTCAAATGGTTCCCCAAAGCGGTCATATGTGCTGTACACTCTCCTCAATAGTGTTAGGGGTTTATGTCACTTCATGTTCCTGTTAACATTTGGTGGTGTCGCTGGGTTCAGAAATGGCATCTCAACACGGTTTTAACTGCCGTTTCCTTGCGACCGACAATATGGAGCACCAATTCACGTGCAACCATTTATACACCTTCTTTCATATTAGCACCTATTCAAATATCTTGTCCATTTTAAATTAGTGATGTGTAGGCATTTATATATGAGAGATGCAAGTCCATTTGTCAGATATGTGGAATTGAATATAATTTTCCCAATTTATGACCGGACTATTCATTTTCTTAACATCATCTTTAGCTGAGTAGAAATTTGTACTTTGGTGAAATCCAACTGATTGATTTTTTATCTTTTTTTTAATCCCTACTTATGAGGTTTTGGTGGGCCTTCCTGGTGGCTCAGATGGTAAAGGGTCTGCCTGCAATGCGGGAGACCCGGGTTCGATCCCTGGGTCAGGAAGATCCCCTGGAGAAGGAAATGGCAACCTACTCCAGAATTCATGCCTGGAAAATCCCATGGACTGAGGAGCCTGGTGGGCTACAGTCCATGGGGTCTCAAAGAGTCGGACATGACTGAACGACTTCTGTTTACTTCTCTTCATGAGGTTTTGAGGGGCTTGCCAGGTGGCTCAATGGTAAAGAATCCGCCTGCCAAGCGGGAGACGTGGGTTCGATCCCTGGGTAAGGAAGATTCCCTGGAGAAGGAAATGGCAATCGACTCCAGTATTTTTGCCTGGAAAATCCCATGGACAGAAGAGCTTGGCAGGCTACAGTCCATAGGATCACAAAGAGTCGGACATGACTGAGAGACTAAACGACAACACAAAGCCTGTACTAACTCCAGAGGTAGGGTATTTCTCATGACTATTAATATATGCATCATTGTTTTAGATTTTATGGTTAGGCATATGATCCACCTAAAATTGACTATTGTTTATGATGAGAGGTAGGGTTTAAATTTCCTCTCTCCCATAACTTCATCCAGAGCTTTCCACCTTATCAAAAATTTATTGGTTGTGTATGTGTATGTCTAATTCTGGATTCTTCACAGATAAGTTCCATTGATTATTCATCTTTCCTTATGCCAATATTAGTACCACAAAGGCCTGCATAGTCAAAGCTGTGGTTTTTCCAGTAGTCATGTATAGATGTGAGAGTTGGACCATAAAGAAGGCTGAGCATTGGAGAATTAATGCTTTTGAACTGTGGTGTTGGAGAAGACTCTTGAGAGTCCCTTGGACTGCAAGGAGATCAAACCAGTCCATCCTAAAGGAGATCAGCCCTGGGTGTTCATTGGAAAGACTGATGCTAAAGCTGAAGGTACAATCTTTTGGCCACCTAATGCAAAGAGCCGACTCACGGAAAAGACCCTGATGCTGGGAAAGACTGAGGGCAAGAGGAGAAAGGGGCGCCAGAGGATGAGATGGTTAGATAGCATCACTGACTCAACGGACATGAATTTGAGCAAACTTTGAAAGATAGTAAAGGACAAGGAAGCCTGGCATGGGGTTGCAAAGAATTGGACGTGATTTAGCGACTGAATGACAACAACTAATACTAATCTTAAAAACAGGTAGGTAATAGGGATTCTTAAAACACGTACTTCCTTTTCAAATTTATTTTAGCTGTTCTAAGTCCTTAGAATTCTTATGCTTGTCAATTTCTACTATCTATTTGAAATTTTCATTGAGCTTTTATTAAACCCATAGGTCAATCTGGGATCATTGACATTTAATATTACTGATTCTTCTCGTTTATGTAACTTGTCTCTATCTGTCAGTTTTCTATTTCATTATTTTTTCCTGTATAATTTCCAACTTTTACTTACTTGAGGTTCATTTTCATTTTTTTTATTCAGATTATTGATTTTTATTCTCTTTTTTCCTAATATAAACCTTTAAAGCTACAAATTTCCTACCAAGCACTGCTTTAGATACATGCCACAGCTTTGATATGTATGTTTTTATTGTCATTTAGCTTAAAATATTTATTAACTAGTTTTTATCTCACTTGGGATTTCTTGAACCTCTTAAATACTTGTTTGTTTCCACAAAATATTGCAAATTTAAGTCATTATTTTTAAACCTTTTTTTCTGTTATGTATTTTTGAGACTCAAATTACATGTGTTTATGAATGCTTGGATGTTGTCCTACTAATCACTGAGAAATATCTTATTATACTTTCCCATGTCTATCTCTTCTTCAAGTTGGATAACGCTGTTGAACTACCTTCAAATTGACTAGCTCCTCTGTTGTTCTCAATGTATTATTAAGTCCGCCCAATGAATTTTTACTTCACACACTATGTTTCCAGTTCCCGACATGTTTTTCTACTTTTATTTTCTCTGTTGCAATTCTCCTTTTGGTCCCTCGTTATGACTATGTTTTCCTCTAATTTCTTGACTATATTTACAATACCTGTTGTAAAGTCCTTGTCTGAAATATGCAACATCAAGGTCATCTCAGGGTTCATTTCCATTGACTTCTATTATCCTTGATCATGGGTCACCTATTTGTATTTCTCTACAAACCTAGTAATTGTTTAAAATTTTTACACTATTTGCAGGGCGGCAATGGAGACACTAACATAGAAAACAGACTTATGGACACGGGAGGTGTTGCAGAGGGAGAGGGTGGGACACGCGGAGGGGGTAGCATGGGAACATACTGCCTACCACACGCAGAATAGAAAGTCATGGGAATGTGCTACGACTCAGGGAACTCAAACCAGAGGTCTGTAACAACCTGGGTGTGGGGAGGGGTGGGAGGTTGGAGGAAGGTTCAAGAGGGAGGGGATATATGTGTGCCTATGACTGACCCACGTTGAAGAATGGCAGAAACCAATGCAATACTGTAAAACAATTATCCTTCAATTAAAAATAGATAAATTAATATATCTTACACTAGATACTACAGATGACATATTTCAGGAATTCTAGATAGTGTCTAGAATTATAAGTTTGTTGCGTTTTCTTTTGACAGCTGAAAAATTACCAGTCACTGCAGATGGTGACTACAGCCATGAAATTAAAAGATGCTTGCTCCTTGGAAGAAAAGCTATGACCAACCTAGACAGCATACTAAAAAGCAGAGACATTACTTTGCCAACAAAGGTCCGTCTAGTCAAGGTTATGGTTTTTTCCAGTAGTTACGTGTGGATGTGAAAGCTAGACCATAAAGAAAGCTGAGTGCCAGAGAATTGATGCTTTTGAACTGCGGTGTAGGAGAAGACTCTTGGGAGTCCCTTGGACTGCAAGGAGATCCAACCAATCTATCCTAAAGAAAATGAGTTTTGAATATTCATTGGAAGGCCTGATGCTGAAGCTGAAGCTCCAATACTTTGGCCATCTGTTGCAAAGAACTGACTCATTGAAAAAGACCTTGATGCTGGGAAAGACTTAAGGCAGGAGGAGAAGGGGATGACAGAGGATGAGATGGTTGGATGGCATCACCAACTCGATGGACATGACTTTGAGCAAGCTCCAGGAGTTGGTGATGGACAGGGAAGCTTGGCGTGCTGCAGTGCATGGGGTCACAAAGAGGTGGACACAACTGAGTGACTGAACTAAATTGAGCTATTTTGGTCATATCAGGTTTATTAATCTTTTTTAGACATGAACCTAGTCCATGGGAAGGCCTTTATTCTATAAGGCATAACTTTTACTTTTAAGTCATAGACTTCCTGTGGCTTCAGCTGAAGTCCAAGATGCTCAGTGAGGGCTCCTCACTGAGGCTGGGCTACAGGTCCAACGTCCCCAGCAGTGTGTGACCTCTTCCACCTTCACTCACGCTCCCAGTTCTGCAGCAGCTAATCACTGCCGGGTCATGTGCATGTGCATCCCAGCTGCAGCCAAGAGCCTGTGGTCAGTCCCCACCACCCTGGCAACCCCTGGGGAAAGTGGCCCAGACAGACAGCTCAGGCAGCCGTTGGTCTCCCCACCAGTTCCTTTCTCTCAAGGGCTGTGACTCTGTGATGCTGTGTTCAGTGCCTTAGAACAGTTGCCGCACACATTTTATGAGTCTGAAAGTTACTTGTGCCAGGAAAGACAGTTTGGCGCGAGTTACTCCATCATAGCTAGAAGTAAAGTTCACTGGCGGCTTTTATGCAACAGCCCAAGTCAACACGCAAAGGCACACTTGCTTCTTGAAGCCAGTGCCATCAGAGCTTAAGAACTACAGAGTCGGTAGTCAGCTTGGTCTCGGCTTCACACCATTGGTTATTTATGAAGCACCACGGAGGCGCGTAGAACTTCACAAAGCCAGAGTGAGATCAAGATGCTGCTCCAGGGTGCTTACGTGCGGATGTCACACCAGTCAGAAAGAAGAGGTGGCAAGACTGGATGCTATTTCAAAGGTTTCAGTGTGGGGAGACGCAGAAAGAACAGACCCCTCTGTTGATGCCGAGAACTTCTCCAAGAGGGAGACGGTAGCGGATTCTAAGGGATGAAACACAGATACCGGAAAGTCAAGACCGCCCTCTAAGTCTCTGAGTAGCTCTTTCCTTTGTTCAAGGATTGCCTAACCCCTTTCAAGATAAAAAGCTAAGGAATCAAGCACAAAGAATGTAATGAATATCTATCAGAAACTCTGCTGTCTGTACATTCTGGAAGATAAACAGAGTGGAATGTGTGGGGAGGCGGGCGGCCAGGGGACTGTCCGCTGCCGTGTTACAGCGAAATCGGACAAATGGCTCCTTTCTTTGGTTCTGAGATAGGACCTCAGATTTTTAAAAAATCAGATTTTTAAAACACTTAGAGATGACCTGTTGGTCTGAGGTTGAATTGGCTAAATTCACAGCTTTTTACCCCAAGGCGTATTGGTCCAGGCCAAATACAACACAGAAAAACCAAATGTATGACATCATTTCAAATTAAGCGGCTGAACAACCCAGTCAAAAAATGGGCAGAAGACCTAAACAGACACTTCTCCGAAGAAGACGTGCAGACGGCCACTGGGCACGCGAAAAGATGCCCAACGTGCAGACGGCCACTGGGTACTCGAAAAGATGCCCAACATCACTGTTAGAGAAGTGCCGATCAAAACCACCACGAGGCTATCCCTTCACACCGGTCAGAAGAGCCATCATTAAAAAGTCTATAAATAGCAGAAGCTGGAGAGGGTGTGGAGAAAAGCGAAGCCTCCTACAGTGGAAATGCAAGTCGGTGGATCCACAGTGGCAAACAGCATGACGCTTCCTAAGAAAACTGAAACTAGAGTTCCATATGATCCGGAAGTCCCACTCCTGGCTTATTCTCAGTCAAAACTATAATTCACCAAGATACACGGACCTCTATGCTCATCACAGACTCTTTACAACAGTCAAGACATGGAAACAGACTACATGTCCACTGACAAACGAATGGAGAAAGAAGATGTGGCAGATATACATGCAGTGGCAATCCACTGTGCAACACACACACACACACACAACGGAACACTGCTCAGTCAGGAAAAAGAACAAAATAATGCCACTTCAGCAACATGGATGCAACTAGAGAGGATCATACTGAAAGAAGTAAGTCAGAAAGAGAAAAACAAATACATATCATATGATGTAACTTGTATGTGGAGCCTAAAATGTGGCCAAAAAATGAACTTACTCTACAAAACAGAAACAGGCTCACAGACGTAGAGAAGAGACGTGTGGCTGCTGGCGGGGGTGGGGAGGCGTGGAGGGGGAGTTTGGGATTGGCAGATGCAAAGTATTATGTGCGAGACGGACAAACAGCAAAGTCCTGCTGCAGAGCACAGGGGACTATATGCAGTCCCCTAGGATAAACCACAACGGAAAAGAGTATAAAAATTGTGTGTGTGTGTGTATAAGGGAGTCATTTTGTTGTATGGCAGAAATTAGGACAACATTGAAAATTAACTATACTTCAATAAAAAAATAAATTGAATCAAGTAAATTGAATGTCTGAAACACTGTCCATCATGCATAAAATCCATTGGCAGCAATTAAACAACTGTCACTGTTGATTTGCTAATAAGAAAATATTGGAATAATCATTAGCCAAATTAGAAGCACTTGATGAAATAGAGTTACTCCCTCAAGAAATCAGGTGGAAAATTGAACATGAATGTAAGGTCAGACACTTTGCCCATGCGGCTATAGCATGAATCTTGGAACAAACAGGAAATATTTACAGGGAACTACATCAACCAATAATCTGTGGAGAACACAGGATCTGAACACCTCTCACTGATGGAGAACTTACATTCTCCTTTTTTTCCTTTTTTACAGGAGATGGAAGCTTCTGATATTCTAGTGTGTATTTCCTTCTCTGCCATCTTGCCTTGGGGGAGTGTGGAAAGGACACAGGACTGCTTACCGGTCATATTCCTGTTCTCAGTAGAGAGGGAAAGCTCAGCCAAAGGCAGATATCTGAGGATTGTATGCAGATGAAATCAGCAGGCAGCATCAGCACGTCTGCCCAATTCAAGGAAATGCAGGTTATCTCACCCTCGGTCCTTGATGTATGGAGTGCCTTCTAAAACGTGGCATTCAGTGATAATAATGAGAATCTATACAGGGGGTGTCTTAAAATATTACTAGAATTACATCACTGGCCATAAACTCAGCTAAATATAGAGATGAAAACATCACAGTTGATCTTTTTTCTTTTAAAATCTATGAAGTAAATTAATACTAAATGGAGTTCTGGAATATTTTTCTCTATAGCAGAAGATATAACTATATTCTAGTTAGATATAAATAGTCCTAATTATATATATTCCATATATAACTAGGTTATATATATTCCATACATGACTGACTATATTCCTAGTTGTACAGATTCCAAATATAACTAGGAAATTAAGAGCTATAACACTAGAAATGCTGGAATGGCGGTGGCTTTGTCATTTCTCTTGAAAATACAGAGTTCCAACTCCATCTGAGGCATCAGATACTCTCCAGGGGGATAGAATTGCTCTTTGGGAACACAGCTCAAACTCAATGCCACGAGAGGATGTCTGAGCATCCTTCTTGGAAACAGGTAGAGAAATGGGTTCCAGTGAGTCCTCCCCACACCCCTCCTTCCACTAAGAAATTCAACTGGAACATTCACTCAGAACCTGTAACAGAGACCTGGCTAGACGTCCAGCACGTCTGTCCTTCATCAGTCCCGTCACCCAGAGAAACACACAGCTTATCTTATCTTCTAATCGTAACCAGACAATGGTATTAATTTTGCGTTGCTCAAATCACAGAGACACAGCAGTTTGAGTGAGTTAATCCGCTGTTAACTACAAGATGGCATTGGCGAAATCCTTGACTATCTCTGGGCCTCAGGTTTTTAAGTTGCAAGACGGAGATAATAATATTTGTTTTGTGCATGTCAAGGGGTTCTTGTAAAAATCAAGGGAAAGAGAGTAAAAGCCAATGTGTGAAATGCCGGAGACGCTGAAAGCATAATCATAAAAGTGTCTGTTCACAGACCCCAGGCTGTAGAGCGGTTTGCCGTTTTTCTTCCTTCCGGGATCGAACCCAAGTTTCCTGAGTCTCCTGAATTGGCAGGCAGGTTTTTTTTTTTTAACCACTGAGCCACCTGGGAAGCCCCTGCTCAAATGTGAAGTCAAAGAAAGTGTTAGTCGTTCAGTTGTGTCCAGTTCTTTGTGATCCCCGTGGACTGTAGCCCACCAGGCTCCTCTGTCCATGGAATTCTCCAGGTAAGAATACTGAAGTGGGTAGCCATTTCCTTCTCCAAGTTACCTTCCTGACCCAGGCAATGAATTGGGTCTCTGCGTTTCGGGCAGATTCTTAACTGTCTGAGCCAGCAGGGATAAATGTCAGCCAGTGTTGCTATGGTCAACTCATAGTTTTCTCTGTATAATTAAAAGGAATTTAATTTAAAAATTCTTCTGTTTAATATGCAGATGACACTACCCTTATGGCAGAAAGCAAAGAAAAACTAAAGAGCCTTCTGATGAAAAGCGAAAGAAGAGAGTGAAAAAGCTGTCTTAAAAGTCAACATTCAAAAAACTAAGATCATGGCATCCGGTCCCATCACTTCATGTCTAATAGATGGGGAAACAGTGGAAACAGTGACAGACTTTATTTTCTTGGACTCCAAAATCACTACAGATGGTGACTGAAGCCATGAAATTAAGACACTTGCTCCTTGGAAGAAAAGCTATGGCAAACCTAGACAGCATGTTAAAAAGCAGAGACATTACTTTACCAACAAAGGTCCATCTAGTTAAAGCTATGGTTTTTCCCAGTAGTCATGTATGGATGTGAGAGTTGGACTATAAGGAAGGCTTAGGGCTGAAGAATTGATACCTTTGAACTGTGGTGTTTTCTAAAGGAAATCAACCCTGAATATTAATTGGAGGGTCTGATGCTGAAGCTGAAGCTCCAATACTTTGGCCACCTGATGCGATGTGCTGATTCATTGGAAAAGACCCTGATGCTGGTAAAGATTGAGGGCAGGAGGAGAAGGGGATGACAGAGGAAGAGATGGTTGGATGGCATCACCTACTCAATGGATCAGAGAAGGCAATGGCACCCCACTTCAGTACTCTTGCCTGGAAAATCCCATGGATGGAAGAGCCTGGTAGGCTGCAGTCCATGGGGTCGCTAGGAGTTGGACACGACTGAGCAACTTCACTTTCACTTTTCACTTTCATGCATTGGAAATGGAAATGGCAACCCACTCCAGTGTTCTTGCCTGGAGAATCCCAGAGACAGGGGAGCCTGGTGGGCTGCTGTCTCTGGGGTCGCACAGAGTTGGACACGACTGAAGCGACTTAGCAGCAGCAGCAGCACTCAATGGATGAGTGTGAGCAAGTTCTGGGAGTTGGTGATGGACAGGGAAGCCTAGCATGCTGCAGTGGATAGGGTCGCAAAGAGTTGGACATGACTGAGTGACTGAACTGAACTAAATTCAAAAAGAAAAACTTGACATTACGTTTGAATTGTTCAGGTTTCCTAGTAAATCACTCCCTCTAACACACATCAATAGTATTTCAGGCTTCAGACTTCAAGAAAAGTACACATCGTCATATTTGATAAGAAATGATATTCCTGGGCTCCGCCATCAGACACAACCTGAACGCAATAATGCAGCAAATGAAAATGTTATTTATAATCCCAAATATCAACCTGCTTCCCGAAGTGACAAGATCAATTCTGCAACTAGAGCTTCCCCCTCGGTGACAGATGGTGCTATCAAAAATGACCAACTCGCACATCTCTTCAGCGAGGAAAAGCTGCCTTAGACTGCGAAAGGGACCTTGTGAAGTCTGCTCTCCCGCTTAGAGGGGAAAGGTCCCCGGGAGGGCCCTGGGATTCTCAGACAGGAGCTTCTCAAGGGGCGATGGCCCTGGGCCTTCACTCCCCAGCCCCCCGGCAGAGGACCTCAGACAAGCCCCTTCTCTGTCGCTGCAGCTCCACCTCTGACCAGCTCCCCCACCTTCCCGAGCCTTGAGAGGGTACACTCAGCCTCGGACCCAGTGCTTCTATCTCTCTCGAGATTCCTTCCTGGGAGCTCAGAGCCTTGAGCTGGGTCAGGACCACACTGATCCCTGTTGTATAGGAGAGGTTTGTCCGGAGCCACTCAGTGTCCAGAAGAAAGAACTAAGCAAAGAAGGATGAAAGTGGGGTGTCAGGAGCACTGACCCCGAACCCCCTCCCCATTTGGATAGTGGCTTACTGAGAAAAAAGGCTGTACCTCCCCCCAGACTCCTCTGATCTTTTAAAAGAAGAAAGTGAGTCTTTTATTGAAGATGAAGAAATTATTCTAGGAATTGAAATTACCTAGAAGTCATTGGTACAAATCTCAATTGTTCTGCACAAAATTATGAGCGAGATTGTTTATTTCCTCGTAATCCAAATAGCTATTTGGATTTATAGTACATTGAAATATATCAGGGGCCTTGAGGGGACCCCCATGCTGCCTTAGGGAAGGTCAGTTGGTCCAAAGGGACCTCAGATTCCTTGTCTGTAAAACAAAGAGATGGATTAGATATTCTCCAGAGTGCTGTGAGGTTCCAAATGACTGGTTTCTCTAGGCTTAAGCATGTCATTTAGTTTGACTCTAGCAGGCTTCTGAAATGATCTTCTCAATAAACTGTTTATAATTTCATCCTCCAGAAAATGAAGGAGGAAAGTTGATGCTGTCTTTAATTGCTCCCAGGGAAGGACAGGTCTCCAGAGAACTGACCTTTCTCATGTGGCAGGGGAATGGAGGTGGAATTGAAGATATGTCCATTTAAGTAATATCATTTGAGCCCCTCAAGAGCACGCCCAGAGGTGGGGTCAGGAAGAAAGGTCCTGAGAGATGGCCTGGCTGCTGGACCAGAAGGAAATGCTGGCCTGGCTGTTCCGGAGCAAGTGCCTGAGAGTTAAACACAGAAAGATGTTACAGGTCAACACTGTCAGGGACACTTCCTGTGAAGCATCCAGCTCAGCACTGGACTTTTTCTTTTTTCACATGATAGCAATTTTACCAACACGGAGATCCAACTCCCTCCTGCACCAAATTCTGCAGGAGGCGGCAGCCCAGGAGGTCCCATCTAGCAAGTGGCCGGAGCACCCAAGTGACCTTCCTAGGATGTGGGGTTTGGGGGGGCTCCTTTCCAAATCCTCACCTTTGTTCTTGCTGTTCCCTCTGTCTGGGTGCTGTTCCCTCTGTCTGAGGGCTGTTCCCTCTGTCTGAGGGCTGTTCCCTCCATCTGAGGGCTGTTCCGTCCGTCTGGGTGCTGTTCCGTCCGTCTGGGTGCTGTTCCCTCTGTCTGAAAGCTCCCTATGTTGAGAGGCTACAGCTCTGCGTGTCCAAGCCTGATTCACTGTTCCGTCGCCTGTCTGGGAACCAGCACCGCCCCCACCTGAACTAGGCTCTGACGGAGACTAAGTGGCCTCCCCAGTGGCTCAGCGGCAAAGGATCTGCCTGCCTAGCAGGAGATGCAGGTTCGATCCCTGGGTTGGGAAGCTCCCCTGGAGGAGGAAACGGCAGCCCACTCCAGTATTCTTGCCTGGAGAATCCCGTGGACGGGGAGCCTGTCGGGCTACAGTCCACGGGGTCGAAAAGAGTTGAACACGACTGAGCGACTGAGCACACGCACACATATGCATAACTAATAAGTGCTGAAAGAATTTCTCCCTTTTTCTTGCTTTAATCCTCCCAGACCCATCCCACACGCCCTTAAAAGTTCAGTTCACTTTTTCTAGGAGGCTTTTCAGAGTATTCCAGAGCCACCACCTTCCTCACTCTATAGGTTTATGAATATTGTACCGTTTGTTCTCTACACAGTTTCTGCTTTGTGTTGCTTTTTTCAGTTTTTCTCAAGCACTGACTTAGGTTTTTTTAGATCCGTTGTAACAAAGGACCACAAACTGGGTGCTGTAAACAACAGGAAGCGATTGTCTGAGTTCTGGAGGGGAAGTCCCAAATCAAGGAGTCGGCAGGGGCGGGCCCCTCTGAGGCTGGGGGGAGAGCGGGTCTCAGCCTCCCTTCCAGGGTTGGGTGGTTCCCTGGCTGTCTTTAGTGTATCCTTGGCTCATCAACACATCGCCCTGGTCTCTGGCCTCATCTTCACACGATGATGGGCCTCCCTACATGTGTCTCGGCTTGAATTTCTTCCCGTTTATAAGGTTGACAAACTAAAAGGTTGCTGCCGTCTCAGTAAATAAAGGATGTTGCAGTCATCAAGCCATCACATTATAGCCAACCAGACGCTGAGCCCCGAGGGAGCTCAGGACGGAGCCAGAGTCAAACCCATCGAGCCCCCAGCCTCCCCGTAAGGGACACCCCGAGGACACTCGGGGTGAGAAAGCAGAGGATGCTGGCCCCAGAGAGCTGAGGTGTGCATCAAAGGAAGGATTTCAGTGCGCCCAGGCTCCTGTATCTCCCATACATAGAAAAGCCTTGAATTCCTTAACTTGAGACATCTGGTTTTCTTTTATTAACAGTCACCGTTGGATGTTCCAACTACCAGAGCTTCCGTGGCAAAAACTCCTTTATATCCTGACTTCTCCCTTGCCCCCTCTGAACAGTTTTCTCAGCGTCATCTGAGATGTGGTGTCCTGCGCTTGAAATCTGCAGGAAGTCTGCCGAATAAAACATAACTCACAACTTTTTAGGTTGTGTATTTTTTTTCCAGTCAGCAACATAAAAGTCCTATAGGATCAGGGGCCCGCATGTCCTCCAGGGTGACCTCCTCTTAACTAAACATGTCTGCAATGAACCTCTTCTCAAATAAGGCCAAACTCAGGTACTGGGGGCTTAGGACTCCAACCTATGAATTTTCAGGGGACGCCGTTCAACCATTCAACAAGAATGCTAAACGTTTCATCAGCATAGAAGCTCCTTAGCCACACAGGTGCTAAGTTATCTAAATATTTTGTATCACCACCGTGATGAATAAATATCATTGAATCAACAAACAAATTGACGTTAGCAGAAGCCTCCTCTCCCCAACTACCTATAATTCATAACTACATCCCACTGGTATGCTTGCCAGCAAAACAGTTTCCCTCTCTAGCCCAGCATTTCTCCAGAAAATAATTTCTGAATTCAAGCTCTGAGAGATTATTTCCAATTCACACAGCTAGGATCCATTCTCTAGACAGATTCGCTCCCTGTATTCAACAGTTTCATTATCGGGCGTCTAGGTGGAGCCATTTTAACCACGTTTCTTTCTTTGGAACACACAGAGTGGCAATGACTTACTTTTGACACCCGCAGGAAACTTGGTAATCTGAAACCTAAACAGTGGGACGAGTCGGACAGTGTTCTTGCAGATTTTAGCACTTCGTGGGCTCCGCTTCGCAAACCTTTCTGCCACCTCTTTCCATCTGCCTTCCTCCTGCGTTGCGTCTAATTCATCTCAGCTGTTTTCTGCTGACTTCTGGCTTCTCCCTGCCTGCCCTACTCTTGGCAGATCAAGATACAAACATAGATAGAGTTGGAGAAGCAGATATAAATACCCTGGTCTGAGCTGGGCAGGGACACCCACTGAAGACTGTTACATGACTGGACAAAAGGATCTTTACTAAATATTAAAGCAGTAACGATCATCGAGTCCCCATTAACACTGGTCCCACCTGGACGCAATGTGCCAGCCCTGATTCTGCGCATCTGCCTCCCAGGGACCGGGACCCTGACCCCACACCCTGCCGTGTCTGGGGCGTTGCTGCTGGTGGATGATCTGCATCAGGACACAGCCGGCCTGAACACCCAGGCGAGTCAGCCACAGAGTCTGCATTCTGCGCTCTGGCATTTTTGCCAGTTACTCTCGATCGCTGGGCCTCCCCAGGTGGTGCTGGTGGTAAGAGCCCGCCTGCCAGTGCAGGAGAACGTAAGGGACGTGGGTTTCATCCCTGAGTCGGGAAGACCCCCTGGAGGAGGCCATGGAAACCCATGCCAGGGTTCTTGCCTGGAGAATCCCATGGATGGAGGAGCCTGGTGGGCTACATAAGATTGCAAAAAGTTGGACACGACTGAAGCGACTTAACACAACAACAGCAGCAACCCTTGGTAGCTGGCTTTCTGCATGCCCTTGACTGGATATATCCTGACCCAGTGAAAGCACCCTTCCTGGGTGCTTAATCTAAGTACCTGCCCCTCCTCGATTCACTTGACCCCACCCATCCCGTCATCCTATCCTACCTGTCGGGTCCCTTCCAGCTCCTGAGCATTTCCACTGGTCCCAAGATAAGTGCTCGCCCTGGGACGCCATATCCGAAAGACCACACTGTTTAGGCAGTTCTTATCGCGAAGCAAGCCTGTGGATTCATCTATCTTTGTAAGAAAAATGGAAATCATGATGCTGGTCTCTGCCATGTTCCTTGCTGGTGGGCAGAACAGGAGGATGGCTGTCTTCAAGGATGTCCACAGACCTCTAAGGCCATGAGTCTGCGCCAATAATCAAAATTCCTAAAAGGTTACTGACAACCTTTCAGCGGGGGAAGACATGTCGCCTTCAGTAAGCGTGATTTTTCGGTACCTTTTAGGTCGTGATGAGTCACAGATACATTATCTTGCATCATTGGCTGGAAACTGATCTGGGAGACGTGGGAGCAGGTAAAGGAGAGAGCATCGGGGAGGTACAGAAGGGACCTGGGGTAGAGGTGGGATGGGGAGGACCAGGCAGTCAGCCCGGAGTAGGGGAACAGGGACTCATCACGTTGCGGGCAGGAGTTGAGGAGGCCACCAGATTCAGAAGGGCCACTGGCATCGTCCTCTTGGAAAGTCACTTATCACAGGTCAGCCTCTGGCCTTGTCCCCCACGCCCTGCTGTAAGGATGCATAGACTGAGTCCACCCGGTTCCCCGCCCCTCCCCCAGCAGATCTCAGCCCATCTCCTTCCTAAAGCTGGTTCTTGCTTTTTGCATGGAGGCTGAAGTCACCTCTTCAAGGTCATGAGTGGCTCCTGTAGACTTTTTTGGTTCATGGCATGGCCTGTACTTCTAGAGGCCTAAGTTCAAACTTTACAGAAGCTGAAGCAAAGTAACTAATATATGAACCATTCAGGAAAATCATTGTAAAATCTCATTGTCTATTAACACAAGACAAAGCATGAACTTTCCCTCAGGTCACCTATTAACAACAGTGACGATACTTCTGGATCACAGAGAGCAAGCCTTTGGTCTTGGGGGAGGCTCCATGCAGAAAGGGGTCAGTGGGTAGGTGGGAGGCAAAGGGGCTTCTTGAGGTTATAGAGCCATTCCTCTCGAGAGTACAGGGATGGAGCAGGAGGGCCCAGTGAGAGGAAAGGGGAAATAACTCAGGAGAACCACTGGGCCCTGGAGGTCTCTGCATCCTTCCCCTCCTAGTGCTATGAACTTAGGCGTTTCCCCTGAGCCTCAGTTTACTCATCCATAAAATGGGTATCCTGCAGGTGTACTGTGAGGCTGAAGGTGATAACGCACAGGAAGGGCTCTGTGCAGAGAAGGTTTTAGTTAATGTTTGTTAAAGAAAAGTTTCATTCCAGTTGGGATGCTGGCAGGGCGGCAAGACAGCCCAGCATGTTGCTGGAGTGGTCAGAAAAGACCCAGCAAATCTGAATGATCCAGAAAGATCTGGAAGCATTCTCTTCCTCCTGACTCCCACAGAACACTGTCCACCCGCTATGGAGAAAACCCTCCACGAACAGCTCTGTTATAGGAAGGCTAATAGAGGTAACTTGGTCGTGTAAGGAAAAGGAATCTTCTTTACAGGCATGCATGCATAGTCGCTTCAGTCCTGTCCGACACTGTGCGACCCCATGGACTGTAGCCTGCCAGGCTTCCCTGTCCACAGCAAAGCCCTAAGTGTACAATACTTCATGATAATTAACTCATTAATAAACTGTCCTGCCTTCTATGCTCTTCAGAGCACCAAGAACCCACCCTTGGAAACCCACCCATGAAAATACAAAGTCGTGTCTGACTCTTAGAGACCCCATGGACTGTAGCCCACCAGGCTCCTCCATCCATGGGATTTTCCAGGCAGGAATACTGGAGTGGGGTGCCACTGCCTTCTCCGAATACAAAGTTACAGTTAGCAGGGACCTAAGCACGTGAAGAATTTGATGGAGTCTTGTTACATGAACGGAGAAGGCAATGGCAACCCACTCCAGTACTCTTGCCTGGAAAATCCCATGGATGGAGGAGCCTGGTAGGCTGCAGTCCATGGGATCGCGAAGAATTGGACATGACTGAGCGACTTCACTTTCACTTGTTACATGCACAATCTTGTTTCGAGATCTCCACGAGCCAGCGACACCATCAAGGTCAAATCCTACTTGCTCCAGTCCCTTGTGAACCAAGAACGATATCTGAGGGTCTTTAAATTAAGGGAAATAGATCCTCTTCTAATTTCCACCTCTCTCTCTCTTTTTTCAACCTGCTGAACTATCTTCTGGCACTATTTACACCAAGGAGACATCTCTGCCATTTAGCTTCAACATAAAGGAATGGCTTACTTGAGACAGAAGTTGTGACTTCTCCTTTTACCCCTGACTTAAGTGGAGGACACGTCTTCTTACACGTCTTTGTAGTGGAAATTATACACATATGCGCTCAGTGTGATTTGATGGGTTGAGGACCCCTGTGAAATGCAGAAAAAGAATCCACTCTGAAGGCTTGTACCTTGCCTCTTCAGTCAGGGTTTAAACTATCAATTTTTTTAAACTCTCAATTTGGCATCTTTCATAGGCGTAAAAGCCACTCCAACTTGTTTTCTAAAATAAGACTGTCAGATTCCGTCTGAAGGATTCACTGGGAACTGCTGGACTACACAGAACAATATGAGAATTATTGATCTGAAGATCCCACTTGATTATCAACTCTATTAAGCTTGGGTATTGAGTTTATAATGATATCTTTTAAATTTGCTGTTACTAGTGGGATAAGGAAAAAGAATCCATAGTGATATTTCTGAATGGGACATTGTTCATTCTTATTGATTTCTCATCCACTTATTATCTTCCTGAAATTTCTAAGCAGGTTAAATATCATAGCTACAGTGAGTGAGACTCTTGAGAGTCCCTTGGACAGCAAGGAGATCAGCCAGTTAATTATAAAGAAAATCAACCCTGAATATTCATTGGAAGGACTGATGCTGAAGCTCCAATACTTTGGCCACCTGATGCGAAGAGATGACTCATTGGAAAAGACCCTGATGCTGGGAAAGATTGAAGGCAGGAGGAGAAGGGACAACCGAGGATGAGATGGTTGGATGGCATCACTGACTCGATGGACATGAGTTTGAGCAAGCTCTGGGAGATAGTGAAGGACAGGGAAGCCTGGTGTGCTGCAGACCATGGCTCTGCAGAGTTGAACATGACTGAGTGACTGAACAGCAGCAACAGTGAATAAGAGAGAGTAGGAAACATGGGCTAAAAGCCAGATGTTGAACAATACTCAGGACATCCTAGTTTTGCATGATGGTCCATTCAGATATACGATGCCACAATGGTGATGGCGCCTGGCACTTTTCCTGATGTGGCTTTGAATGACAACCCCACCCGCACTCAGCCCCACAGACTGGAGACCTCTCCTAGGATGGTGAGTTGAGAAAAACCCCAGAGGATGCTGAGCCACGTGGGGAGCACAGTGGGATAAAGAGGTCGGTGAAGAGGAAGGTTGCCTCTTAGGTACATCTGGGATGGCGCTTTAAATGTTTTTATTATGGTAAAAGCAGATAACATTAGAGCTACCCTTAACACAGCTTCAAGTGCTCAGTACAATTTGCCAGCTTTAAGCACAGACTTCTAAAAAGTATTCACCATGCAGGGATAAAGAACAAGGTCCTACTGGACAGAACAGGGAACTAAGTCAATATCCTGTGATAACATAATGGGAAAGTAAATGAAAGAGAACGTATGTATGTGCATAACTGAGTCACCCTGCTGTAGAGCAGAGATTGGCACAGCATTGTAAATCAATGGTATTCTTCAATAAAAATAGTACAATTTAAAATAAACCCACCATAGATAACCAACAAGGACCTACTCTATAGAAAACAGGGAACTACACTTAATATTTTGTAATAACCTATAAGGGAAAACAATTTGAAATATGTATATATACATTTGTATAATTGAAGCACTTTGCTGTATTCCTGAAACTAACACAAAATTGTAAATCAATTACACATCAATCAGTTCAGTTCAGTTCAGTTGCTCAGTCGTGTCCAACTCTTTGCGACCCCATGAATCGCAGCACACCAGGCCTCCCCGTCTATCACCAACTCCCAGAGTTCACCCAGACTCACGTCCGTCGAGTCAGTGATGCCATCCAGCCATCTCATCCTCTGTCGTCCCCTTCTCCTCCTGCCCTCAACCCCTCCCAGCATCAGAGTCTTTTGCAATGAGTCAACTCTTTGCGTGAGGTGGCCAAAGTACTGGAGTTTCAGCTTTAGCATCATTCCTTCCAAAGAAATCCCAGGGCTGATCTCCTTCAGAATGGACACGTCAATAAAGAATAAAAATGAGGGACTTCCCTGGCAGTCCAGTGGTTAAGACTCTGTGCTTCCACTACACTGGATGTAGGTTTGATACCTGATTGGGGAAATAAGATCCTGCATGCTATGCAACTTAGCCAAGAAAAAGTTAAAAAAAGAAAACGTACCCAACTCGCTAAGCGAAGCTTTATACCTACTGAACGGCAGCCCTCATTCCCCTCTCAGTCCCAGACAACCACCATTCTACTTTCTAATTCAACCAGTTTGCCTGTTTTAGATCCCTCAAATAAACTGTCCTGTGATTGACTTATTTCACGATGTCCTCCAGGTTCCTCCACATTGTAGCATAATCAGAATTCCTTCCATGTTTTAAGGCTGAAGAGTATTCCGCTGTCTGGAGGGACCGCATTCTCTTTATCCATTCTTCCAGCAAGGGACACTCAGCAGCTTCCGTCTCTCGGCCACTGTGCATAACGTTGCCACGAGCACGAGCGTAAATATCTCTTTGTGATCCTGTCTCCAATTCTTTGGGATAAACCCTCAGAGAAACATGATGGCTGAATCATGCGGCAGATCTATTTTTCATTTTCAAAGGAGGCTCCATGTTGCTCTGCACAGCAGTGACGCCATTACCTTCTGAACTAATGGTGCCCAAGTATTTGCTTTTCCATCTCTCATCTTTCGGGGCCTTGAAATTGGATGAAGGGCATTGTTACCTCATCCTTCGGGTGCCAAAGGGAGACCCAGGGAGATGGAGTGACCTTCTAAAAGTCAAGGGCAGACTGTGGACAGCTGACAGCTAAAACCAAGTCTTACACATCCTTTGGCTCTGGAGATCACACACCACGACGAATAAACAAAGGAGCCCAGCTGTTGTTCCTCCCTACAAATGGCCTCACGTGCCTTATGCATGATTAAACAGCATTAACTATGGATTTTTCTGAGCAGAGGCTCCCAAGGATGCCCGTGTAAGATCCATCCCATGACAAATTGGAAATAGGAACCTGCATTTACTGGTGTATAGTCGGGAACTAAGCCAGGTGTCTATGCCCCATGGGGTGAAACACGTGAGAGATGCTTAAGTTTTCAACACCTGTGAAGTCATTGGAACGCCCCTGCAGCCAGATCCCTGTGTCTCTGCAGTAAGTAATCAGCAGAACGAACACAGCGGTCCCTTCCTCGATGGTGTCTTTCTCCTGTGAACTGAGATGCACCTTCCCTTTCTCCGTCTTCCATGATCGTCTGCAACCCCAATGCTTAATCCTTGGATCATCATTGTGTATCCCTCAACTCAGGTTCTCCACAAGACAGAGTTTCTCATTTCAATATTTCAAATAACTTCTAGTTTTACCAGCAAGACACCTTTGGGTCTTAGGGGAGCTTTTCAAAGAGCATCTCGCGGCACGGAACGCAGTGTGCTACCAGGTCCTGTCTTCCCGACCGGCCCTTCTCCTGCCCCTGACACCAGGCAGCCCACGGCTCCCGCTGCTCCTCCCCCTGAATTCCGTGTTGTCCCACCTCCAGGGCAAGTCTCGGGTGCAGCCCTGTGCAACTGGGAAATACTCCGAATAGAAGACATGGTTCCAGACGTGTTTATGTGCCGCAACAGCTGTGGCTTGATCATTTCACTTGCTTATTCATGAGAGGTGGATATTAACAACTGTCTTCCAAATCTAAGGGCTAATGGGACCAAAATTGAAAGGTTGCTTACAAACATTGCTTGCTAATCAAAGTCGAAGTATGACTGGCTCCCCTGAGAGAGGGTGGACGAGGTCTGCCAGGAAATGAGGAAATCCAGTGGCCTGGGGAAAGAGATTTGTCTCTGCAGGCAGACGAACCTGTGTTTAAACCCTGACGTGGGTAACATCAGAGGAGTGAATAAATATCTTTGTTCCTTGAATATCAGTGTATTATTCATAGACTGGGTAAAATGAAACCTTCCATAGAGAGATGGTACAGATGTATGATTACTAATGAGATTTTTACGTAAAGCGACACTCACACATACACACACTCACACACATAAACACACACACTCACTCACATAAACACACACTCATGCACATAAACACACACACTCATGCACACATAAACACACACACACACAGCCTGTAGTAACTCTAAACAAGTAAGAATTTCCTTTCCTTCCCCAGCTTGTCTTACAGTAAAGGGGAAAATGTCAATCAACATTTTTCTATTTTATCGCTGGTTAGAAGCGATGACATTTAAATAGTGGAATTAAAAAATCTGGAAGGCTGAAGAAAATTTAGATACTCCATCATGAAAGAAGGTGAGGTTGAGAGGTCATGTGATTGCTCAGAATCAGATACCTAACATGCATGCATATATATATATATATGTAATATGAACATTATCTATATAGATGTATAATATATGTTGTGTATATTCTCTGGAAGGAAACTCTTATTTTCTTAATTTTTTGCAGATTCTTTTCAGAAAACTGCACGTATGAAAGCATTTTTCTAAAAACCAGAAAAAGGATGAAAGGTTTGAGTCATTTCTTGTTCATGATACACTTATTCTGAAATCAAATTCTTTGTAAAAATGCTAACAATTAAGGAGCTGATCAGACACTGCAAAAGGCCTCTTATGTCATCAAACTGTTAGGCTGATGTTAATTTCCTCTGGCTATTGCTAGGAATCTTTTTTGTAGTTGATTAATTTTGGTAAATTCTGAAATCTAACTCAGTACACTGGGGACAGCTGAGATTTCCACTTGCAGAAAGAGAACTATTAAAGTTGTCAGAGTTAAACAAGGAATCTGGGAACGTACTGATAATGTTGTTCAATGCACAAAGCAAAATTTAAAAGTTAGGTCTTAATTTAACATCATGTTTTATGGAAGATGAAGCTTTGCAGTCGATTGGAGTAGCCTGGGGACCAATTCAGGAACATTTGAAGTACACAGTTTCATCAAAGTTTGGGTATATTGTTACCTGGGGGCACAGAACTCAGCAGTCACCCTGGGTACCCCGCTTTTTCTAACTCGCAGCGCCTTGTCGCGTGAATGTGACACCTCAGTACCTCTTAGTACTGCCTGCTTCTCCCCACCTTAACCATCAGCACCGTGGTCCAAGCTGTCCCCAGCCTGGGTACTGAGGTGACTGCTGAGCTCCTCCATCACCTCCACGCCGTCCCTCCTCCTCATTGTTCTCCACTCCCCAGAGAAAGCGTCTTTTCCTACTTGCCAGACCTGACATCGCCCCTACCCGGCTACTCTCCCAAGCCCTTGTCGTGGGTTCCCACTGCTCTTAGGATGAGGTCAAGGTCTGTAACGTGGCCCATGGGACCTGGCCTCTCGAGTCCACCCTCTCCCCTTCCGACATGAGATCCCACCCCACGCAGGGCTTTACAGCTTCCTTCTGCCTAGAACATTCCTCCCACCCCGTTCCCCTATCTCAGTCACCCTTTAGGTCCCTGTTTTAGCTTGGCTCCTCAGGGAAGCCAGGTTAAATTTGTGATCATAGGGCCTTACCCGCGTCTCACGGCTCTCAGGACACTGGTCACGGTTACAGTTTTATGAATACGTTTGTTTGTGCAGTTACAGTCCATTCTTCCCTCTTTCTGACGCTGCATCATTGGTTCTATTTGTGCTCTTTGTGACCCCAAGAACCGTAGCCCACCAGGCTCCTCTGTCCATGAGATTTCCCAGGCAGGAATATTGGAGTGGATTGCCATTCCCTTCTCCAGGGGCTCTTCCCAGCCCAGGGCTGGAACCTGCGTCTCCCGCGTGGGCAGGCGGCTTCTCTATCACTGAGCCACCTGGAAGACCCCGTTGCAGGGTACATTGTTGCATGTTATTTTGAGTCTTTCCATCCTTCTCTGCCCAACTTAGCTGTGAACAGCTGTGAACCACAGGGGACAGGATGGATGTTGGCCTGTAAGTAGGAGAAGGTGGGGTTTGAGTTGTCCTCTGGAAATGAGCACGATTTGGTTTGTGGGAGGAAGAGATGGGTCCACAGTCATAGGTCAGGAGCGGGGACTGAGAGATGAAAATGCATAGAGAGCACACACTTATCTGAGAAAAGGCCAAGCTGTGCAAATGCTGGGGTTGGGATTCAAGGAGACAAGGAGGAGACGGTCACGTGACATGTGGTAGAGCCTCTCCCACAAAGGTTTTCTGTCCCATGGGTACCTCATCAAGCATAGTAAAGATGCTTCCTTTTTTTTTTCCTAACTCATTTAGGGAAAATTAAATTAAATTCTCAGTTTATCATGAATTCATATGCCTTTTATTTTAATAATACAAACTAGGGATGCTATAATACGACCATTATCTCTGATAAGGGCTTGGCCAGATTCCAGCCTTCTTCATCCACCTCTATTTCTAATTCCGCGGAGGTTAACAGCAATCCACAGATGTCTTTGCATGGCCAGCTCCCCCGGAATGAACAGAGGATCTGGAACTCTCAGAGTAATGAAGTCATTATCATAACGATTTTAATAAAATTTTCAATAGTTAAGCCACCTTTCTGTGATTTACTGCTCAAAAAAAGCTAAGCCACTGAGTCAGAGGCTTAAAAAGGTCGGGGAACAGGCTGTTGAACAAAAGTAATAAAGCAAGAAAGAGCAGATGAGAGAAGAAGGCCGGGGTGATAGCAAGAGCTGTTGTGTCCATGCTGGGCATCTAGCCAATGCTCTTCAAAGCCAAGTTTCAATGGAGACCTGCACGTGCCGTCTATACCTGAGATCCTCCAGACCCGGAAACCCACAAATGCAAGGCCAACCACTGTAAGGACAGATCACCAGTCCCGCCCCAGCAGAGAGTCCCTGGGGTCTCAAGGAGCCAAGGTAAGACTTGTGCATGGAAGCCTTCACACTAGACTCTGTAAGGACTCGGGGACCTTTTTTTTTTTTAGGACTTACCAGCTCTGACTGTATAAATCAAGCCTGGCAAACTAGGACTTGAAACATATCCTCTAGAAGACCCAGATACAAGGCCAGGTGAGTTTCAACACAGGTACTTGACAACCTACAGTAAGACCCACATAATACTTCCCAGCAGACCAAGGAAGGAAACAGGTCTGTGTTGGATGCCCTTTGCTTAAGAAAGTAGGCAAGAAAATAATAGTAAATAATAGTTTCAAAAGACTCCAGTAAAACAGCTGAAATGTTGAACAAAGGCTCTTCGGTGCGTAAGCATCAGTTATCTTGAAAGCTCTCTCCTTGAGAGTGCCAGATAAAGGAAGTGCTCACATGTGTGTGTGTATGAGCAAGTTGACATGTGATCCACAGTCTCAGTGAAATCAGATGACACCAAAGTTGCAGGAGTGGGGTGCCATGATTAGGTCTGTAGCTGCTGGTGAGCATCCTTCTGAAATGCCTAATTCCCATTCCTTAGTAATGAGTGGGTTTGGTGAACTGAATTTTAATGAAGAGTGCGGTGGAGTCTGGGGGCATCCTTCTGAAGTAGTGGCTTCACTATCCGGGGGAGGAAGGTCAAGGAGACGAACAACAACTGGCATGACAGCTCAACTAAGATCAGAATTTAAGCAGATTTTTTTCTGCCATTCCACTGCCTTCTAACACTGCCTGAGTAGCAAATCTTAGGAGGTAAAGCTTCAAAACAATAAAGATTCAATATACTAAGAATTCTGCAAAGGACACATCCCCAAATATAGACCCAGCTGGGAAATTTACATATGTACAGCTCTTCAAATATGTGTTGTTGTAGTCACTAAGTCCTGTCTGACTCTTCTGTGACCCCATGGACTGCAGTTTGCCAGGCTCCTCTATCTGTGGGGTTTGCCATGCTCCTCTATCAGTGGGGTTTCCCAGGCAAGAACACTGGAGTGGGCTGCAATTTCCCTCTCCAGGGGATCTTGCAGACCCAGGGACTGAACCTCCCTCTCCTGCATTGGCAGGCAGATTCTTTACGGCTGAGCCACCAGGGAAGCCCTTCACAAAGTATGAAAGTGAAAGTGAGGTCGCTCAGTCGTGTCCGACTCTTTGAGACCCCATGGGTCGTAGTCTACCAGGCTCCTCTGTTCATGGGATTTTCCAGGCAAGGGTACTGGAATGCGTTGCCATTTCTTTCTCCAAGGGATCTTCCCAATCCAGGGATCGAACCCAGGTCTCCGGCACTGCAGGCAGACACTTCTACTGTCTGAGCTACCAGGAAAACCCCTCAGTATGTGTATAGAGATGCAAATTCCTGATGCCCTTAAGTCAAAGAATTCATTCATTCAATTCTGGCACCTCTTTTGGGGGGACAATCCTCTAGTTTTGGCTCATCCGGTGGGAATTAGAGATGGCTATCTATATTTAAAGTACATATGTTTGCATTTTTGGCCCTGCTGTTTAATAGAAAAGTGATTTATAGCAGCGGATTGGCAGTGACAGATTCTGTGGCGGTGCCGGAGACTGCTTCCAGATGAGTTGAAAGATGGTTTCTGAGCATGAATTATATTTCTGCATGTAAACAGGAAGACAAGGAAGATGATGAATCATCTCCTACCAACTCTTAGTGCAGAACTGCAGACTATATAACTTAAAATTTACTGCCAGCAATACCCGTATAATGCGATCAGGCACAGAGAACCTACCAGATATTAATACATTAGGAAACAAAAGCTATATTAAGGTTTCCTGTAACTGAGAGAAAGCCCGTGAGTAATCCCCACTTCCACGCATTAGGTCACCTAGAGGTGAACACGTATGCTCTGGCCTCAACCCTCAAGGAAACCAATGAATTAGCTGAAAAATCTGGTTTAATATTAATATGATATTGTCAATTACTTTGGAAGATAAAGTTGACCTGTCATAGCTCTTTGAAGGTAATCTCTAAGTCTGGGCAGTTTAGCTGTGATCGTAATGGTACTGTTTGCCTTGGGTGGGTCCTCGGGGAGGGCACTCAGTGTGTGAATTAGGGAAGTAGCGTACTTGGGATAATGGTGCTTTCTGCATCTCTCCTGTTTCCTTTGATAAAAGCGAGTGGCTGGCCTGCCCAGGATCCCAACTGACCCTCCACTCAAAGGCAGTAGAAATGCAAAATCCATCTCAGCACACGGCCTGGGGTAATTCATTTTCTGTTGATCAGATGAGAAAACCGACGATGGATGGATCCTAAATGTGAAGTGCTTCACCATTCTTTGATTTATTTTGCTTCTTTTTTTTTTTTTAATATTAATTACATTCTGGGTGCTCAGAGAAATAAACTTGAATACCCAGTAAGCTGCCGCAGAGAATGTGCACTGAATCACAACGAATTCCTTTCCACCAGGCCTCACCCCGTTCCCTCTGAACCCATGTGCCTTCTGTTCTTCAGCCCTGGACCCTGAGACTGAGGATCCAGTGGGCAGTTTGTGGATGGTCTGTGCCCTCGATCCTGTCTGCTTCCTCTGCGGTCACATGGGTGCTCTTTGGCTTCTTCTCCCAAGCTGGCAGGAGACAGTGTAAACCATGAAGGACTTCCCTGGCCCTACGGTCCATGCAAGAGAGAGACGAGATGGGAACTCAGCCCCTTGAAGGTCTGGGCATCCAGCACCTCTGAGTTTCCCTAACAGACCTTTCTCAGCTCATGCAAGCCTCGGGGAGTACAGATTGGTTATAGATACACTCGTTTTGGGGGCTTCCCTGGTTGTTCAAGTGGTAAAGAATTTGCCTGCAATGCAGGAGACAGGAGTTCAATTGTGGGGTCGGCAAGATCCCCTAGAGAGGAAATGGCAACCCACTCCAGTATTCTTGCCTGGAAAACCCCATGGACAGAGTAGCCTGGTGGGCTGCAGTCCATGTGGTCGCAAAGAGTCAGACATGACTTAGTCACTAAAAACAACAACACTCGTTTTTAAGAACTATGTATCTGTTTATAGCTTATAGGCTTTTATTTCTTTTCAGAAAATGCAACCTTCTGAAAGTAATTTCCTAAACAAAATGAAGGTAATTCTGGTGGTCAAAATGGAATCTGATTGGCCCATGTACACAGTAACATTTCAGAGAGATTGCTTGTGGTTGGCAAAAGATCTTAACACTTTAAATTTGAGCTTCTCTTCCAGCCAGTTCTACCCTTTTTATGTAAATGAGGGTCAAATAATTTCAGTTCCAAGAAAACCAACATTTGGAAGCTCCCAGGACCCAGCTCACTTAAATGTGCTGACATGGTTTTAGAGCCTGAAATTGTTTATTGGATGGAGTAACTCAGAAGTCAAGGGCTGATGCGAACGGCTGCAAGCCTCAAACAGTTATTCCTGGGGACATCATAACCTCCTTAATCTGTTTATGTCTGTGCTTTTGCCAAAAGGAATCTACCTGGAATACTGATCAAATGATAATTTGAGAGCTTCTTTTTTTAAAAAAAAATTCAATTTCCTTAAGGTGAGGCCGGTGTTTCAGTCTTTACAAGGTAAGGGTTTTTATTCCCATTTTCTGGGAAGGGAGACTTCCTAAATACAGAACATGGATCAGAATTAGTACAGGTCTCATGGGCTTTCCTTGTGGCTCAGATGGTAAAGAATCTGCCTACAAGGCAGGAGACCCGGGTTTGATCCCTGGGTTGGGAAGATCCCCTAGAGAAGGGAATGACAACCCACTCCAGTATTCCTGTCTGGAGAATCCCAGGGACAGAGGAGCCTGGAGGGCTCCAGTCCATGGGGTTGCAAACAGCTGGACATGACTGAGTGACTAACACATTCATCTGTTTCCAAATACTTCCTTGGGCCTTTTTTCTGTTTCTCTTTCTGAGAGGGTTTTCGCTTCCACGGTTAAATCACTAAGTCAGATTGAATTTAGCTGAAGTGTGAAGTCTTAACATGTGAAGTCTGTAACTTGGCAAAAAACCAACAATGTCACAAAAGCTTGAACTCCGCTGAAACATCGTCATAGTCACGTGATGCAGGGAAACGACAGGGTGTACGGGGGCCGTGTGTGAGAGTGAGGACACGCTTCTCCCGGCAGGCGTGCCCCTGGGGGCGGGCGCTGCTTTCCTGGTGGCGGAGGAGAGAACGGCCTCACTAGTTCCTAATGTGAAAAGGACCCTCCTTTCAAAAAAGGAGTCATGATAGCCCTTCCTCCGGATGAAGACAGAACGGTCAGACTCCCCGGGCCTTTGACACAGGTTCCCCTCCCCCTTCCCTGAAGTCAAGGGCTTCTGCAGCTCCTCCCTGGACCCAGGTGTGATCTCCGTCCCCAGAAGCTGGCCCTTCCAAATACCCCAGACCTTCCAAACACCATCTTAGGATCTTCACGTAGCAACAAATTTGAATTTGCATTCTCGAGTGAGAGTCACAATCCATTGTGAGTGTGTGTGTGTGTTCAGTCACTCAGTTGTGTCTAACATTTTTGTGACCCCTTGGACTGCAGCCCACTAGGCTCCTCTGTCCATGGGATTTTCCAGGCAAGAACATTAGCGCGGGTTGCCATTGCTTCTCCAGGTGGTGGTCAAGAGCTGTGGGCAGAGAGGGTCCAGCGGCCCACGTGGAGGATGAATCCTAGAGGCTCACCCGTCAGGCCCCAGAGCTTGTATAGTTTGGTGCTCCCTCCTCTCGATGTCTCCAGGTTCCCCATGGCTCCCATGAGGCTTCTGGTGCCAAGCAACATTGTGTTCTCCCGTCCAGATGTGCGTAGTTGCTCAGCGGTGTTTGACTGTTTGCGACCCTGTCGACTGTAGCCTGCCAGGCTCCTCTGTCCGTGGGATTCTCCAGGCAGGAATACTGGAGTGGGTTGCCATTGCCTTCTCCAGGGGATCTTCCCGACCCAGGGAATGGACCTGAGTCTCCTGTGTCTCCTGCATTGGAAGGCGAGTTCTTTACCACTGTGCCGCCTGAGAAGCTGTTCGGATGCTCAGAGATGAACTGGCTGCCGAGTGGACATGTCCCTATAGGCACTTGGCACTGTGAGCATTTCCAGCAGGAAGAGGGAAACAGGGGGACTGGGCATGCGCACCTGTCTACGGGGCCCAAGACCAGATCTGCCATCGCCCCCTTATATTAAAAGCAGTAGGTGCCATGAGTGTAAGGTGGATCTGCCCAGTTGTTTTATTGGAAGCTTGAACGCTTCAGCCTCATATTCAGAAAACTCTCCAGAACTGCCCGCCCTCATCACATGGCTCGGCTGTAATCAATCAAGGCACTCAGGAAACCAGAGCAGGCAGAAGTGTGCTGGCCAGCATCTCCTTTCAACCTGCGAATGCATCACCTGGGGTCTCATTAAATGTAGATCCAGAGTCAGCCTGCCTGGGCTTGGAGCTGGATGCGGCACTTCTAAAAGGCTCTCAGGTGACGCCCAGACGCTGGTCCATGGGGCTCTTGGCAAAAGCAGTGGGGCTGCTCCCCTCCTGCCAAGACAAACCGATGGGGAGACAGGACCTTGACAGTGAAGAGCAGACCTCAACTGGCTTCCCAGAAAGGAGCTCTGGCTAAGTGGCTAAGGGGCTAAGTCACTTCAGTCGTGTCTGACTCTGTGCGGCCCCATAGATGGCAGCCCACCAGGCTCTGCCGTCCCTGGGATTCTCCAGGCAAGAACACTGGAGTGGGTTGCCATTTCCTTCTCCAATGCATGAAAGTGGAAAGTGAAAGGGAAGTCGCTCAGTCGTGTCCAACTCTTCGTGATCCCATGGACTGCAGCCCACCAGGCTCCTCCGTCCATGGGATTTGCCAGGTAAGAGGACTGGAGTGGGGTGCCATCGCCTTCTCCGGAAAGGAGCTCTGGTTATGACTATTCTTTATTTATTTATTTTTTTAATTGAAGTATAGTTGATTTACAAGGTCCTGTTAGTTTCCGTTGTACAGCACAATGACTCAGATTCTTTTTCCTTATAAGTTACTATAAAACACTGAGTATAGTCAGGCCCCTGTGCTACACAGGAGGTCCTTGTTAGTTTTCTACTTTATGTGGGTGCGTGCTCAGTCCTCAGTCATGTCAGACTCTTTGAGGCTCCATGGGCTGTACCTGCCAGGCTCCTCTGTCCTTGGGATTTTCCAGGCGAGAATACTGGAGTGGGTTGCCATTTCCTTCTCTAGGAGATCTTCCCGACCCAGGGATGGAACCAGAGTCTCCTGCATCTCCTGCACTGGCCGGTGGATTCTTTACCATGGAGCCACCTGGGAAGCCCCAGTCTGTAAATCCCATATTCCTAATTTGCCCCTCCACCTTTGGGAATTATATGTGTGTTTTCTATGTCTGTGGGTCTATTTCTGTTTTGTCAATAAGTTCATTTGCATCTTTTTTTCAGATTCCACATAAAAATGATACCACATATTTGTTGCTCCTCTGACTTATTTCACTTAGCCTGATAATCTTCAGTTCAAACTATGTTGCTAATTCAAGTAGATACATGCACTCCAATGTTCATAGCAGCACTGTGTACAATAGCAACATATGGCAGCAACATCAACAGACGTAAGAGTCCAGCGACAGATGAATGGAAAAAGAAGATGTGGTACATGTACACACAATGGAATATCACTCAGCTGTACTACTGTAGGGGCATCCACACACCAAACCGTCTCATTTCTACAAGTCTCCTTAAAACTACCCGAGTCTCCTTGCCCCCACTTCAAATGTAAAAGTACTGACAAGGCTGATGCTTATTAAACTGCCCCACAGACCAGCAAAGAGCTCATCTGAGCCTCATCACAACACTCGCTGTTGATGATGTTTAGGCGCCAACTCATCTCCAACTCTTTTGTGACCCCACGGACTGTAGCTCCCCAGGCTCCTCTGTCCAGGGGATTCTCCAGGCAAGAATACTGGAGTAGGTTGTCATTTCTTCCTCCAGGGGATCTTGCAGACCCAGGGATCAAACCTGAGTTTCCCATGTTGGAAGGCTGATTCTTTGCCACCGAGCCACCAGGGAAGCCCCATAAGAACACTACAAGATACATACTTTGTCCTGAGCTAATAAAGGAGACAGAGCCTCTGGATTTAAGTAACTCGCTAACAAAGTCAGAAGTGGACATGGCATCTGAACCAGGGTGGGACATCTGACTCAAAGGCCTGCACTCTTTCCTCTGCCCATCAAAGGGGCCACTTATCTATTCCAGGGTGCAATTTTTTTTTCCAGCCGCATGTCTAGTGAGTACCTGCGATGCGCCAGGCATGGACTAAGGCTGGTTAATACTCTATAGACAGATCGTAAGGATCCTCGAGCACAGAAAGTCTTTTTCTGGAGACCCTCCAGCAAAAGCACACTTCTTAAATCTCCATTTCAAACACTCTGATGTAAAAGAGCTGCTGGCCCAAGGCTTTGGTGGATAAATTGGGTTGCTGGGATTTTTAGAAAGCCTTTGGTCTTGAAATCCCTGTCCTTTAGAACCTAAACACTTACTTGAAATGTGTCAAGGGTGCCGACAGCTTCCGGGGCCATGACACCATTTCAAATAAGCAGTGACTTTGTTCCTCATTAGCGGCGGTGCCTGCAAAGCTTAGAGTGTTTGCAGCCACCTGTCCTCAGGAGCTTCAGCTGGTTACCAGCTGCCCCTTGGAGGCATAATTTAGTTGCAGCAAAAGGAAGAAGTCAATGACCCTCAAAGACCATCCTCCAGGAAGAGAGCTGCTTCTTCCTGGAAATACAGAGAATTCCCTGGAAAGCTGAGGCCTTCGGTCCGCCTCTTGGGTTTTGCAGAGGGACTTCACCTGGGCTGGTGGTCACATTGACAGGTGTATTCGAGGACCCATGGCCTTGGCTTCATCAGAGGGTCTGGAAGGGCCCTGGAAGCCATGCCGATGACTCGACATATTCAGCGGACTGGAGAGGAGGACGTGGACTGAGCCACTAATGTAGCAGTGGGAGTGTAGTGTCCGACTCTGCGACCCCATGGACGGCAGCCCGCCAGGCTCCTCTGCCCATGGGATTCTCCAGGCCAGAACACTGGAGTGGGTTGCCATGCCCTCCTCCAGGGGATCTTCCTGACCCAGGGATAGCACCCACGTCTCCTGCACTGCAGGCAGCTTCTTTACTGTCTAAGCCACCAGGGAAGCTGGATATAAGCAGAGGGAGTTTCAGGTCCTAACTTCTGACAGTGCCGCGTGGAACATGGCTGATGGAGACACAGTGGTCGCCCCTGGTGGGCAGGGCAGTCAACGGCAGGCAGCCACCTCCCTCGAGTTTTGGCAGGAGTCCCTGCATTCGCAGGCTGGTGGAGCTGTCTTATTCCTATCTGCCTGCGAGCCGGACACAGTCCTGAGGGAGAGACACGAGGGTCTCACAACTGGGAAAGGAGGACAGCCTCAGGCAGGTGGCACTGAGCGTCAGGAAACCCGAAGCCAGAGGGCAGGGGCTCTGGGGTTCCTTCCAGCCCCTCTTGGGGTGTCTTGGTAGCACATTTCCAGGGGCTCGGGGGGGAAGCCAGGTTGTCGGATTCCTCTGTGTCCCCACTGCACATGGCTCCATCACTTCCTGCAGAAATTCCTCACAATACTGACATTGGAGACAGAAGCGGGAAAGGAGGGGCATGGACTTGGAGACACAGGCTGGGCTCCGGGGCAGTGCAGCAATGGTGGGCAGCCATCATTGCCAGAGATACGTCCAGGATTTCTGTGCTTCCACCCAGCCTGTCCTCTGCCAGCCTTCAGATCCCCTCACCACATCCCCTCCGCAGATGTCTTTCCCCAAAGCCACAGTCCAGAAACTTAGAGGCATAAGTCCCTGGGAGCTGTTTTTGGCTGTGTTTTCCAGTTGTTAGACTGGGCTTCCCTTGTGGCTCAGCTGGTAGAGAATCCACCTGCAGTGTGGGAGACCTGGGTTCGATCTCTGGGTTGGAAAGATCCCCCGGAGCAGGGAAAAGCTACCCACTCCAGTATTCTGGCCTGGAGAATTCCACGGACTGTATAGTCCATGGGGTTGCAAAGAGTCGGACACAAATGAGCGCCTTTCACTTTCTAGTTGTTAGGGTGCTGAGGTCATTTGGTAAAAATAGCTAATTCCACTGCATGCATCATATCAAGGTCTTTACAGGCGCTAACTCACACCACCCTCTCAATGCCATTGTGAGGCAGGCCCTGCTGTCATCACTATTTTACACTTGCCTCTACGTCATTGGGTTTTTAAGAAGTAAAGTCTCAGTAATTCCCAAAATATACAAACAGCTCATACAACTCCAACAACAACAACAAAAAAACAATCAAAAAATGGGCAGAAGATCTAAACGACATTACTCCAGCCAAGACGTAGAGATGGTCAACAGGCACATGAAAAGATATTCAACATTGCTAATAGTTAGATAAATGCAAATCGAAACTACAGCGAGTGCCCACCTCACACCGGTCAGAATGGCCATGATTAAAAGTCTACAAACAGTCAGGGCTGGAGAGGATGTGGAGAAAAGAGAGCGCTGTCCGACAGTGCCGGTGGGAACGTAAGTTGGGGCAGCAACTACGGAGAACAGTGTGGACGCTCCTTTAAAAAGTAAAAACAGAGCTACCGTCTGCTCCAGCAAGCCCACTCCTGGGCACGTATCTGAAGAAAACTGTAATTCTAAAAGACACATGTGCTCCTATGTTTATTGCAGCACTATTTACAATAGCCAAGACATGGGGGCAACGTAAATGCCCAACATAGATGAATAAAAACATGTGGCCCATATACACAATGGAATATGTCTCAGCCATACAAAAGAATGAAATAATGTCATGTGCAAGCAACCTGGATGGACCTAGAGATTGTCATACTAAGTGAAGTAAGTCAGAAAGACAAACGTCGTATGACATCACTTACACGTGGAATCTAAAATACAACGCAAATGAACCTATTTATGAAACAGAAACCAACCCACAGGCCTAGACAGCAGGGCTGTGGTTTCCACGGGGGAGGGGAGCCAGGGAAGGGGTGTAGTGGGAGTCTGGGGCTAGCAGAAGCAGACTATTATATGGGTGGATAGACAATGAGTTTCCACTGTCTAACACAGGGGACTGTATTCAGTGTCCTGTGATAAACCATCATGGAAAAGAATATGAAGATGAGGACTGAGCTCTGCAGCCTCATCCAGGGCTCAAGCTCTTCCCCAGAGGTGACGGGTGACAGGTGTTCAGGCCCCTGGCAGGCCACGGACAGAGGAGGATTTGCTCAGGGAAGACCCCTGCAGGACCCCAAGACATGATGTCCACTGCCCTTACCCGTAGGCCCCATCTTGGATGACAGGACATCCATGTGGACATGGAAGGCTTGAGGGAGGGCAGGGTCTTGAGCAGCCAGGCTGGGCCAATGAGGCATTTGCTAATGAGGCATTTGCTAATTTGTTAAAAGATAGACTTGAACCTTCTCCAGTCTATCTCCCTGTTACGACGACCTTTCTTCCAGCCCCTGTGGAGCTGGAGGGTTATAGGAAAAGAGAACGAAAGGTCACTATTAATCTCTTCAATTACTCTTCACCACCATTTGGTTCAAAAGTTGGGAACAAGTTTCTTGCTGTGAGGCTTTCTCAACCCAACCAAAGAGAGTAAAATCTGAAGCTATGGATATTTTCCAGGCAGAATTCTTTAGCTCCTTAAAAAGTCCCATTGCATTAGAGATGTGTATGCTGAGTCTAAATGTACATCCTATAATATCTGCAATCAATAGCCAAAGGTCAATACCATCTACTGTCCAGCTCCACCCTTTGACAAGAAAAAAATGAGAAGTACAATCTTAATGTTTCCACCCTGGAACCAACAGCAACCATTAGCATCTCAACAGCACCTGATGCTTCTGGTGGAGTCCCGAGCTGGCTTTCACAGCGAGCTAGAGGCAAAGATCCCTTTCTGTACTTACAGTGAGAAGCTAGGGGCTTAATTCACAGTGGCTTCTACTGGGCTTCTCTATACTTTCTACCTGGGTGCCTGTGTGCTCAGTCGCTTCAGCTGTGTCTGACTCTTCGCAACCCTAAGGACTGTAGCCTGCCAGGCTCCTCCGTCCATGGGGTTCTCCAGGCAAGAATACTGGAGCGGGTGGCCATGCCCTCCTCCAGGGAATCTTCCCTACCCAGAGATCAAACTCAAGCCTCTTATGTCTCCTGCGTTGGAAGGTGGGTTCTTTACCACTAGTGCCTCCTGGGAAGCCCCATACTTTCTATCTATGAGGATAGAAAACTAAGTCCAGTTTGTATCACTGGATCCTTTTCAACTAGATATGAAGAAAGGCTTTCTGGTTTCATAGCACTCCCGATATCTGGGAATTACTAGGGGAGTTGAATTTCACACCAGAGACACCACTACTCATTTTGTAAACTGGCAGATGGCGATCAGAGACAAAAAAGAAAGCCACAGAAAGTCACACCCACTGGGACTTCCCTGGTGGCCCAGTGGTTAAGACTTCAGCTTCCACTGCAGAGGCCCTGGGTTCCATCCCTGGTTGGGGAGCTAAGATCCTGTGTGCCTTGTGGCCAAAAAAACAAAACATAAATCGAAAGCAATATTGTAGCAAATTCAACAAAGACTTTAAAAATGGTTCACATTAAAAAAAATCTTGAAAAAAAAGTCATGCCCACTGAGGTTGAATTCTGCAGATAAGAAGGGCCTTGATGGAACCCCAGGCAACCTTTGGTAAAGGTAGGCACCTAGTGGAGAGATGCTGCCTTCCCAGGTGGGACAGTTAATAAAGAATCCACCTGCCAATGCAGGAGATGCAGGTTTGATTCCTGGGTAGGGATGATCCCCTGGAGGAGGGATAAAGAGGATGAACATTCTGGAGGTAGTACACTGGCTGGAGTTCACTATTGGGGCCATCTCTGCCAGAAATGGAGCAAGCCTCCCAAATCTGACAGTTCTTTTTGGGAACCAGATTTTTCAAGGACTGCTTCCCATTGCTCGAAGCTCACGATTCATCTCTCACCACTGGAACACGTGTCTGACTCTTCGCAACCCTATGAACTGCAGCCCTCCAAGCTCCTCTGCCCATGGGGTTTTCTAGGCAAGAATAAAGGGTTGCCATTTCCTTCTCCAGGGGATCTTTCCGACCCAGGGATCAAACCCATGTCTCTTTATGTCTCCTGCATGCAGGTGGGTTCTTCACCACTGAGCCACCTGGGAAGCCTCATCATTTACTTTCTATTCGAGGGGATGCAATAGTCTTAATTTCTTGCTAGGAATTCTCTTAATATTTGGGGGAAGTCTCTGTTACAAAATGCTCTCAGTCCAAATTAGTTTCATAAGGCTTTGCTAGATTTCCATTTCCTTCAACTTAAATGGTATATACCCAACATAACCAAGATCATGTGTGTGTGTGTGTGTGTATTTCTCTAAAATTTAACAATTCACTAGATTTGCATAAATTATTTAGGCAAGGAAAAAATCTTTAAAATCTGCATACTTCACAGGTTCTAAATTCTGAGTTAGGAGGTAAAGTGTAGGAGGGAGAAAATTACATTCTGGTGAGGCACTTATCCAGACTGAGGCTGTCCTATTTTTTTTCACTCCAGTTCCAGGAGCTGAGTTTTTAATGGCCAAAAATGAAAACTTATTTCCCTGACTGTGCTATCTGGACCGACCCCTCCAACTGTAATCGCTTTACAATAGGTTTCTAATGCACAATTGCCAATTAAACTGTGCGTTTAACCTTTGCACAAAGCACTCCATTTTCTTTTGTTAGGGAATCAAGCTTTTAAGTCAGCCGATCAATTCTGCAAATTATGTAAGTACATAGCGCTTGCTTAATATTTATTATGTTGGGCAGAGTGGAGTATGACTACAGCAGGGACAAATAGCCCCTCACACATTCCAGATGGGATGAATCAGCTGGGGTGATCTGAATACTGCGGGGTGTGGGACATCTTTGGTTTTCTGGGGCTCTTCAAATACTGGGGAGAGACATAAAGATGCATGGGACCTCGGTGACTCTAAGGGGCAGAGCTCAGCTGTATTTTTGTCCAGGGAATGTTTCACTTTCTCTGGCCAACTCTGACCTCAGAAGAAGCTTTCCGCCTCCATGTCTGGGTCCCTGTAAATGCCACGAGGAGCTCCAGCAGCACACGGTTCTGATGCTCTGAGCACACAAGTACCTGAGGCCTCTTTTCTTTCTAAGTCACCTCCGGCAACAGCGGCGTGATTAGATACAGGACCGTTGTTGCAGAGGCGATCAGTCATGTCCGACTCTTCTCGACCTCATGGACTGCAGCACGCCAGGCTTCCCTGTCCTTCACTATCTCCCGGAGTTTGCTCAAACTCATCTTCATTGAGTTGGTGATGTTATCTAACCATGTCATCCTCTGTCACCCGCTTCTCCTTTTGCCTTCATTCTCTCCCAGCATCAGGGTCTTTTCCAATGAATGAGTCAACTCTTCGCATCAGGTGGCCAAAGTATTGGAGTTTCAGATTCAGCATCAGTCCTTCCAATGAATATTTTGGGTTGATTTCCTTTAGGGTGACTGGTTTGATCTCCTTGCTGTCCAAGGGGCTCTCAGATACACTGTTAGTAATCACTTTTGGAGGTGAATGCTTTATTATTCTTTCCATTTTAAAATGAGAAACTCTTCACCCATGCCTATTTTCTGTGTCATGAAAGTGAATGAAAGTGTTGGTTGCTTAGTTGTGTCCGACTCTGGGACCCCATAGACTGTAGCCCACCAGGCTCCTCTGTCCATGGGATTTCCCAGGCAAGAATACTGGAGTGGGGTGCCATTTCCTTCTCTAGGAGATCTTCCTGATCCAGGGATCAAACCCAGATCTCTTGCATTACAGGTGGATTTTTACCATCTGAGCCACCAGAGAAGCCCTTTCTGTGTCATATCACTGGATAAAAAAGATTAAAATGATTTATAACTAGAAGAATTCAATTCCATGTAAAAATCAGAATACAAAGGCTCTTCAAAATAGATGATACTTTTAAAAAAGCATTTTGCCTTCAAAAGTCCTAGTCAAAAGAAGATTCTCTGGGTTCTGCTTCTTCACTTATAAACTGAGAGGCTGAACTGAAAGGCAGGTTCTGAGTCACTCTATACTTGGCTCTGGGTTTGTTTAAAAGCAAACTTGTTTCATAGTGTGGAATAAAATTCCTATTTTCATGGCAAGACAAGACAAATTTAAACAAAAACTATCTTCTGCCCTTTGGCAGAAGAATTGATGTTTTTAAACTGTGGTGTTGGAGAAGACTCTTGAGAGTCCCTTGGACTGCAAGGAGATCCAACCAGTCAATCCTAAAGGAAAACAGTCCTCAGTATTCATTGGAAGGACTGATGCTGAAGCTGAAACTCCAATACTTTGGCTACCTGATATGAAGAACTGACTCATTTGAAAAGACTCTGATGCTGGGAAAGATTGAGGGCAGGAGGAGAAGGGGATGACAGAGGATGAGGCGGTTGGGTGGCATCACTGACTCAATGGACATGAGTTTGGGTGGATTCTGGGAGTTGGTGATGGACAGGGAAGCTTGGCGTGCTGCAGTTCATGAGGTCACAAAGAGTCGGACACGACTGAGCAACTGAACTGAACTGAAATGAACTTTGGCCTCCTTTCCCTCCGCTATGCGCAGGTATCTGCATGTCATGTACGGTCATGTACGGACCACACCTCCCCCATCGGCAGGAATGCCTGCTCAGCCATCAACAGCAACCTTCTCCCAGCATCAGCAAGACAAATCCTGAAAGATAACATTTCTCCTTGATCTTATAAGGGGTCCCATGATGCTGCCTAGATCTGGATTAAACTGTCGCTAACACATCATTTGACGCATGGGCCTCTGTCTCAAAGAACTTGCATAACTGCCTTTTAATGGGCAGAACAGGTTCTCAGAGCTTTCTCAGACACTCTCCCATGGGTGATAACCTCACACCCGGCTTGAATAAAATTTTCCATTTCTTTCTTGGATTGATCGATTAAATTTTTTGTCGACGGTGGTTGGAAATCATCTTACTCCACAGTCACACCTGATTAACTGCAAATTACAAATCACTGTGATCTTGAGTTTCAGGCTTCTGCTCTTCGGAGGGGCCTTCTGATCCTAACGTGTCTGGATTCAACTGTGAACAGGGAGTGGAGAGTGGAGCAGGGAACCCATCGTATTCAGCAGCTTCGGCATAATTGCATTTGTATATATTTGGTGCTAATGTTATACATTGTTTTTTCAAAATCATGCAAATTGATAAATACGCTATAGAAAAATCTAAAAGTGAAATGTACATCCTCCCAAACGCTGTATCTCTTTCTACTACACAGAAACAAATGACATTACACTTGCAAATTCAGAAGGTCAGGAAATGCATATGATTAGGTTTTCATGGTTAGAATGATTGACTGGAGTCACTCATATTGACATTAAGCCCTGGATCTTAAAGGATCAGATCGTCACTGGCAAGTTTACATGTGTGCCCTGTGGGTATGTTAATGCTCCTTTGCTAACACCATACTTCACACTTGCATGTTGGTATTTTCCCACAAAATGCTTCCAATCTGAACACACAAAGGCCCCATCTCCAAGTCTTTAATCTTACGCCATTTTAAGGAGCTAACACTGAAAAGCATCTTTGAGTCCCATTCTCCTTTCTCACTCTCCGGCTCCCCTTACTTTTTGCTTGAATATATTCAAGAATGTTCTATCTACTCCCCTACAGACACAAGGAGTGCTTGTCTACTGAGGGAAGACTGGGGACTTCACCTCTGAAGAGACATCATATACATTTAAAAGAATAATTGACCCAAGCGAAATTCTTGTATCATAAAGTCAACCATTTTAAAGTAAACAATTTAGTGGAATTCAGTACATTCACACATCGTACAACGACCACCTCTTTCTAAAAGATTTCCGTCACCCTTAAATAAAACCCTTATCACAAATATTATCGAGGACATTTCAATGGTTTCTGACACAAGGAAGAGAAAAGAATGAATTGGACCAACGGTTAGTCTTATAAATATTCCCTACTATTGCTTGGATGGATTGGTGGGGTTACAGGGTGTATGAGGATCGTGGCTAAGAAAGAGGTCAATGGACTTTGTCACCTGAGTTTAAACACCTTAGGAATGTTTCCAATGTATATTAAAAGGTAACTTTGTTATATGTTAATCCCAAATATATAATTTACCCTCTCCCTTTCCTCCTTGAGTGACATCGCTCAGTCATGTCCAACTCTTTGTGACCCCATGGACTGTAGCCTACCATGCTCCTCTGTCCATGGGATTTTCCAGGCAAGAATACTGGAGTGGGTTGCCATTTCCTTCTCCAGAGGATCTTCCCAACCCAGGGATTGAACCTGGGTCTTCCACATTGCAGGCAGACGCTTTACCATCTGAGCTACCAGGGAAGTCCCTTTTTCTCCTTGGTAACAAGTATGTTTTCTGTGTCTGTGGGTCTATTTCTGTTTTGTATATAAGTTCATCTAACCCTAACAAATACACATCATTATATATAAAATAGGGCTTCCCAGGTGGGGCTAGAGGTAAAGAATCCGCCTGCCAATGCAGGAGATGTAGGAGATGCAGGTTCGATCCCTGGGTTGGGAGGATCCCCTGGAGGAGGGCATAGCAACCCATTCCAGTATTCTTGCCTGGAGAATCCCATGGGCAGAGGAGCCTGGTGGGCTACAGTCCACGGGGTCACAGAGTAGGAGACTCAACTGAGTGCGCACATACAAAGCAGTATCCTTGCCTACGGGGTCGCCAAGAGTCAGATGTGACTGAGCACACACACATGTATATAAAACAGAGAACCAACAAGGACCTACCGTATAGCACGGGGAACTAAACTCTATTTTGTAACAACCTATAAGGGAGAAGTTATATATGTGTGTCACGGAATCACTTTGCAGTTTGCCTGAAACTAGTACAGCATCATAAGTCAACTACACTTCAACTGAAAAGTCAATAAGTAAATTTATTTATTTTTAAAAAGATGACTTTGTGAGCTGTTAAGACTTCCAAATTAGCAATGTATCTGGGACAGGAAGACACTCAAGGGTACGGATTCACGGCTTCTCCCTCCCCGCCTTTCTCTGGCAGAGCTCAACCTCTGTGCTGCCTTGGCTACCAGACCAGGGGCAGGGGTGCGGAGGCAGCAGACAGGCTGGAGGGCCAGGGAAGGCTGAGGATTCCAATCGGAAAGAGCCCACGGGTGCTCAGAGAACAGAGCGGAGAGAGATGGGGGTGGTGAGAGGCCCCCCCACCTTTTTTTTTAAACCAGCAAAATTCAGGAAGAGCAACATTCCTAAACTGCAATTCAGGGTATGCAGGCTCTGGAGAATGACATGCAAGTCTGGAGAACAAAGGAGAACTCCTCTTTCATACAGGAGAATAGGGAGCTGGGGGAACATCTCCTGATGTTCCTAGGAGCTCAGAGGGTGAGGCTTTTCACTGGATGAGGCGTGACAGACTGGGTGGTTGCTAGGCAAGAAGAAGGCCTTCCCTCCTCCTGCTAAGTTTGTCCCCCTGGGAAATGTAAAGGTCCCCTTTTTCCTATAGGGCTGCAGTAAACATGGAGCGATAGGGGTTAAGAGGTCCCCAGTGTGAGGCCTTGGGGGTCCTGGTCTGAAATGGTCAAGGAACAGAATGTTCCTAGAGAGGAAAGCAGAGAGCAAGGCAAGAGGTGGAACAACCCTCTGGGGGAGAGAGAAGACTTTAGCCGGAGGAAAGGCAAGGAAGACACCTTGATCTTGTGGAAGGTCACACCCGTTTCCGGCTTCTTTAAGGACCTTCCTTCCATCCGAAGCATTTTTAAATCAAACTTGACGAAGCATTACAGGAGATGCATTTCTTTTGAGGCACCAGAGGCCACGGCCGTGCTGGGGACCAGGAAGGTGGGTGGTCAAGAACCCCCAGTTGAGGAGCAGTAAGGGGGCTTCCTCTCACAATCCCAGTTCTGGCAAAAGTCAAGAGCTTTGCACTCAGCTGTGAATAATCTCTCCTTGAGAGATGGCCTCTCTGAGCCTCTGTCACTTGGGGGTGGGAGGCGGGTGGGGGGTGAGATGTCCTATGGCTCTGGGGTCCTTGGATCCTAACTCTAGGATTTCAGACTCGGGATTCTTTCAAGATGATGCCACATGAGTGGATGGATATAAATCATCTCCAGAGAAATACACTGAGTGGAAAAAGGCACCGCCTAACTTGAGCTATTTCAAATCCTGAAAGATGACACTGTGAAAGTGCTGCACTCAATATGCCAGCAAATTTGGAAAACTCAGGAGTGGCCACAGGACTGGAAAAGGTCAGTTTTCATTCCAATCCCAAAGAAAGGCAATGCCAAAGAATGCTCAAACTACCACACAATTGCACTCATCTCACACGCTAGTAAAGTAATGCTCAGAATTCTCCAAGCCAGGCTTCAGCAATATGTGAACCGTGAACTTCCTGATGTTCAAGCTGGTTTTAGAAAAGGCAGAGGAACCAGAGAGCAAATTGCCAACATCCGCTGGATCATCGAAAAAGCAAGAGAGTTCCAGAAAAACATCTATTTCTGCTTTATTGACTATGCCAAAGCCTTTGACTGTGTGGACCACAATAAACTGTGGAAAATTCTTCAAGAGATGGGAATACAAGACCACCTGACCTGCCTCTTTTTTTTTTTTTTTAAACTTTACATAATTGTATTAGTTTTGCCAAATACCAAAATGAATCCGCCACAACCTGCCTCTTGAGAAACCTATATGCAGGTCAGGAAGCAACAGTTAGAACTGGACGTGGAACAACAGACTGGTTCCAAATAGGAAAAGGAGTACGTCAAGGCTGTGTATTGTCACCCTGTTTATTTAACTTCTATGCAGAGTACATCATGAGAAATGCTGGGCTGCAAGAAGCACAAGCTGGAATCAAGATTGCTCGGAGAAATATAAATAACCTCAGATATGCAGAGGATACCAGCCTTATGGCAGAAAGTGAAGAGGAACTCAAAAGCCTCTTGATGAAAGTGAAAGTGGAGAGTGAAAAAGTTGGCTTAAAGCTCAACATTCAGAACACGAAGATGATGGCATCCACTCCCATCACTTCATGGGAAATAGATGGGGAACAGTGGAAACAGTGTCAGACTTCATTTTTTTGGGCTCCAAAATCACTGCAGATGGTGACTGCAGCCATGAAATTAAAAGACACTCACTCCTTGGAAGAAAACTTATGACCAACCTAGATAGCATATTCAAAAGCAGAGACATTACTTTGCCAACAAAGGTCCATCTAGTCAAGGCTATGGTTTTTCCAGTGGTCATGTATGGATGTGAGAGTTGGACTGTGAAGAAAGCTGAGCGCCAAAGAATTGATGCTTTTGAACTGTGGTGTTAGAGAAGACTCTTGAGAGTCCCTTGGACTGCAAGGAGATCCAACCAGTCCATTCTAAAGGAGATCAGTCCTGGGTGTTCATTGGAAGGACTGATGCTAAAGCTGAAACTCCAATACTTTGGCCACCTCATGTGAAGAGTTGACTCATTGGAAACGACTCTGATGCTGGGAGGGATTGGGGGTAGGAGGAGAAGGGGACAACAGAGGATGAGATGGCTGGATGGCATCACTGACTCGATGGACATGAGTCTGAGTGAACTCCAGGAGTTGGTGATGGACAGGGAGGCCTGGCGTGCTGTAATTCATGGGGTCACAAAGAGCTGGACACGACTGAGCGACTGAACTGAACTGAACTGAACTGAAGGTTACATAGTGTGTAGTGAAAGTGAAGTCACTCAGTCGTGTCCGACTCTTTGTGACCCCTTGGACTGTAGCCCACCAGGCTCCTCTGTCCATGGGGTTCTCCAGGCAAGAATACTGGAGTGGGTTCCCATTTCCTTCTCTGGGGATCTTCCCGACCCAGGGATGGAAGCTGTGTCTCCCGCATTGCAGGCAGACGCTTTACTGTCTGAGCCCCCAGGGAGGTCACTGCCACATACCGTGTGGTTCCATTTATATCACAGCTGGGGCCTCCCTGGTGGCTCAGCTGGTAAAGAATCCGCCTGCAATGTGGAGGACCTGGGTTCAATCCCTGGGTTAGGAAGATCCCCTGGAGAAGGGAAAGGCTACCCACTCCAGTATTCTGGCCTGGAGAATTCCATGGACTATACAGTCCATGGGCTCACAAACAGTTGGACATGACTGAGTGACTTTGACTTTCACTGGAAACGAAAAAGTTACCGAGCTAGAGAACAGATGAGTGGATGCCAGGGTTAAGGAGGGGAGGGGACGGCAGGGTGCAGAACCAGCCAGAAAAGGGGCCCGGGGAGGCCCTGGTGGGGACAGAATACCCTGCGTCCTGTCTGCACCAGGATCTGCATCCTGGTGTGGTGTTTGCCTCGGGTCCTCGCAGCGGGGTACCACGTAGTGGGTGGGGGGGCGGCTGGCTGAAGGGCACTCGAGGTCATGCTGTGTTATTTCGTATACATGCACACGAATCTACAATTTCTTCAAAATAAAAAGTTTAATTAAGAGGACAAAGCCAGTGAGCACTGACGTTCCTCATAAAGGAAAGGGAACACCTGGAGAAAATAAAAGTATCAGTGACGATTAATGAAGGTCGTGTGCTGTCTCAAGGTGGCGTTGCAAAGGCACGCTTATTAAAACATATTAGAACAGGCACCTGACCTATCATCTAATGCCTGCGGCAGAGAACATGGGCTCAGCACAGGAGAGTGAGTCAAATTCAGTGTGTGACGAAACAGTGTTTACATAAACATGCATGCATATTCTTTATATATACTCATTCCATATATATGTGTGTATGTGTGTGTCTACATATTAAAGAATTCCAGGGCATGAATGTGCTCAGTCGCTTCGCGTGTGTACGACTCTTTGTGACCCCATGGACTGTAGCCCGCCAGGCTCCGCTGTCCATGGAATTTTACAGGTGAAAATACTGGAGTGGGTTGCCATTTCCTTCTCCAGGGGATCTTCCTGACCCAGGGATTGAATCTGCCTCTCTTTTGCAGGCAGATTCTTTACCACTAGCATCATCTGAGAATGAATGAATATATTCAAACGCACACCAACACACACACACACACACACATGCATATGCGTGTGCAAGGTCACTAACCCAGTTAGTAACAGAAGTAAAACCACAGACCTGGGTTACTGCTGCTTCTAGACAAAGCTCTCCTGTGCAATCAATCAGGCCACAGAAAACAAACACACTTCTCCCTACTCAACCTTGACAGTGACCTGCCACAAGGGTGTCCTGAGCCACGTGATTTCCGTTCGTCCTGCGAGATCAGAACCTGCACGTGTAAGGATCCAGGGGCACATGTAAGTGGCACCCTTTCAAATGAGACTCATCAGGGTCTGTCATTCATCCCCACGGGGAAGGGGAAAGCTAATGATGCAATTACCTCTCCTTCGTTTAAAGCACCTGGAGGTCACTGGCGAATCTGTCCTCTCAATGACACCCTGGGCAGGGCCAGAGCCTCCCCGTGCTGTCGCAGGCTGGATGGAGAAGCCAGGATCTCGAGTGAAGAACAGGATACAAGTTCCCAGGACTCGCTCAGCAGCATCCCATCAAGGAGCCGCCCGCCCCCATGAAGCAGTTTAGCTCCTGGGTGATGCATGTTGGGGCTTCCCCGTGGCACCAGTGATAAAGAACCTGCCTGCCAATGCAGGAGACGCAGGTTTCATCCTTTCATCCCTGTGTTGGGAAGATCCCCTGCAGAAGGTGATGGAAACCCACTCCAATATTCTTGCCTGGGAAACCCCATAGACAGGGGAGCCTGGCGGGCTACAGTTCATAGGGCGCAGAGTCAGACATGACTGAAGCGATGAATGTTTGGCCCATAGAAAGCAGTCTCTCTGAACTGGGCTACAGAAGGGTGATGACGGTCACGCCTCTCCATGCTGCTCCTGGAGATCCAGGTGGCGATCCCCTGTGGGGCTGTCAGATGGGACTGCATACAAGAGGGCCCACAGCTCTACTGTGAGAGAAGAGAGGATCATTAGATGAAGGGAGCATCACTCTAGGGCTCACTTTGGGGATACAGGCTCCATAATCGATCACTTCCCTTGGACACACTCACAGCCCCTCTACAGCTGCTAACCACAGTCAGAGCAACCATTCGACCAGCACCTCTGTTTAACAGGCCCTTTCAGTATTGTATCACTTGTTGAAGAGCACACTCAGGTGGCTATGATGACCTCTATTTCCTTGTGATACAGGAAACCGCGCTGCTCATGGAGGGGCCACGTGGACACAGGTGTGGGGCAGCAGCTTGAGCAGAGGCTGGTCTTCCTGCCTCTGGGCAGGTGCTGCTATCACAGCACGAACCTGATGGCTCAGAAGGCAGGGGGTCTATCTCCACCCTTCTCATGTCTTCTCAGCTCTATCCTCCTGGTGCCCCCTGAACACCAGCACTTACAGTGCACAGATATACCTGGGCTTGTCATTCTTTATGATTCATCTAGCTGCCTCTGTCCATGTTATACCTTGTTCCTGCTGTGGTTTTTGCAAACCCCCCAGAGGAGGCGATGTTTTTGTGACAGATACACAGAGCCCAGGCCATGTGCACCAGCAAGCTTCTGACCAGGGGTCAGGAAGTCAAGGAAGGACGTCTGATGGCCAGGCCACCCCGAACCACTGAAAATGGTCTCAGCCCTGGGCAGTGGTCCTGCCAATGTTGTGTAGAGAAACGTATTTCTTCAGGGCTGGGGTTTGGGCCCTATCTTATCCTGATAATTATTGCCATATTCCACTATGTACTTGTATTTGTACAACTTCAATGCCAAAACCACAGTCAAAACATATACTCTAAATGCTAAGTGCAAATTTTATATACTAGGCATGAGCTAACGTTATCTCATTTCCATATTTGATGCTCTCAATAAATATTGTGAATATATACTATTTTTAAGGAGAAAGAAAAACATTTTAAGTAATTTAGTCAAATTTTTCAGCTAATAAATGATAAAATCACAACCTAAAGCCAGGTTTATTGAACTTGAATATCCTTATTGCCAATCTATATGCTCTACTGTCAAAAGTCAAAATCCTGCCCTGAGTCCACAGCAATCAAGAAAGAAATTGTGGCTTGTGTGTCTGTGTGTATTAGTTGATGTTTCTGAATGGTTCAGAAGCCTGATAAAGGGTTCTGAGCTATGTTCAGAAGTCCAGAGGTAAAATCAGAACAGTTACCTGTTTCCAGGGAGCTCACTGCACAGAAGGGGGAAATGTTTAAAGAATAAAACAAAAACACCTCTGTGGGATGTGGCAGTCTATGATGGAGGATGATTCCAGGGAACAGAGAGAGGGGGCTGGGGCTGCAACATGAGAGTCTATCTGAAGATGGAACCACGGCGGGGAACTCAGAGGGTGAGGGCTTCCCGGATGGACCAGCGTGGGGACTGTCGGGGACGGGAGACGAGGGGGCACTGGTTTGGGGTGTGAGGGTCAAGGGTAGGGTAGGTAGGAGGTGGAGGAGGGGAGCTAGGAGTGACCAGAGCAGGGAGAATAAAATGCTGGGAGAACACACACACACACACACACACACACAGAAATAGGTGAATGTGTTCACAGTAATTATCAGAGTTCCAGTAAAGCTCATGCAGCTGTTTCTTCTATATCCCCACATCATCGCTTTAACTAAAATTTTCCCCTAACTTTATTGAAATATATTTGACAACACTGTGTAAGGTTAAGGTGTATATGATGATTTGATATCAGTTCAGTTCAGTTCAATCGCTTAGTCATGTCTGACTCTTTGCGACCCCATGGACTGCAGCATGCCAGGCTTCCCTGTCCATCACCAACTCCCGGAGCTTGCTCAAACTCAAGTCCATTGAGTCGGTGATGCCATCCAACCACCTCATCCTCTGTCGTCCCCTTCTCCTCCCGCCTTCAATCTTTCCCAGCATCACGATTTAGTATATGTATATATATGTGTGTGCGTGTGTGTATATATATAATTAGATGATTACCACAACACAGTTACTTAGCACAGTGACACCTCACATAGCTCCGTGTGTGTGTTTGTGTGTGCACACATGCTGAGACCATGCTGCCCTCTCACTTATGCAGTTAAATGTTTTCCCTTTAATAGAACCGTTACACATGGATTTACTAATTCCTATTCCTAAAGTCACCATAAGCAACAGACTCATCTACAGTATATCTTACCCAGAGTCTAGAGAGGCAGAAATGACGAATAATTGTTGCATGGATCCAGCCTCAAAGTTCCCCACTGTGACCTGCTGGTGCCTTCCTATTTATACAAGTGTCCCTGAAAAGCATCTGAAGGATTTCAGAATCTCAACATGGATAAGGTCCTCATGGCAATACATGTGTTCAGTAGGCATATGCCTACACCATTACAGACTTTGACTGCCTGGAAAAATCCATTTTTAAAATGGAAATCCTCTCCTTACTATCTGAAACTATGACTCAAGTTTCTCTTTTTACTGCTGATTGTGAAAGCTGAACACATCAGAAGATCCAGCTAGAGCTGTGGGGCCATATCGATAGGGGTTCCCTCACTAATCTCAGAGGGATATTCTTTGTTGGGGAAGGGAAGCTCACAAAATCTGAAGAGGAAGCCAATTCTCAGAAGATCCCACTAATGTCCTACTGGGACTATCCAAACGAGACACCAAGTTTCCTGCCTTGAACAGCACTTGTTCAATTAACACAGAGCTTCTCAGTCTGTGCCAAAGTGGGACTAATGTTTCAAGCGATACAAATCTGCACCCTTGCATTCTCCAGCTACTGAAGTTATAATAGCACTGTTTTGATTTTCTTTTAATATATCACCACTCTTCTGAAGAAAACTCAGGAGGAAAAATGACACTTGCAACCTACCTCAGGAGATGGTGAGTTTCTCTTAAGAGTTCTTACAGGGGGCAGAAACCACTAGGCTTTACTTGTCTTAAAATTGTCTGAGATGAAAATGCTCCAGAATGACCTCGATAGTTTCGGACCCTGACCTTTAGCACTGGCATTATCAAACTGTTTTCTCAGTGGCTCAAGAGATTTTTACAGACCGAGGTGTCTTACAAGCTTCACCCCACTTAGTTCTCATCCCTGGCCACACATCAGAACCAGCTGAAAAGTGAAAGTGTCAGCCACTTAGTCATGTCTGACTCTTTGCGACACCATGGACTGTAGCCCACCAGGATCCTCTGTCCATGGGATTCCAGGCAAGAACACTGGAGTGCGTTGCAATTTCCTTCTCCAGGGGATCTTCCCAACCCAGGGATTGAACCTGTGTCTCTTTATATCTCCTGCACTGGCAGGCAGATTCTTTATCATGTGAGCCACCAAAGAAGACCCCTGGGGGACCTTTCTTAAAACCATCGCCCCAAAGTGATTAAAGCAGAACCCTGGCATGTGACCTGTAAGACAATTCCTATTTGGAAAGGCCCACCCCCCCAGAGCAGCCCAGGTAGGGAAGACAGTCCAACAGTCTGAGGCGTGCCAGGTATTACAGATGGGGCCCTTCACGATCACGACAGTTCCTCCAAAACTGCTGCTGAGGGCAGAGATGGCCCACAATTTGTCTTTCTATCACTGACACAGTGCTAGGCTCACAGGCAAAGTCTTCATAGACAACTAGTAAAGGGATAAACAAGTGAATGAAACAGGTAATTCTAACTCAGCTACCACTTAGCTTTGTCCAATATCTATTGTTCATCCAAAAAAAAAAAAAATGTCCTGCCTAATTAATAAAGGATGCTGGAAAGGTTACAAATAATCAACAGCCTACTCTAAATGCAGCCGGACATTTGAAACCACTAAGGAGTCAGAATGTGGGGGGCAGGGGATGGTAGAGGGAGGGAGAGGAGGTTGTGACTTAGGAGACAGCAAGCAGCTTCAGATGCACCCCAGCTGCTGTCTCCAGCCAGGCCCCCCAACACTGGGGCAAACCCTGTAAAACTCCCCTGTGTGTTAGTGGCCCAGGCGAGTACTTGTGACAAGGATCTGGGAGGACCATGATGATGACCGACAGAAAGTGAGGTTGTGTTCACCAGGGGCTTTATCAGGGAAAGTCAGGAAAGATGGTGATGTACTCAGAAGCACAGGAAAACAGCAAATGCCAGGTCTCACCCACTCACTCCATCCTCATCAGACCCTCATCTAACGCCAAGACTCCGTCCTGAACTCAGAGGCTGAAAGTCCAGATACACAACAGAGGACAGAAGGAGGGGCTTGGAACCTTCTGATGCCCTAGGCATTGTGATGCCTAATTTTATATCAAGGTGGCTGGGCCATGGGGCATGTAGATACTTGGTCCGACATTGTCCTGGGTGTGTCTGTGAGGGTGCTTCTGGATGAGGCTAACATTTGAATCCTTACACCGAGGAAAGCAGATTGCTCTTCCTGATGTGGGTGGGCCTCATTCAATCAGTTGATGAGTAGGCCAAAAAAGGTGACTGCTCCCTAAGTGGGAACTCATCCTGGCTGACTGCCTTTAGCTGGGACATCAGTCTTTTCTGATCTTTGGACAAGAACTTTTATCATCAGTGTTCCTGCTTCTCAGGCCTTTGGATTCAGACTGGAGCTACCCGTCAGCTCTCTCAGGTCCCCAGCCTGCCAACTCATCTGCAGATCTTGGGATTTGAAAGTTTCCATAAACATGTAAGCCAATGGCTCATAATAAATACACATATATGTCCTATATACGTTCTATTGGTTTTGTTCCTGTGAAGCATCCTGCCTAATGCACATCTACAGGTGAAGTCCTTAAGATCTGCAACCATTTGGATATAGACTTATCTTTGTTACAGAATCAAAGTTGTATAATGCTTAGACTGCTGGAGTAATTTTAAAATACACAAAGTGAAAATCACACTGAAAGCCCATGTGTCCACTCCCTCACTCTCTGCATGAGTCAGAGAGAACAAGCAAAAGATGGCCTTAGACCACAAAACAGCCCTGTCTATGTAAGGAAAAAGCGGGCGTTCAAAAAGAATGGCAGTGCAGGCTTCCCCGAGGGCCCCATGGTTAAGAACCTGCTTTGCAATGCAGGGGACACACGTTCAGTCCCTGGCCAGGGAACTAAGATCCCCCACGGGGCAGAGCAACTGAGCCCACGTGCTGCTACTACCGAAGTCCGAGTGCCACAACACCAAAGCCTGGGCACCATGACTAGAGAGTCCCTGTGTCTCAACGCAACACCCCACCTGACACGGTGCGGGTCCCATGAACCACGACTAAGACCCAACGCAGCCAAATAAAGAAATAAACTCTTGACCAATTAAATAAGGAGATGACAGTGCAACATGCAGACACGAGGGGTAGCCCCCATTACACGGGTGAGTGCTGACACCAGCTCTAAAAACCCAGATGACTCTGCTCTCGGCCTAGGGTGCCAACAAGGCATCAGAGAGAATGACTCATCTCTCTAGTGCCCCTGGGGAGGGAGGCCAAAGGCAGGGTGCACTGCTCCCGCTGGAGTGCAGTTCTAGGTCTGGGAGGAGGATAGGTTGGTTGCTCTGCCCTTCTCTGTGCCAGTGGCATGGCCTTCTAGGCAGATGTCATCAGGCTCGGTTAGGTCAGGATACAAGCTGAAAAGCAATGACACTCTAAATTAACTGCTTGGTGACATAATCTATAATGTCAACTGAATGTTATCGATTCTTATCCAGAACACACGGGCACCGGGGCACAGACACAGTGGGATGTCAGAAGGGCTTCATTGCAGGGCCTCGGCATCCACAGATAAAGCTGCTGAACTGGGTCAGTGGGTGCTGCTACCATGGCCCTTGGTCATGACGTCACTGAGCCAAGTGTGGGGAGTAAGAGGCAGATTTCAGACAATGCCATCAGGCAGGCAGCACACAAAGGTGTGTGAACACTTTTTGTCCAAAGGGAAGCGATGGTCTGATTATTCCTCGTGGATTCTCTTACTGCTTCCAATAAATCATCACTCCCTATAGTGCTTCCCTGACGGCTCAGACAGCAAAGGATCCACCTGCAAAGAGGGAGACCTGGGTTTGATCCCTGGGTTGGGAAAATCCCCTGGAGAAGGGAACAGCTACCCACGCCTGTATCCTTGCCTGGAGAATCCCACAGACAGAGGAGCCTGGTCCATGGGGTCGCAGCGTCGGACACGACCGGGTGACTGTCACCTTCACTCTAGAGTCACAGCTCTACCTCTCTTGTGCTTGCTGACCCTCCAGAACTCTATCCTCAGACCCGAGTCCACCACCATCACACTCTCAAGGAGGAAGAGTTGCCGTGCACCGCGTTAGACTCTGCCGGGCGTTACGGAAGGATGCACCATCGACTCACACCGCCAAGCTTGCTAACAACATCAAGCAGGGTCTGGTTAGATGCTGAACCGGCAGCATAGGCTATAAAAAAGTTCAGAACGGGGGACCTCATGGAGGAGGAGACTCAAACAGGGCCCCCAAACATAGCAACAGAGGAGAGAGAGGAAAATTGAGGTTTCCCTTGAATCTCATGGAATTTCCAGGCAAGACAAGGAGGCAGGAAGCTCCAGGATTATTTGGGGAGCAAGCTGGATTTCAGTGAAGGGCTGGGGTCCACTAGACGGCGGGACAGGAGACCACTGTGAGAGGACCCTTGAAGCCTGCCGGGAAGGTGGGGCAGGTCCCGACAGAGCCAGCATCCTGCTGCTTGCTGACGGGCTGAGGCATGGCGAAAGCCACGTTGTCAGATGAATCCAAGTCAGAGGCCTTGGGTAGGCTTGGCACTTGGCCATAAAGCCCAGGTGCTCCTTGAAAGCACGCAGCTGAAAGGTAATTATCTTCCTGAAAACCGACATTCAACAGAGACGCAAAGGTGCTCCAAGAAATTCAGATGAGTCTCAATAACACAGAAATGTGCTAACTTCACTTATTCATTCATTAAATGAACATGAAGAAGGAACACGAGGATATGCTGAGGGGTGACAGTCTGTTCATTTTACATCTTGATTGCAGGGTCGGTTTCTGGCTGTAAACACGTGCCAAAGCTTATTAAATTACACACCACAAAGGTGTGCAGTGGGTTGTACGTCCTTTAGGTCAATAAAGCTGTTCAAAAACACCATCAGAGTTATATGCATACAATCCATGCCTTTCCAGCTAGATTTTTATGATAATTCCCTTTATTTCGCCCCTTCTGACATCTTCATTTCCCCGTCTCTTTACCTCGTACCTACAAGAACTCATAAGCTGCCTCTATCATAAGAAAATGATACACTGGTTTTTTCTAACACTAGCACCAACAGCACCTGGAAACGGGCTGGCTTTCTACGTGTCATAATAAAAAACGCTTAAGAAAAATGGATCTCATCAAGGGAGAAGATACACTGAGGCTACAGACAGCCTCTCTGCAGTTCAGCAGCTTCTCTGATGAGTAACCCTTTGTTCTAAACTCCATCAGAGTGAACTCAACCTCCACTCCCCGGCTGGGTCCTTTTCCAGGGGAAGTTGCTGTTTGACATACTGACAGCAACCACACTTCAGAGGCTGGAAGGCTTCTGTTTGTCTTTTGCCCTGGAGCCGGGTTCTGCCCTCTGTGGTGCATCCCGACTCAGCAGGGTGAGCTGGGAGGCTGCAATTTCCCTAGCCCTCCTAGCAGGGAGAAAGAAATAGCTCTGCTTTCCTCCTATGTTAATACTTCTGCTTGAACGTGAGGATGTGACTTCAGTGAAGTGCCTCTCTCGTCCTTCTTTCACAGGTTAACCCTGCCAGCTACCAACTGGCACTTGCCATCTGCCTCTAGAAGGATGGAGTCACAAGCTGCTGTGACCTCTGACTTTCAATACCAAACGAAAAATGTACAAAAAGGGTACGAAAATTAGGGGTCTATTTATCACACATATGAATGCTAATTTTCCAGTTTCTTAAATCACCCCTAAGATTTTTAGCACACGCAGGTCATACTCAATAGCAGACCTGAATGGAATCTCAAAGTAACATGTATTGTTTTTATTTATAGCAAAATCATTCCAATATTTTCACTCTATAATATGGAAATTTGCATGTAAATAGCATGGCAGCCCACTCCAGTGTTTTTGCCTAGAGAATCTCATGGACAGGAGAGCCTGGCGGGCTACACTCCATGCGGTCACAAAGAGTCAGACTCGACGGAGCAACTTAGCACAGCCACAAATAACAAACCCTGCAATGCATCTGCAGAGTTGGTGAGCTGTTCCACAGAAAGAAAAGGTAAAAATACCTTCAGTTCAGTTCAGTTGCTCAGTCATGTCTGACTCTTTGCAACCCCATGGACTGCAGCATGGAAGGGTTCCCTGTCCATCACCAGCTCCCAGAGCTTGCTCAAACTCATGTCCATCGAGTTGGTGATGCCATCCTCTGTCGTCCCCTTCTCCTCCTGCCTTTAATCTTTCCCAGTATCAGGATCTTTTCTAAAGAGTCAGTTCTTCCTATCAGGTGGCCAAAGGATTGGAGCTTCAGCTTCAGTATCAGTCCTTCCAGTGAATATTTAGGACTGATTTCCTTTAGGATCGACTGGTTGGATCTCCTTGCAGTCCAAGGGATCCTCAAGAGTTTTCTCCAACACCACAATTCAAAAGCATCAATTCTTTGGCACTCAGCTTTCTTTATGGTCCAACTTTCACATCCTTACATGACTACTGGAAAAACCATAGATTTGACTAGATGGACCTTTGTTGTCAAAGTAATGTCTCTGCTTTTTAATATGCTGTCTAGGTTGTTCATAGCTTTTCTTCCAAGGAGCAAGCATCTTTTAGTTTCATGGCTCCAGTTACTATCTGCAGTGATTTTGGAGCCCCCCAAAATAAAATCTGTCACTGTTTCCATTGTTTCCCCATCTATTTGCCATGAAGTTATGGGACCAGATGCCAAGATCTTAGTTTTCTGAATATTTTTTTCACTCTCCTCTTTCACTTTCATCAGGAGGCTCTTTAGTTCTTTTTCACTTTCTGCCATAATGGTGGTGTCATCTGCATATCTGAGGTTATTGGTATTTCTCCTGGCAATCTTGATTCCAGCTTGTGCTTCATCTATCCTGGAATTTCACATGATGTACTCTGCATATAAGTTAAATAAACAGGGTGACAATATACAGCCTTGACATATTCCTTTCCTGATTTGGAACCAGTCCATTGTTTCATGTCCAGTTCTAACTGTTGCTTCTTGACCTGCATACAGATTTCTCAGGAGGTAGGTCAGGTGGTCTGGTATTCCCAACTCTTTAAGAATTTTCCACAGTTTGTTGTGATCCACACGGTCAAAGGCTTTGGCATAGTCAATGAAGCAGAAGTAGATGTTTTTCTGGAACTCTCTTGCTTTTTCAATGATCTAATGGGTGTTGGCAAATTGATCTTGGTTTGATCTACTTTGCTCACCTAAATATATATAAATATAGGAAGAATTGTCTCCAAGCGTTATTCACTGGACACTCAGAAACGAAAATGCATTAACTTCTATTTACTACTAACTAATTTACTATTTGAAGTAATGCCTGGGCCTCAGCTCAGTGAGTCTCCACTTCCTTAGGCCACCTCATTCAGATGTGTCCCTACCTGGTCCCAGGTCGGCTCAGTCACCCCTGCTCCCCAGTTCCCCCAGTAGACACCTGCCTCACTAGTCAGAAGGGAGCAGTCTTGTCTGCATGCGTCCTTAGTCGCTCAGTCATATCCAACTCTCCTGTGACTCCATGGACTGTACCCCACCAGACTCTGCTACCCAAGGGATTTCCCAAGTGAGAATCCTGGAGTGGGTCTCCATTCCCTTCTCCCAGAGACTTCCCCACCCAGGGATCGAGCCTGCGTCTCCTGTGTTGCAGGCAGGTTCTTTCCTCACTGAGCCCCCTGGGAAGCCCTGGTGTTTGCATAAGTTTCCGTAAAGGTCCGTGGTTCCAGGCCTCGGATCATGCTGTCTTCTCTGCTTGGACTCCATTGGTCTATATGGGAATTTTTTCTTTACTTATTTTAAGCATCTGGTTGAAATATCTCCTCTCTGTGGTCTTCCTCCAAGCTCCCTGCTTCCAAATCACACAAACTGTCCTGTTTGCCTGTTTCAAGGGTATTTTATCCCTGCCTCTCTCTGGCACATCTCACTCTCTGTGTTCTTATGCTAAATTTCTGAATTCGCCCTGTAGAGCTGACATGATACCTCCATACCTAGAAACAGTCAAGGAACTGAAATGTGTATCCGACTAATTAACAGGTAACTAGGTATTAGCTAACTTTTACAGGAATCAAGTTTGGGCATCTTATAGGCAGGAGAAGTTTGTTGTTTGTAGGTGAGGTCCTCAAATAAGAATTGAATTGTAGTGAAGGAACAGATGATGCTATTAACCAGTTCAACAAAAAAGGAAAAAAAAAAATTCAATGTTAAAAAGAAATTCGATGCTTTACTGCCTGCTCAGTTGAAGACTTTATTTTTAAAATCTTTGCAGGACTTTCCTGGTGGTTCCATGGTTAAGAATTTGCCTTCTAATTCAGAGGACGTGTGTTCAGTCCCTGGTCAGGGAATTAAGATCCCACACGCCCAGGGGCAACTAAGTCTGTATGGAGCAGCTACCAAGCCCACATGCCCCAGCTGGAGAGACGCCTGCGTGCAAGGAAGGGCCCCACATGCCTCGAGCAAGAGCCAGTGTAGCAGCCCACATACCCCAGCTGGAGAGAAGCCTGCGTGCAAGGAAGGGCCCCACATGCCGTGAGCAAGAGCCAGTGCAGCAGCCCACATACCCCAGCTGGAGAGAAGCCTGCGTGCAAGGAAGGGCCCCACATGCCGCGAGCAAGAGCCAGCGAAGCAGCCCACATGCCCCAAGTGGAGAGATGCCTGCATGCAAGGAAGGGTCCCACATGCCTCGAGCAATAGCCAGCGCAGCCAAGAATAAATCAAGTATTTAAAAGTAAAATCTCTGCAAAGACAAGGACTCGTGATCTAAAAGGATGCTCCTTTCAATGTGTCTTTATCTCCCCTCTCATCATTCCTGTAGCTCAAAACAGAAGAGGATACTCAAGCATAGAAAGAAATCCACCAACATTTGCCCCCAAAAGGCTTAGGTTAAATGGTTAGGGCTTTTCCTGCATCCTTTTCCTAACTAATAAACACAGAGTAGAAACACTACTTCCTAAAGCAAAGGGCTACCTTAAATTGAACAGTGAACACAGAACAATGCAGGGATAATGTTTTTGGATAAAGGCCAATAGCCAAACTACCTAATAATGTTAATAATTCTAAAGAAGGGCCAGGCAAGAACGAAAACAACAGAGAAAAGGAATCTTTTCTGGTGTTTTCAGATCATATGGTAATGTTAATATCAGCATTATGGCTGAAGTTCATGCTAACTGATTAAAAATAGACTTGATGAATTCCTAGGTGACTCATACTAAATCACAGATTTTTATGTAGACAAAAATTGGAGTAAGCTAGTTCCATCCATCCATCCATTCACTCATCCATTGATCCACCCATCCATTGACCCATTCTTCCTTCCTTCCTTCCATTCAAGGATACTCAGTCAGTACACCCACCCTCAGCCTATGAGCTGTAGTTAAAGATTAAACAAGAGGTTGTGTGCACAGGAGGGAAAAAGAGAAACTAGCACTTGTTAATGAGACAGCTCCCAAGGTCGCTCATGATGTAGGTGATCTCATGAATTTCTCACAGAATCTTATAGGATTTTTCCAGTGGTCATGTATGGATGTGAGAGTTGGACTGTGAAGAAGGCTGAGTGCTGAAGAATTGATGCTTTTGAACTGTGGTGTTAGAGAAGACTCTTGAGAGTCCCTTGGACTGCAAGGAGATCCAACCAGTCCATTCTGAAGGAGATCAGCCCTGGGATTTATTTGGAAGGAATGATGCTAAAGCTGAAACTCTAGAACTTTGGCCACCTCATGCAAAGAGTTGACTCATTGGAAAAGACTCTGATGCTGGGAGGGATTGGGGGCAGGAGGAGAAGGGGACAACAGAGGATGAGATGGCTGGATGGCATCACTGACTCGATGGACATGAGTCTGAGTGAACTCTGGGAGTTGGTGATGGACAGGGAGGCCTGGCGTGCTGTGATTGACGGGGTCACAAAGAGTCGTACACGACTGAGCGACTGAACTGAACTGAATCTGATTACATTTTACCAATAAGGCAACTGAGGGAAAGTGTTTAAGGAACCCTTCAATTTACCGTAAATAAGTCCATTTGCCTCTTAAAGTGGGTTCTTCTACGTACTCATTGTCAAGGATAATTATTAGTCTTCATTAAAATGCTGGTAATCATGTTTACATGGTGACACTTTAAAATCTTACAAGTATTGTGTGTATCTCTGGTGGCTCAGATGGTAGAGAATCTGCCTGCAATGCAGGAGACTTGGGTTCAAACCCTGGGTCTGGAAGATCCCCTGGAGAAGGGAATAGCTACCCGTTCCAGCATTCTAGCCTGGAGAATTCCACAGAGAGAAGAGCCTGGTGGGCTACAGTCCATTGGGTCACAAAGAGTTGGACACGACTGAGAGACTAGCACTAACAGATGTGTATCTCATACACTCGTCTTTACATTCAGTAACTTGCCTCAGATGTGTGCAGAAAATACCATCAACGGTCAGAGCAGAGTCTCCACCCAGCAAATTACTGCCTAAAAATGAAACATCAACAGACTCTCCAGTCCCCAAGATTGTTTGCTGGGTTTCTCTGCAACCATATCATTTGCTTTTGGTTATTAACTATCAAACAAATTATCTGACAATTGACATCTTATACATGAACTCCTCCATTGCAAGTATTCAGCATACTTCATTTCAAAAACATCTGAAAATAGGAACTTTCTAGATTCCTACATGAGCACGAGGCAGTGTAGGCTTCTTAAAGATTTCATTGGTTAGGAATAGTTCTTTGAACGACCATCCCATGAAAAAACTATCTGATGCTTTTTTCCTTCACAAAGTAACAGCTCTTTCCAGGACACAAGGTGAATGTGTGGGCTTTTTAGAGCTTTGGGGGAAAAAAATGGTCCTATTTATCCTAGTTCCATTCCTTTGGACTATCAGAAAGGTCCACCTACCTGTTTAATCAATAGCAAATGCAAAGAATCTGTTCTGGTTCACTAGGCGTAGGGAGAAAAGTCTTTAAAGAAAACCAACACCTCAGCTGAGTTCCTGAGCACATTTGCAGAAGAAATGACCCAGTATGAATTAAGTGTGTACTTAAGCCCTTCTTACACTGGCAATGAATACAAAGGTAGAAAGAATTGCCTGTTTATTATTTCAACATTAACATCTGATTTGCAAAAATACATTCTAACCCAGGAATCCATCACCTTTTGAGAAGGAAGAGTTGTGATATATTTCTTTGAAATCGTGACATTACGGGATTCACTGATGCTTCTATCAACTCTATCTGCCTCCCATGGGAATTCCAGCCGCCTTCACCTGGAGGAGTAGGCAGAGGTGTGACATTGTAACTGCCTGGAGACTCCCAGGGGCCACGCCAGGATTTCAGGCAGCACGGCTCCACAGACCTCCTGCTCCAGCCAGCATTAATAGGTGAGAGAAAGCCTGCTTTGCATTGATTTTGCAAGTTCAGGAAAGAGAAGGTCTTTTTCCTGCCCTCCATTCTTTATCCCTCAATATCAATCAGATATGCATTTTAGCTTCAGGATCATAAAATGTTTATTAACTTCCAGCTTTTAATGTTCACGAATAAAGAGCCAAATTAATAATTTTTGAGTGTTGGTTAACAAGAAGCAAAGAACTTTCTATAAAGGGACAGGATTGGAGGCCAATAAAGAGCCGTGATTGGGTCCACCTGATGTCTAAATGCCTGACTGCACAACCTCACCAGTGAGTGGAAGCCTAGAGACTCTGAGAAGTACAACTGCTCAAGCGTGTTCTAGCTTGCTTTCCTTCAAGAGCTGAGAGCAGTTGCTCTGGTCTGCAAGGAAGAGACACACTAAAATAAAAGGCAGGCCACAAAGAGAAATTCAAATACAGGGAGAGTCTCATAGGTCTCAACCCAGAGATACATGAAAGGGGGGAGGGGGAAGTGGCTGAGGGAAGCTTGTGTCGTGACATCACTTACTCCACACTCTTGGGGGGCCAGGAGGTATTGGGCGGGACAAGAAGTTTGTTTGGGTTTTTCCATAATATCTCATAGAAAACAAACTTTTTGGCCAAACCAATCGTATTTTCCTTCTTCAACACGTCTGCAACCCTAGGACCTCCGCTGTGACCTGGAGCAAAAATCCCATTGGGATGAGTGCAGTCAGCCTCCCTCAAACAAGTGAGGGTGTCCTGGACATCACTAACTGAGCACCCACCATATTCTAGTACTTTCAAAGATGCTGTATCATGCTCAGTTGCTCAGTTGTGTCCAATTCTGGGACCCATGGACTGTAGCCTGCCAGGCTCCTCTGTCCATAGGATTTCCCAGGCAAGAATACTGGGGTGAGTTGCCATTTTCTCCTCCAGGGGATCTTTCTGACCCAGGGATTGAACCCATGTCTCCTGCATCTATTTGCATTGGAAGGTGGATTCTTTACCACTGAGCCACCTGGGAAGCTCCATAGATACTGTTTGTGTGTGTGTATATATATATATTATCTAATTTAATCTTCACCCCAAAACATTTAGAGTATAAATAATATTACCAGCTTCACGTTACACTGGAGGAAATTTGGGTTCAGAGAGCTCAACACCTGCCTCCTTTCACCCAGAGAGGTGATGGGAGAATCTGGATTCAAGTTCTGATTTGTCTGCAATGCTGTTGCCTTTTCAACTAGATTACCCAGGTGGGTTGGTGGATTGGTTAGTTTTTGGAGGAGAAGGAATTGCTACCCTGTCTGACTTCCTCTTTGGATGACCAGCTTTAAAATAGTCTTTCTGATTTCCTAACAACCTGAAGAAAATGGTTTGGAGGTAGAATCACAGGACATTAGACGATCTACGGACACCTGGTCTAACCTCATCCCATCACAGACAAGACGCAAAGGTTCACAGAACGGAAAGGGCTTCCCCTATTAAACGCAGCTCCCGGGGGCAAAGACACAATTAGATTCCAAGGACTCAGACAATTTTTTCCCTGAGATCTGAAGAAAGCTTGACTGAGAGTCAGACACGGAGCTGACCGGGCGCAGGAAGACTCAAATCACGACCCGGGAGCTGCTCCGAACAGTCCAGGGGAAGAGCCAAACGTTAGCGGGGGCTTTAAATTGCTCTTCACATTTGTGCCATGACTTAGGCAATATCCCGCTGTGGTTTGTTTGCTTCTTTTTTTTTTTTTTGGCCACATGCTTACAGGATCTTAGTTCCTGGATCAGGGTTCAAACCTGGGTACCGAGCAGTCAAAGTGCAGAGTAGTAACCACTGGACTGCCAGGGAGGTCCCCATATTCTCTTATTGAAATGCATAGATGTGGGATTGCATATTTAAATGCATTAATGTTAGCTGAACATCAGTATAAATGCTTTGGGCTTTCAGAGTATCTATGGGTATAGGTGTGGGAGTGTGTGTGCTTATTAGACATCTTTTTGTCCCAAAGAAATGTGGACAGATGAATGAAATGTTTACCCCGCAAACTCAACTACCTTTAAATGTGCAAAAGATAGCAGTAGGGCTCTTCTGTCTAGTTCTGAACGCATCAGCCAAGTTTTTAAGACTGGAAAATTGCACTAACAACATCAGATTTAGATACCCCGAAGCCACAATCCACTATTTCTTTTTCTCTCACCTCTACTGGATTATAAATTAATTAAAGCAAGAACTGTGTCTTCTTAATTTTTGTATCCCTAACACTGTCTTAGACCTCAGTGACAAGAAAGACAAGCCTGGATTTGAGAGAAAGTATATTATTTTCGCTGGTTTTATTTCTTTGAAACTAGAGTTCACTGCTCTTAGGACTGAAAATATCCCATCAGGGAATTAAAAATTCAGATGGCCATTAGATGCTTTGTCCACACTGAGGATATTCAAAGTCTTCAGCCTGAAACGCCACTTTGGGGGATTGAAGGCCTTCGTAAGTTTCACTGTACCACTTCCAACTCATCCTCTCTTGAAATGAACAGAATATTAGGAACCACCCGAACCACAATACAAACTGTAGTGCTTTCACCTTGAGAAATAACCATTAGGATCTTAGTATACAGAATGTGAGAGCTCGGGAAGGACCTTCACATAATACAATTGTTCTTGATTCTGGTTGCCCATTAGAATGATGGGGAAGGCGATGGCACCCCACTCCAGTACTCTAGCCTGGAAAATCCCATGGATGTAGGGGCCTGGTGGGCTGCAGTCCATGGGGTCGCTAGTCGGACACGACTGAGCGACTTCACTTTCACTTTTCACTTTCCTGCATTGGAGAAGGAAATGGCAACCCACTCCAGTGTTCTTGCCTGGAGAATCCCAGGGACGGGGGAGCCTGGTGGGCTGCCGTCTATGGGGTCACACAGAGTCGGATGCAACTGAATCGCAGCAGCAGCAGCATTAGAATGAGCTGGGGAGCTTGGAAAAAAATATGTTGACATCAGAGGCTCCACCTGCAGTGACTCTGAGTTAATTGGAGTAGGGCAGAGCCTGGGCATAGTTGAAAAAAAAAAGCTTTCTGGGAGATTATCTTCTACTACCCAGACAGAGAATCATGCTAATTTGATCTACACTCTTCTTCGCAGTTTTACAGGTGAGAAAACCAATACTCAGGGAGGTAAAATGACCCTTTTGGACAAAACCCTGGGAAAGACGGGCTTGCGGCAGAATCCCTGCACCCTGCCCACTGCTCTAGGAGACGGCAGGGCCTCTCGGGAGCGTGGCTATGCCACAGTGCTCGGGGAGGGCCTGTTTGCTGTCACTGTCGGCAGTAATAGAGAGTCCACGGGGACAAAACAAACAACCTGTTTTGCCTCCTCGGGTGAACTGGACCAGCTTTTCTGGTGCACAGATGTCTGTCATTAAACATGTCATGTCATTAAGCATCACATGCCTTCGGTTGGCATTCGATAACTGGATTCACAGATTTTCTGTGAAAACAAACCATCACTTGGCCACGGCATGCATGCAGTCTAAACAGCAGGGCCATTTAAAGCAGCCATTCCCAAAGTGTTCTATTTCTGACTACTGCAGGTGGACCAGGCCTGGGTTTGTTGAAATAACCCAACCCCCCTCTTATTTCCCCTTGCTACCAATACCCAGTCAGCCCTAAAGGAAACCAACCCTGAATATTCATTGGAAGGACTGACGCTAAAGCTGAAGCTCCAATATTTCGGCCACTAGATGCGAAGAGCCGACTCACTGGAAAAGATCCTGATGCTGGGAAAGACTGAGGGCAGGAGGAGAAGGGGAAGACAGAGGATGAGATGGTTGGATGGCATCCCTGACTCCACGGACATGAGTTTGAGCAAGCTCCAGGAGATAGTGAAGGACAGGAAAGCCTGGCGTGTTGCCGTCCACGGGGTCCCATAGAGTTGGACACGACTTAGTGACTGAACGACCACCACCAATAACAAAATATAAAATTACAGAAGTAATCATGAGTAGACTGCCATTGATCCTGACTGCAGACTACCAGGACACATCCCCTTCAAAATTGCCAGGATCCTCGGAGGAGTTTTCACTGGACTATGTGGTGGCACTGGGCTGGGGGAGATGGGAGAGGGTTCATCCAGCCCACCTTGAGATGCTGGCAAATTGGAGGAAACTGGACAATTAGCCTTGCCGTTTGCCTGTGATGCTACAAGGCTGCTCACCATTCAGGGTCTTCTCCATCCATTCTCTGAAACTGTTTTCGAATCTATCTCTGATTTTTAAAAATTTTATTAACAATAGGCTGAGCTATTAGCATAAAATGACCAAGAAAAGGGGGATGAATAATTCAGAATTGAGACTACAGAGTAATTACATCACCCATTTAAATTCCCATCTCTAAATAATGAAGGAAGTTCTCAGATTATTTAGAATGTGCTTCCTCGTCTGCACTGTGCCGTTGGCTCGTGAAACCCTGGATGTCTTTTTACATCGATCCGAGGCCTCCTTCCAGCGAAGAGGGCCAAGGTACTGCCGTTAGTTCGTGAGTCTGTGTGCATCAGATGGCGCTAAGGGGCCCCCTTCCAGATGCAGCTTCCTGAGGGGTTCATCTGAAGCTCTGGGGTGTCAGACACAATGTTTCTAGATCACTGGAGGTGTTAATAGCTAAAATGAAACTGTCTGTGAAAGAGGAAAGGACACTCCACCATGAACCTTTCTGAGAAACAATCCAGACAGATACTGGGTGAATCGGGGGCAGAGAGTAACCTGTCTTCCATGTGCTGAGATTAACTCCCAGGGCTGGATGGAACCACTCCCTCTTCAGATGGGAAATGAAGGGCCTTAAGCACTTTTGCCCAAGATCAAGAGACTAATCCCAGAAAACCTTCAGCCCAGGGCTATGCAGGGACCATATAGTGCTTCTCTAGTTTCATCACTGAAATATTTTCAACACGCTCTTCTTTGCTCAGATGAAATACCTACACACACGTATGCATGCACATACATACATTACATATTACACATAGTCTTCTGTTTGAGGAGGAATTGTTTTGGCTCCACCCAGGTGAATGTAGATTCTGGCTTAAGAAGTAATTTCACAACTCCTGGCAAACTCACATTATCTGTTCATTCCAAGTTCAGATAGAGAGATATCCTGACTTGCTAAGTGATTGGCTAAGCACATCTATCACATCAGGCCCTTCCCCAGTGACTCAGAGCATCACACAGGACGGAGAGCAGTTCACCTACAGTCCGAGAGGCATTCCACGCATGACTCCCTGTTGCTTATTCATCTAAGGAAGTGGTTTCTATCAGGGCACCCGTACACACTCAAAAATCAGAGTCAAATAACGTCAGGCAAGGTGGAAACTCACCCACATTTTCTGCATTTCGTATTAAGGACTGAAAATCACCTTCAGGGTCATGTGTTCCTTCCCAGGTGCTAAACACTTGAGGGTTTTGACTGATTGCTGGAAGGCATGGACATTCCCCACCTCCCGGAATCCCACCTTAACTACTCAGGAAGGAATACTTGTTGCTCTGAATCCAGATTCTGACAACCGAAAAAGAGCCATGATCACCACAGATGCTTTGTCCTTCCATGAGGAGGGGCAAAAGCTGAAATTCCAGGAGCCGGCTGTTATGAGGCTGGCTTGACACCAATTCCCTCGTGACAGAGGATTATGGTAACCATCTACAGTCCATATCTCATGTTTGAAGCTTGGTGATTACAATTGCCTTTGACTTTCTAATGCTTTAATAGCGCCACACAAAGCTTGAACATTCTTTGGCTTTTTCCCTTCTAATCACCCAGGGCTTCTGATAAATTCTATAGCTGGGAAGAAAACACACAGAGACCTCACTTCCACAGGATTTTATCTGTTAGCCATCACTTTCGACACTCTTCCCAGAGGCTAAGACCAGAACACGCCGGCTGATACGTGGGGGCGGGGGCAGTAAATATACTCCGCCATCAGGCAGCAGCCCAGATTCTAGACTGCCGTTTCTAGAAAACTTTTGCTGGGAGTAAACACCCCAAGCTGAACTGACTGCTGATTGCATCTGCTGCGGATTAGCTAAAATTAAATTTGGAACCTTGGGCAAGACATCAAGCACGCACAGTGGAATCCCCCCACGTGAGCTTTGGAAGATAATGCGAATACCGCACAGCACCCCCCCCCCCCCCCGAGCAGCTTAGCTTTTTAATTTTCCTTTCAGGAATTAAACTCCCTCTCCCCTCCAGTAAGTTGATTTGTGTCCTTTTACTCACCCTCCAAAACTGCTTTAATCTGCTCACTCTGGGCAGTCTGGACATGCTCATCTCTGTGTGTCGCCGGACGGAGGTGCATCGGCCAGGAAGACGGAGGGACTCCCTGGGCTGACGTGAAGCGGAGTGAGGGCTGATGCCCGGGGAGTCTGGCAACCAGAGACACTCCTTGGCTTTTAATACCGCTTTCCAACAACCACAGAGTCCTCCGCTCAGCACAAAGCAACCAATAGCTGCACAGGACAGTCTCAGCCTCTGAGGATCACAGCGGAGTGGAGAGACCCCTCAACCGGCCGATGGGGGGCAGAGGGAAGACCTGGGTGTTGGCAGATACCCCAGAGCAGCCTTCCCTGGCGCAGAACAGGAGGTGTTCTTCCCATGGCCCTATTTTCTGCTTCTTACTTCACCTGGGCTAAATCAGAGATCACATTCTGCTCTGGGAAAGCCAGACACTAATGATCGTCTCAGCTCAAAATGTTCAGCCTGCCTGAGGCAGAGGGTCCCCATGCTGACCCCGCTGGCCCTGCCTTCTTGTTCTGGGTTCTGACCAGGGGCAGGTGCAGAATACGGGCCCTAATTCCTGATAAAGGGTAAATGCTGATGCTAGGTTGGCTCCATCTACTCAGGGAAAGAGAGATTTGGTCCTTATCCACTCGATCGTATGCAGAGAGAACAGGTATTTCAGAGCTGTACTAAGTGGTGTTCTGGATATGGAAGAATGTATCTACAGAAGTCCCCCACCCCCACATCTCAGGGCCCCCAGCAGAGAGGAGCCATAGGCAGAGGGACAGACCCAGAGTTCATTGTGCTCACTTCTACTCCCGTCCTGTAACAGATTCATCCCAGACATGTTCTGTGTATGCCAGCTCCATGCTGGGCACTCCTGTGTGAGCACACAGAAGCCAGCTCTGTGACTGGGATGTTTGCTGTCAGTCTGGTGTTGTAGCAATTTAATGACCTGCCATTCTCTCCTGAACAGACCAGCCCACCTCTGAGACCAAGAGCTTCTCAGGGGCAGAGGCTGGACCAGGGTCTCTTAGCGTTCTACCCAGCACCCAGCTCAGCGTGGGGACCCTGAGAACAGTCAGTGATGGAGGCAAGGAGGAGGTGGGGCCAGGGAGGAATGTACATCAGGGAGCCCCAAGACTGTCTGGGCTGCACTCAGGTGTTCCCATCATCAACCTGGAAGAGAGACTTCTCCGAGGTGATTCTACCCTTACAGAAATTTAGCCTGAAGGACTGAACACTATTAGATAATTCATACCCAGATGCCTTTTCCAAGGTGAGGAGCCTCATCTGAACAGTGACTTCCACTCCCCACCACCACCTCTTGTCTTTCATTATCAGGTAGGACACAGTGAACTCATTTCTGGGGGATTCTCTTGTTATAGGAAATCAGTACTGTGAAACTAACACATTTAGAGGGTGGTTTAGAGCCTGGGATAAAAGGAATGAGCCAAATATCTCGAGAAAATCAGCTTCACTAAACCACAAAGAGCAAGGGAAGGGAGGAGGAAGAAGAGAGAAGAGTGAGGAAGGCCAGGAGGAATCGGAGACTGGGGATTCCAGTGGGCAGATGGAATCATGCTCACACAGGGCATAAGCGTCTGTGCTGGAGAAGTGAATTCCACCACTGGGAGCATCGGTCTTTAGACCAGCCTCACCTTGACCCCAAAGAGCAACTGCCAGGAAGAACACCATCTCTGGACTCAAGATAAGTGCCCAAGGGCACAGAAGGAAAGAGCAGTGAGGAAGGAAGATTCTGGAGACAGAGGAATCGAATAGGAAGCCTGCTTCCAAGATAACACCATTAGACCAGGCTGTAAGGGCAGGAGAACGAGAGGAATGGCTGCATCTGTGCTCTTCCTCTTCATCCCTCAGCTGCTGGATGAGGACCTATCCTCACGGAGAGGCAGCACTGGGTTGGTAATATGGGAAATATGCTGGATCAGACAGCACCGGGAGACATGGGTTGAAACCTCCTTGTCATCACAGAGTACCAGGAGTGGCTCCTTTCTGGAAGCTGCCTGAAGATTCATCTCTCCTTTATACATCATACGATGATCCACTGTGTGGATAGTGCTGGTTGCTGAATATTTTTGGCTCAGCATCCCTGGGCACACATCACAGGATCATTCCTGGTCCCTTTTGATAGGCGGGAAGCATGTGACGGGTCTGGTCGGTGAGCTCTGGAAAGAAGCAACGTGCCACTTCCACATCAGGCCTGACTCTGCCAGTGCAAAACACTCTCACTCTGATATGGCGATCGGCGAGGAGGTGAGACCTGCGACAGACATGGCTCTTCTTCCTTGAGCCTTGGAGCTCCGGGGTGTGTTTGTTACTGAAGCGTAACCTAGCCTACACTGACTGTGATGACTTGTCAATCATTGCCTTAGTTTGTCTTCTCCCAAAGCAATCAGCAATTACCCCAGAATGAAACTGTCAAGGTTTTGATGTGTGGTGCTACTCTGCAGTTTTTAAAGTCAGAAGATCAGGTTGTTCATGCTTCTGAACCCAGGCAGGATCACCCCTCAACAGCCAGACTGAGAGCCACGAGGCCGACCCCAGAGATCAGGATCAGACACTCCATGAATGAGCCACCCCTCAAGAAAAGGATGTGATAATGCCACCTGCAGCAACATGGATGGTCATAGCGAGCGAAGTAAGTCAGAGAAGGACAAACACCTTAAGACATCACTTACATGTGGGATCTAAGAAAAAGATACAAATGAGTGACTCACAAAATAGAAAGGAACTCACAGTCACAGACAACACACTTACAGTTACCAAGCGGGAAGGGAGGAGGGATAAATTAGGGGTTTGGGATTAACAGATATATACTGCTGCTGCTGCTGCTAAGTTGCTTCAGTTGTGTCCAACTCTGTGCGACCCCATAGACGGCAGCCCACCAGGCTCCCCCGTCCCTGGGATTCTCCAGGCAAGAACACTGGAGTGGGTTGCCATTTCCTTCTCCAGTGCATGAAAGTGAAAAGTGAAAGTGAAGTCGCTCAGTCGTGTCCGACTCCTAGCGACCCCATGGACTGCAGCCCACCAGGCTCCTCCGCCCATTTGGGATTTTCCAGGCAAGAGTACTGGAGTGGGGTGCCATCGCCTTCTCCGAGACTAGTGTATATAAAGTAGAAAATCAACGAGGACTTACTGTATGGCACAGGGAACTATAGGAGGAGGAAAGGGCACCCACTCCAGTGTTCTCGCCTGGAGAATCCCGAGCACAGAGGAGCCTGGTGGGCTGCCGTCCACAGGGTCGCACAGAGTCGGACATGACTGAAGCGGCTTAGCGTGCATGCGCAGGGAACTATACTCAGTACCTTGTAATAATCTATAAAGAAAAAAATTTGAAAAAGGACACACACACATATATTTGTTGTTTAGTTCCTAAGTCGTGTCCGACTCTTTGGCGACCCCACTGACTGTAGCTTGCCAGGCTCCTCTAACCACAGGATTTCCCTGGCAAGAATATTGGAGTGGGTAGCCATTCCCTTCTCCAGGGATCTTTCCAACCCAGGTATTGAACTCATGTCTCCTGCATTAGCAGGTGGATTCTTTACCACTGAGTTACCAGGAAAGCTTTTATATATATATATATACCACTTTATTGTATACCTGAAACTAACACAATACTTTAAATGAACCATACTTCAATGAAAATAAAAATTAAAAAAATAAAATGGAGAGGCACGATTTAAGTCCACATACAGAAGTAAGGGATCCAAGTGAGGGCTTATAAGCTAATAGTCTAGCACCTTCACTGGAAAAGACCCTGATGCTGGGAAAGATTGAAGGCAGGAGGAGAAGGGGACGACAGAGGATGACATGGTTGGATGGCATCACCGACTTGATGGCCCGAGTGCTGCAGTCCACGGGGCTGCAAAGAGCTGGACACAACTGAGTGACTGAACTGGTAGCACCTTCTACCCTGAACATATTTGTAAACAAAGCTGTACGTTGTCCGCCACTTGTGTCCAGGAGAAGCCTCATGCGGTGAGCTTGGCATCTTCCCCGCCGTTGGATGGAGGGAGAGAGGGCTCAGGACACTAACTTTCAGCTGTCACTGATGGGTCAGTGATATTTAGGTCATTCATATTCGAGACTCTGATGTTTCACTCAAAACCAACACTGGGAAATTCCTGGCCCCAGAGCAGGCGAGGGCAAAGAGTTACCGTTGGGATGTAGAGGGGTGGGGAGACTTTGAATGCCTCTCAAATTATACCCAGTCACCACCGTCTGGACAGCAGTATCCTCTTCCTATTTGAAGTGCAGTAGGACATTATTTCGGGGAAGGCAATGGCACCCCACTCCAGTACTCTTGCCTGGAAAATCCCATGGACGGAGGAGCCTGGTGGGCTGCAGTCCATGGGGTCGCTAAGAGTTGGACTCAACTGGTCGACTTCACTTTCACTTTTCAGTTTCATGCATTGGAGAAGGAAATGGCAACCCACTCCAATGTTCTTGCCTGGAGAATCCCAGGGACGGGGGAGCCTGGTGGGCTGCCGTCTATGGGGTCGCACAGAGTCGGACATGACTGAAGTGACTTAGCAGCAGCAGCAGCAAGACATTATTTTAATTGGAGAAAAAAAAAACCGAGATAAAGAAGTGGTCATAATCTTATGAGTGTAAAGATTTTACTGGAATTTGAAAGCTCTCACAAGCCATTTTCAAGGACTGTGGCCTGTATTTGGGAGTCGAAATGCATCGGGTCTGTACGTCATTTATATATCATGTCAATATGGAAACCGAGCAAGTTAATACATTCAGGGCTCTTCAACATTCCATTTAAGTCATAAGTTAAGCAACACAGAGAGCTACAGGAACTGATACTGCTGACAAAATGATTCCAAGCCAGCGGACGTGACTTCTAGTATTTCCCCTTTAAAAAGTCTTTGAAGTAAGACCTGTGGGCTAAGCACTGAGAAAAGCTGATTAATATTTAATTCCTGGCTGATAAAAATAACGTGAGCTTGAGTTTATATGATTTTGGAAACCTAGGTATGATGGATCTATAACCCTGGAAACAGACCATGGAGAACCTTCCCATCAGAAGAACTTTAAGTCACTGGAAAATCTGGGGAAGAAAACATAGGTCTCATTCTTCACCATATAAAGCTTTACAAAATGATATTCTGCCATGGTTATCATATATTTTTCAAGTCATTTGTAGTTTTGTGATCCGGGTGACTTCTAAGAAAAGTATATAGAACTCACATATTTTGTTAATAAGCCATATTTTCAAAAGTACCTTGGACTTCCCTGCATTTCTACAAAGAAAGGGTTTTTCAATGTTTTAAATCAGAATCGGCTTGTGGGATTCCAAGTCTCTGTGACATTGCAGGCAAACCAGGAATTGCAACGTCATTTTTAGCTTAAATGTTCTCAAATATAACATGAATAATTTATTGATTTTTAAATAAGTGAGTCTATCTTCACTTAAATTTTCACCTTATTAAAATGGTCTAAAGTGAATAGGCTCAAAGCGATCACAAAATACTGTGCAATACTGCTGAATGAGAGATGACACGGAAGATAAACAACTAAGAATGTTGTTTCACATTTTCAAAAGATGTACGTGACATAAAATCAGGTCGGCTTCCCAGGGAAAGCCAGTGATTACTAGTATGTGTAAGACACAATAAGCCCTACAACCAAACTAGGGTTTTGATTTTGGGGGGAAAAGGAGGTGACAGCTGTGACTGATTCTGGTTTGATGGGCGAGGGAGCTGGAGGTCATGGATAACAAAAGCTGTATAGTCTCCCCTGAGTTATAGATAATTATGATTACTTATTATTTGATTTTCAGAACAATCATGAAGTAATCACTTTTATTCAGAATGACTGGATTTTAGGTAGCCAAGAATTTCCCTCCAGAATATCAACACCCAGATCTATGGCGTCCAATCCAATGTAAATAACCATCTCAAGACACACAGTGTCGAATCTGACTCCACTGGCCACTTAAATATTCTTCACTCAAGCTTTACATGAACACACGGCACTACCATCTTGAACCTTCATTTTAGCCTCTCTTTGCTCTGCAGTAATCTACAAATTCAGGTGTGCAAGAATACCCAATCCTTATTTTCTTTATAATATCTGACGTTCTGTCCAACAGAATGAGAGGCAGCTCAGTCTTGCTCACCACTAGGGATCCCCCAGGACTGGTGCAGGTCTGCGGGTTTCTGCAGTGCTAAAGCCCAGGGAGGGGCCTTCAGGCCATTTGTCACGGGTTACAGGATGTTATGTCTTTCTGCATCATTCCTTTAAGTGTGGTAATCCTGCTGCTTTGGGGCTGCCGGGGGACACAGAACACTTTGGAGGGGCTATGCGCCAAGCAGCCCAGGACTCGGTCTCCAAAAGGGCACCATCAAGCCTTCCCCTCGGGGTCATGCCGCTTCCCTTGGGCTCCATCTTGAATCAACACACAGACGCTGCTCCAGGCAGTCATGCCAACTTCTCTTTTTGGTCTGGGGCGATTTCTTCTCATACTGCTTCCAAAGGCTCTCCAACCTCCCAGCCCAGAGTGGGACCCTTAGACATAAACTGAAAAGGGCTGTCACAGAATGAGACAGGGGTCTTTTCATGGCATCAGTATTTACAATAGCCAAGAAACAGACACAACCTAAATGTCCATCGACAGATAAATGGGTAAAGAAGACGTCGTACATAATATAATAGAATACTACTTCACCAAAAAAAGAATAGAATTTGGTTATTTGCAGACATGTGGACGGACCTAGAGACTGTCATACAGAATGAAGTAAGTCAGAAAGAGAAAGACCAATGTGTTATTATACAACACATATATGTGGAATCTGAAAAACATTGTATAGATAATCTTATTTACAAAGCAGAAATAGAGACACAGATGTAGACATCAATCACATGGGTTTCAAGGAGGAAAATGGGGGTGGGATGAACTGGGAGACTGAGATTGACTATATTGAGTATATACACACTAGTGTGTATTAAATAGACAGCAGGGAACTCTGCCCAATGCTCTGTGGTGACAAAGAGGGAATATATGTATTTGTGTGTGGCTGCTTCACTTTGATTTACAGCAGAAACTAACCCAACATTGAAAGAAACTATACTCCAATAATTTGTTTACTTGTGGAATTCTATATGAATGTTAGCTATACCTTGCAGGACAGAGTCATAGCTGATGACTTCCTTCTCATCTACAGAGACCTGTGGTTGAGGCCCTGCCTTTAGAAGTGCACTGAAACGGAGGCTTTACCTAGAGTCAGTGTCTTCCGGAGAGTTCTTTCTGTAAGTAGCCCTGACTTCCTAAAACTACAACATGTCCGCGAGGGATGGGTAGAAAAAGTCCATTTGTTGTACTTTCCTGCCTTCCTGTGGCTTTTGGCTTTGTGGTCAGAGACTGAAGAGGTGAGCCAAAGAAAACAATAATATGATGATGGTCAGCATGAAAGCACTTTAAAAGGGGCGTGGGGATCCTTGAGGCCTCGGGTATTTCAGAGTTTGCTCAACAACGACTTCTTTGCTTCCTGATCAAACGGTGAAGGTTAACCTCCGGGCAGCAATTGCAGGATGTTGTCTCTGCAAAGGTTTTGTCTCCAAATTGGCAGTGACCTTTTGTTCTTCAAAGCTCATTGACCAGAAGTGTGCAAATTCTCCCTTCTGTGGGCATGAAGTCTCACTAAGACTTGAAATTGACTCTCACGGTCTGGGCGTGCTCACCTCTTGGTGTTCTGGGAGGGGCCCTGGCTGGTCAGAGGGCTGGATGCTCGGATGCAGGCGGTGTGGTTCCCTAGAAAGAGCCCCGGACGGGGAGTCAGGGCCTTGGTGTTCCTGCCTCAGCTCTCACAGTTATGATTACGGTGTGTTTACCTTTCCTCTCTGAGCCTCATTTTTCTTTACTGCCAAAGATACTACTTTCTGTGTGTCGGTGTGTTATTCCAGGCACTACAGATACTTTGCAGAGTACTTGAGCACCATTGCCATCACCACCTTGGCTGGCAAGGCAGGCAAGTTTGGGTAAGGGAAGAGCTCTTCATTTCCAAGTGTTGGTCTCTCAGTCGTGTCTGGCTCTTAGTGACCCCATGGACTGTAGCCCGCCAGGCTCTTCTGTCCGTGGAATTCTCCAGGCAAGAATACTGGAGCGGGTAGCCACGCCCTTCTCCAAGGGATCTCCCAGACCCAGGGATCAAATTCGGATGTCCTGCATTGCAGACAGATTCTTTACCGTCTGAGCCATCAGGGAAGCACTTCTCTTTAAAACCAATCTCAATTATTCATACCAGAGATGATTCTTTAAAAAATATAAACAGAGACTTCCTTGGTGATCCAGTGGTTAAGGCTTGGCTTTCCAATGCAGGGGGTGCAAGTTCGATCCCCGGTCGGGGAACTAAGATCCCACATGCAGCAGGGTATGGCCAAAAAGTTCCAAGAAACAAATGTCCCCCTTTCTAGGGAAAATCATCAGCAAATTCACCCAGTGACTCCAAACCATGCTCACTCGGGGGCAGGGTCCTTGGTAAGGGTTTGGACACATCTGCAAACACCCTTCAGCTCTAGTCCCACTCCAGCTTTCCTTAGCATCCCTTCATCCTTTTTTTCCTTTATCACCACTTCCGGTTTTTAAAACTACATGGGGCCTCTCTGGTGGTCCAATGGGTAAGGATCCTCCTGCCAATCCTGGGGACACAGGTTTGATCCCTGGTCCAGGAAGATCCCACATGGGGTGGGGTGACTAAGCCCACACGCCATTAACTATTGAGCCTGTGCTCTTGAGCTGGGGGGCCGCAACCACTGAAGCCCACGTGCCCAGGGCCCATGCTCTGCAAGGAGAGGCGCCACTGCAATGAGAGGCCCTCGCACCTCAGTGCAGAGCAGCGCCACGCTCACCGCAACTAGAGAAAGTCTGCCCGCAGCAAGGAAGACCCAACACTGCCAAAAATCAATCAATCAGTCTTAAAAAAACCCCAAAACACTATATAGGCATTCTGGCTTTCCTCCTTGCCTTTCTCTGAAGCCTGGATTGAAGACAGCATATCACTTTAACTCCCATTGCTTAAGCTTCCTTTCTCACCATGTCTCACTGTTGAAGATAATACTGAAGACACTTTCCTTACACGGCATGATTGCTCTGCATCATTCACTACCTTATCCTATAAGCAAGACGTCCATTTCTATACATCTACAGCCAGCTTCCTCTATTTCGTACGTATTTATCTCTGGGAAATGCTCAAAGGAACTTTATCCTCTACTGAACACAGTGAATGTTTCCCATGTCACACTGAACGGGTCCCCAGATGGAAGGAAGCATGTCCCTGAGACTCTCTTCCGTGGCTGGTGAGGTCTCCTCTGCACCCTGCCTGCACCACTGTTTACAGCGCTGCCTGGTAACCAGCACGCCAGGCAAGCAGACAGGAAGTATGTGTAGAGGAGTCCCAGTTGATCGGAGAGTACCAGACAAAGGTTTGAAATTCACAGAGTCAGATTAGAGCAGTGTTTCTCAAATATCTATGATCTTTGTCATCCTTTACATGGTGATCCTGTATGCACACCTGTGAAAATGTGCACGCGCACACACACACACAAACAAAACTTTCACTAAATATACTTATCTTTTCCATTTACTTCTATTTTTTTTTTTGAAAACACCACACTCCCTGCCCATATATATGGAGATTCTGAGTCAGTGAATGTGAGGTGATCCATAGAACTCTACACTTTTCACTTATTTCCTGAAAATGCAGTTGGTTTCCAGAAAGTCTTTCGCTGGTAGCACTGAATTAAAACTTACATTTTCACTCAATTCACTTGGTGAGGGCAGATTTCTAAGACGGAACTCTGCCATATATTCCTGAAATGTCAATTAACTTCATCTTATTCCATGGAAATCAAATACATATTTCCCTCTTAGCTCAGCTGGTAAAGAATCCACCTGCAATGCAGGAGACCACGGTTTGATTCTTGTGTTGGGAAAATCCGCTGGAGAAAGGATGGCTACCCACTCCAGTATTCTTGGGCTTCCCTTGTGGCTCAGCTGGTAAAGAATCCACCTGCAATGCGGGAGACCTGGGTTCCATCCCTGGCTTGGGAAGATTTCCTAGAGAAGGGAAAGGCTACCCACTCCAGTATTCTGGCCTGGAGAATTCCATGGCCTGAATAGTCCATGGGGTTGCAAAGAGTCGGACACGACTGAGTGACCTTCACTTTCACTTTCACTTTTCAGCTAGGGACTGTCCATGGACCATGTCCCATGTTGGTCAGAAAGAGGGCGAGGCAAAAACTTGTGATGAGATAAAAATCAGCCACAACTATGAGCTAATGACCTGACAGTGAATATGGTGTGTATTTGGCTTCTGTTGCTGTAACCAGTTGCCACAAACTTAGTGGTTTAAAGCTGAACTCACTTATCATCAGGTAGTTCTGTAGGGCAGAAGCCCAGCACAGTGTGGCTAGATTCTCTGCTTAGAGTCTGACAAGATGGAAACCTGATTCAAAGAGCTGACTCCCTGGAAAGGACCGTGACGCTGGGAAAGACTGAGGGCAGGAGGAGAAGGGGACGACAGAGGATGAGACGGGTGGATGGCATCACCGACTCAAAGGACATGAGCTTGAGTGAGCTCTGGGAGTTGCTGATGCACAGGGAGGCCTGGCGTGTTGCAGTCCATGGGATCTCAAAGAGTCAGACATGACTAAGAAACTGAACAAGGTAGAAATCAAAATATCAGCAGGACCAGGTTTCTTTCGGGGGCCCTGGGGAAGAATGTGCTCCCAAGCTCATTCTGTTGGCAGGATCCTCTTTTGTTTTTAACAGCTCATGTGGTCACACTGTGCCCACCCAGATAATTCAAGATAACTCCCTGTCTTAAGGTCCACTGGCTAGGAACTTAATTCCACCTGCAAAGTCCCTTTGCCGTGCACTCTAAAACAACCATGGGTGTGACACCAGAGGACAGACATTATGGGAACCAAAATTCTGGCTACTATAGTGGGCCAGTAACATCATTGTTTTGTGTGGCGGGCAGTGTTAAATATTAAGAATAAATCAAGCATAAGAAATTATAACTGGGAGATAACTCCATATGGTGTGATATTTAAACTAAACAAAAATTTAAAACTAAAATAAATAAAAATCAAATTAATGAGGTTTTGCCCTGTTGAACATCAGTTCATCCAGAAGTCTTTCCATAGGCAAATAAGTGATTCAAACGCAGTGGTTAAAGTTTCAGTGGTTGGGAGCCAGCAATATTATTCTTGAATAATATTATTTCCATAGTTTGCTTTCCCAATGTGCAGCTCAGAGAGGTAGCTATGTGGATAATAACACTCCTTGGCCGTGCATGCCAACGTCCTTTGTTGCTCAGCTACCACTGCTATGCATCCTCCCGGGCTTTGCCATGGCTTGATACTGGCTTTGCTTGAAAACCAAGTTCTGAACATGTCCAACTGGCCAAATCACTATCAATTCCAACCTTACTGAATTAAACACGAAGCAGTGGGTTGAAGAGGGCAGGAGGAGAAGAGGGCAACAGAGACTAAGATGGGTGGATAGCATCACCGACTCAACGGACATGAGTTTGAGCAAACTCTGGGAGACAGCAAAGGACAGGGAAGCCTGGTGTGCTGCAGTCCATGGAGCCACAGAGTCAGACATGACCTAGTGACTGAACAAGAGTGGGTTCAAGAAGGGACTCTAGAAGAAATAAGAGGAGAAAGGAGGAGAGAGAAGAAGAAACACATGAGAGAAATGAAGGGAAGAAGTTACAATGAGATAATAGAGATAGGAGGAGGGAAGAGGGGGAGAATGAGGGGTGGAGGGGAAGGATGCGAAGGGGAAGACAGATCTTGAGAAGCTGAAAATTAACAACCTGTATTCATCATAGAGAACCAAATCTCCACTTAAATATATACAAGTAAGTTATTTAAACCCGGGGGTATTGATTTATCTACAAAGAGCCAGGTTTATGGTAATCAAGAAATGATGATAAAAGCAAACTCTAAGCAAAACAAAACATTTCTAGGGAGGTCTGTGAACACGGTAGGCAAAATCTGAGATGCTAACATGTCTAGGTCTTAATATCATCATTAGTGATAGGAGACTGTTTCTCAACACGTCTAAATACCAAAGGTTAATTTTCTAACATTTGTCATTCAGTCACTCAGTCATGTCTGACTCTCTGTGACCCCATGAGCTGCAGCATGCCAGGCTTCCCTCCTGCCCTCAGTCTTTCTAACATAGGCATCTGCATTATAAAAATATACAATGCCCCAGAGATCTGCTTCATGACAATGTGAATATACTCAACACTACTGAGTCCCAGGTACACTTACAATGGCTAAGACAGCTCATGTTGCCCGCCGTTTACCACAATTTTGAAAAAAGGTGCCATTCCCTATAAATGGATCAACTCACCTAATTCTCCCCAACCATATAAGACTGGTACTCTTATCATTTTCTTTTTCTAGAGGGAAAACTAAAACTTTAGGGAAGTAAGAGACTTGTCCAAACTCATGCAGCTTATGGGAGTGGAACTGTCATTCAAAACAACACAGTGTGATCCAAGTCCCTTGGTGTTAATCATTCTACTCTTCTCTCACTCAAAAACCAATTTAAATAAAGAAGGAAAATAAACATGTATTTAAAAAATAATCTATGACTAGAAGAATGATAGAGAGGCACGTGCAGCAAATAGCATTTTAGGCAACAAACCCGCATCCCTAGGAAAACAAAAAAGTAGAAGGCCATCATACAAATGGATGCATATCCGGAGTTTTAAAAGTGAGATTTGCACAAGATACATAGAACAGAGGTTTCCCAGGCTAGTGGTAAATAACCTGCCTGCCAATACAGTGGGACATAAGAAACATGGGTTCGATCCCTAGGTCGTCGGGAAGATCCTCTGGAGGAGGGGATGGGAACCCACTCCAGTATTCTTGCCTGGAGGAGTCCATGGACAGAGGAGCCTGGCTGCCTAGGGTCCGTGGGGTCTCAAAGAGTTGGACACGACTGAAGCAACTTAGCAAGCACGCACATAGAACGTTTTACAGCTGATGTAGGGGGAAGAGCCCTTACACCCCGAAGCTGCCTCACCCGACCTGGGCGGGCATTCCTCAGTGAGCCCAGAGCAACAGTGAGCCTGCATTCGCTAAAATATAAATTCTGTTTCTTTCCCCTTCAAGGATGTAGACATAAAAATTGAAGCACAAAATTCCTGTCTGCCTATTTCACTTAGAAGTTTCACTCATTCTTCTAAACCTTCTTTCTGTGAAACTAATTATGATGGCTTTCATTTCACCCACGCTGGCACAGTCAGAAACTATTTTTGTTATACAAACACCCATAATGTCACTGCTGTTGGTATAAATTAACCAGGACTTCAGTTAGGCCAAGAAACAAACCCTATTTACCAAAATCCCTTGGAAAGAAATGAAAGTAGTTAGGATTTAAAATTCATTCTCACATAACCCACCAGGAAATCTATTTACTCCAAACACTGTTTTTTAAATGCAGAAATAGCCTGTTATTTGCTACCGTTTCTCTCCCATTATGGATTTTTAACAAATAAAATAGATTTTTGATGAAGACACACTTGTAAATAACATTCTCTCTTAAAGCTTCCAACAACCATGGTTTCAAAACTTGGGAAAGCCCATCACAGTTCTTTATGCTAACTTTCTAAGCTGTGGTCTAAGGCACTTTAAGGCAAGAAGGTCAAGAGTGAGAGTTATGGTTAAATACTCTGGTGTGCAGATCTGTGAAGCTGATAACAACATGCAAAGATTCACACAGTACAATTCTGTCTACCGGGAATCTTCTTTATCTATTTCTTTACATAATAAGCTGCGTAAAAAAACACTTGTTTCATTAATCTCCCTCTCATGAGATCATTTGCAATATCACCATTAAAATTTTTTTAATCGGGGTTCTTACCACTCCTTGATATTTTATTATTTATGTTATTTATTTACTCCTTCCTTATATTACTTCCAAAATACTCCAGAGTCCTTGGCACATGTTTGAAAGTGAAAGTGATGGTTGCTCAGTTGTGTCCACTCTTTGCAACCGCATGAACCGTAGCCCGCTGGGCTCTTCTGTCCATGGAATTTTCCAGGCAAGAAAACTGGAGTGGGAGCCACTCCCTTCTCCAGGGGATGTTCCTGACTCAGGGATCGAAGCTGGGTCTCCTGCATTGTAGGCGGATTCTTTACTGTCTGAACCACCACAGAAGCCCCGGTACATATGGGGCTCTCATTAAATGTCTGTGGCATAAACGAGTGAAGGAAAGAAGGGATGAAGGAAGAAGCACGGTGCCACAGAGTCTGTGTACAATATTGGAATGTGGCTCATTCAGAGGGAGGCATGTTCTTTTTAATGGGAGACAGAAACCAAAGCAGACTAGACCTTGGGCTCTCTTTGGGTAATAGAACCTTTCTGAATCCCACTGTGTGCATTTATCAAATGGGAATAATAGTGTTCACCCCGTTTCACTCATTATACTAGTGAGGAAAACAGAAAATAATTCATCAATGTAAAGGGAAAAAAACTACCATCCCAGAGGCTCTGCATTTTAAGTACCCAGGGACAATGTTTCCTTTCAATTCTCTCTATATGAATATATAGTCAGACCATGATTGGAAGTAGAGGGAACAGCAGAGTTGTTCTGAGTGTCATAGGTTCTGGTGGGGACACTTGGACTCTACTGGGGGATTATCAAGGTCAAAGTGACACTGGAAAATGTTCCACTTGGCCCTGGGCTGTGTCGCAGTTCTCAGCAAAGGCCTGCCTTTGTTCTGCTTGCATCTTATGTGCCCCCTAGGACTGGGGATGGAGTGGGATGGAGTTGGAAGATGATAACAAGCTTGCCAACAAAGGTCGTCTAGTCAGAGTTAGGGTTTTTCCACTAGTCACGTACGGATGGTGACAGATGCTGGGAAAGATTGAGGGCAGGAGGAGAACAGGGTGACAGAGGATGAGACGGTTGGATGGTATCTCTGACTCAATGGACATGAGTTTGAGCAAACTCTGGGAGATGGTGAAGGACAGGGGAATCTGCTGTGTTGCAGTCCATGGGTTGCAAAGAGTCGGACATGATTGAGCGACTGAATGAACTGAAGTAACAATGAGGGCTTCCCAGGTCGCACTAGTGGAAAGGACCCACCTGCCAATGCAGGAGATGCAAGAGAGGCGGGCTCGATCCCTGGGTCAGGAAGATCCCCTGGAGAAAGAAACGGCAACCCACTTCAGTATTCTTGCTTGGAGAATCCTATGGATAGAGGAGCCTGGCGGGCCACAGCCCATGGGCTCACAGAGTCGGACATGACTGAGTGACTTAGCACCAGCACAGCACCAATGACGATGAAGATGATGATGATGATGAGATGATGATGATATTAGCTGACATTAACAACGATATACTTTGTACTAGTCACTGCTCTGATGGACTAATTCACTTAAGTCATCCAATAACCCAGCGGCTTCCCTGGTGGTTCAATGGTAAATAATACGCCTGCCAATGTAGGAGACACAAGGATTGATCCCTGAGGCAGCAAGATCCCCTGGAGTAGGAAGCCACCCCCCATGGACAGAGGAGGCTGGCAGGCTACAGTCCGTGTGGGGTCGCTAAAGAGTAGGGTGTGACTTAGCGACTAAACAAGCAAAAATAACAAGTAATCCTGTGAGGTAGATGTTGTCCTCATCATTTTTAAGGTCACTGAGACACCGAGAAAAAACTACATTCTTCCTACAGCCACATAGCTAAAAGGTACCAGGACTTGAACTCAGGTGCCCTGAATCAGGCCTAACAACTGCTCAGTTCTGTCTCACACAGAAGTGGGGACCAGAGTGGCAGCCTGATTCCCACGAGCTCCCTCTGCGGTCATGTGCCCCATCTTCTCTCTTCGGGAGACAGATTGCACCCCTGCTTCAGTGTGGTCGGGTCACTCAGGACGCATCCAATACTTCACTGACTTACTATAGGACTGTATCAGGAGTGGGCATAGGATCTATGCCAGGCCAATAGGATGCTTGCCTGAGAACTCCAAACTGAGGCTGGAGAAAAGAAGCCTTCTTTCCTCTCCACACAGAGACCAAAGAGGAGACTCTGGGATAGTCGGTGGTCACTTCCTCTTATTCCCTAAGAGGAGAAGCCAGCGGGTGAAGCAGAGGGTGAATGGAGGGAGTCTTAGCTGCACCTGAGGCCTGGTTCAGCCAACCCCAACCAGCCCCACTCTTGCCCAAGTGAGAGCTTCTTCCTTTTCTCAAGTTGAGATACATCATTTGCTACAGAAATATACCTCCACTCAAAGTATCTAAGGGGCTTCCCTGGTGGCTCAGATAGTAAAGAATCTGCCTGCAGTGTGGGAGACCTGGCTTCCCCTGGAGGAGGAAATGGCAGCCCACACTAGTATTCTTGTCTGGGAAGTCCCATGGATAGAGGATCCTGGAGGGCTACAGTCCATGGGATCACAGAGGGCTTCACTATCAGGGCTTCCCTGGTGGCTCAAATGGTAAAGAATCTGTGTGCAATGAAGGAGACCTGTGTTCAATCCCTGAGTCAGGAAGATCCTGGAGAATGGAATGGCAGCCCACTCCAGTATTCTTGTCTGGGAAGTCCTGTAGACACAGAAGCTTGGCAGGCTACAGTCCATGGGGTTGCAAAGAGTCAGGTGTTTATTTTTAGAGAAAGACATGTCACATTCCTCCACAAGTCACTAAAGAACCTGAGTGGCCAGACCTGATGTCAATGGAACATGCATCGAGTTAGATTCAATGATTAAGAGACCACTGACTCTGAAG